>NC_033802.1:23947775-23993292 GCF_001876935.1 Asparagus officinalis
TGCCGCAGCCGACGATCAAGATCCCGGTGCTCGAAGAGGTCGAATATGAATTCGACCAGCAAAAGTTCGAGGAGTACGTCTTCTCCTCCTCCTCCTCCAGATCCGCCTCTCCTGGCAAGCGTAGGAGTGCCTCCTCCTCCAGATCCGTCTCTCCTGGCAAGTGCAAGAGTGCCTCCTCCTCCAGAAAGATCTGCTGGTCTTCAAATCTGAAGATCCAAGAAGACGATCTCTCCACCACTGTTGCTGTTGATGAAGCCAAATTTGCAGATCTGAACTCCTTCACGATTAAGGAGTCGACTGCTGAAGGCGCGCCAACTCTATCAAAGAGAGCACGTCAAAGAAAACGACAACGCCTCGCGAGCCAATTCGCCAAGGCTTTGGATCAAATGGATGGTCTCCATTACCAAGCAGATCTGAAGCTCAGAAAGCGCCAAGTGGCTAATCTGTCGCCACGACCAGCATCAGAATCCTCCTCTCAATCTCCAATTAACGGATGGGTTCGTGTCCAAAGAACCCGTTCTACTCTTGAGGAGCGAATCCAGAAGCGCCCTCTCATTGCCAGGATGACGGCCATTGAGGACTTGGTGACGACTCATATAGCACCACAGACACCACCAACACCGGTAGCTCAGCAGCAGGGGATAACTGCCGTTCCTGTCAGAGAGAGACCCCCAGAGGTCACGCCTGCAGCCATTCCTCTAGCAGTCCCAGACAGTCTACTCTTGAGGAGCGAATCCAGAAGCGCCGCACCTTGCTTGCGCATGCCCGGACCCTTGTGCGAAAATCACAGGAAATACAAAAGGAAGAGGCAGTTAAGAGATCGCTGAGATCCAAACAAGTTTGGGTGCCAAAAGCCAAATCAGCGCCTAAGGCAAAAGCAGGCGACGTTGCTCTCCGGCCTTCGTCAACTTCAGATCCCGAACCTCCGTTAAAGCCATACCGCAGCGTGGATTTCCCCAAGTTTAGGATTCCTCTGAAGGATAGTATCGGTGCTCTACCCGAGAATCGAGGAAAAGCGCTTGTTAAGGAAAGCTGGAGATCGTTGAAGGAGCTTCGAGCCAATATCCGGACTGGAGGTCGTACGTGACCTCCTAACAAATGGATCTCTGCAACGGCCCACTTGGCGGTGCGTGCAAAAAATCAGGAGCCCGTTAAGGTTTCACCCTCACAAAGGTTTTCCTCTGCAGCACGGACAAGGAAGGAGCTCGAGTTATCCCGTTTGACTCAGGGGGATATGACCGTGGCAGATTTTAAGAGCAAGTTCATGGAGTTGCTGCATTTCACGAGTATGTGGCAGACAGGAGAGCGTCAGACTCAGATGTTCTTAGCAGGGCTTCGCCCTAATCTCCGTCGGTACCTCGTCTCGAGGAAGTTCTATTCAGTTAGGGAGGTAGCTGAGGCTGCCACTTCGTGAGCAGCCGATAGGTTACTCCGACCGCAACGTCGATGAGTTGTACTATCAGGCTGGGGGTACGAATAAATCTCGAAAGAGAAGTACCCGGGAAACAGACTTTCACTGTCCGTGTACCAAAATTATCAGGGCAGTATTATCAACGTGTAGCTGCCCCGAGACCGCTCCACAAAGGGTCTCGGTATTTGAGGGGATCTCCGATGGAACGACGGAGCCCAAATCAAGGCGTTTCCACCAAAGAGGATCGGTTGCTCGAGATGATGAATTCTCAGAAGTTACCATCAACATGGTCAACAAGGGAAAATCTCCAATTGTTTCAAGTGGTTCCGACCCTAATTTCTCTCCAGGAAGCAGAGTCAATTCGGGAATAGCTCAACGAATATCTCAGCTTCAGCTGTGGCTCAGATGCTTCAAGAAGCTTTGGCCAAGCAGAAAGAAGAATTTAAAGCTGAGATGGAGTTAACCGTGCAGCGGATGAGGGAGTTACATGACCAACAGGTTCAAGCATTATCAAACCAGTTAGGAGAATCCAGTCATCGCAATCGCGTTGGTAAAGACTCAGATGTGGAGGAAGACCACAACAATAATTACCTCTCCTAACAACAATACCAACACTGGGGGTAACCCTACCATTCCTCCTCAAAGTCGCTTGAAGAAAGATGTAGGAAAAGATCTAAAATGAAGAACCTTGAGAGCAAGATTAATGCTTTGATGTCTGCTCAAGAGGTAAAGAAAACCGGCATTCCGTGTCCTTATCCGAGGGAGTAGGAATCGATTCTGTATCCGACAAAGTTCAACCTGATTAACTTCACGCCGTTCGATGGGAAGGGTTCCCCCACTCAGCACCTGATCTATTTCAAGTCCCATTTGGGAGTGATATCTGGCAACGAGCCTCTGATGGTCCGGTCATTTGTTGGCACCCTTCGCGGGCCCGCCTTCGATTGGTACCGCCGCCTCAAGCCCGGAAGCATCAACAGCTGGGAGGACCTGGAGAGCATGTTCCTCGCTCATTTCTTCGATGATGACGCCGAAGTGTCGATCAGGATACTCTTCGATGAGAAACAAAAAGACGGAGAGTCGGTGGATACCTTCATCAAACGCTTCCGCAATCAGGCAATGAACTGTAAGGATCCCGTCACGGAGGAATTCTTCTTGCAGACTTGTCATAACAATTTGTCCATTAACATCTTGGACGTTATGGGAGCAGAGCCGCTCAATACCTGGAAAGAGTTGAAGGTGCGTGGAGAACAGGTCGAACGCTTCCTCAGAAGGAGGAAGGTCGAAAGAAACCAACCGATGGTCAACCCTCTGAATTCGAGTCTCGTGTCCCATGATGAAGGGAAGGCACCTACAACAGTTGTTGACGTTAATCAGACGTTACAACACCAGCTCCGAAGGCAGCAGAATAGTTTGGATCCGAGGTTCCAAAAAGAGTACTCATTCAAGGACGAAGACGTTCCAGCCATCTTCGAGACCCTCCTTGAAAACAACAAGATCAAGCTGCCGCTCATCACGAATCAGGAGGAAGCTGACAATACCGCGGATCCGAAGTACTGCGCGTACCACAGGAGGATCCTTCATCCCACCAAGGCGTGCTTTACTTTAAAGAATAGCATCCAAACCTTGGTTGAAGCCGGCGTCATAACGCTAGGATAAGCCAAATAAGAATGGCAACACTCCGAAGAGTACACGAGTATAAACTGATTCTCAATACTCCGACAAGTATAAGAGTATAAACTGCTTCTTAATCCTCCTATCGGTATATGAGGTTAAACTGTTCCCTGATACTCCAATAGGTATATGAGTCTAAACTGTTTCCTACCGTTGACGGGAAGTTCCTGGAGAATTTTTATATGTAATATTCTTAAAGATAACCCGATCATGTAACCAAATGCAATGATAAACCCAGTTTCGCGAAGAAACTGGGGGTGGATGATTCATGTAACGGGAAGTTCCCAGAAAAATACTATATGTAATTCTCTTAGGGATAACCCGATTATTACAAACAAAGTGATAAACACTAAACCCCACTGTGATTTGTATGAGTCAACACTCTCGATGTGATTTGTACTCCTACTCTCACTGTTTACCTGGTCAAACCTTCCTATAGTTAGGGCCACAACTAAAGTCCCCTCTCGATTCCTTCCATGAACGAGAGGTCCACTTTTAAATTGAGCGATCAAGCCTTCCTACAGTTAGGGTCATCTCAAACCCCCGTTTGGTCAAACATTCCTACAGTTAGGACCAAAACCACAATTCACTCTCGATAAACGAGAAATTTATCTTTAGTTCGGTAATCAAACCTTCCGACAGTTAGGGTTATCCGAATCTTTTCGATTCTCGGAGTGGAGATCCCACTCTCCTCTCCCATTTCGGGTTCGTCTTTGCCCCAAGAGAAGACACCACCTTTTTCAACTCCCAAAATCTATGCCTCACAGGTACTAGGAAGTTTATCCCGAATCCTAAGCAGGGATAAGTCTGCGCCTAACACGCGCTACCGGTTTAGTCTTTTTCTGTAGAAAAAGACACCAGAGTTCGATTCTGGGGTATCTCATCCTGAATCCTAAGAAAGGATAAGTCTGCGCCTAACACGCGCTGCCGGTTTAGTCTTTTACCGATTGAAAAAGACACCAGAATCCAGTCTGGGGTATTTTATCCCGAAGCCTAAGTAGGGATAAGTCAGCGCTTAACCTGCGTTGCTGGGTGGTTCGTTCCCGTAAAAAAAACGACCGAGTCTACGTATTCAGCATCGTAGGAACAAAAATCTATGCCTTTTATGCACGGGGAATTTTATCCCGAAGCCTAAGCAGGGATAAGTCTACGCCTAACACGCATTGCCGGTTTAGTCTTTCGCCGATTGAAAAAGACACCAAGGTCTAAACTTGGGGAATTTTATCCCGAAGCCTAAGAAGGGATAAGTCATAGCCTAATACGCGGTGCGGGGTACCTTTTCCCTATAAGAAATGGTGAAGTCTATGTATTCAAAGTCATAGCATTAAGTCTAAGAAAAGCAATTCTCTTAGCAAGCTTAACGTCACATGTGGAACGGACTTAAACAATCCGCGTGCTAGCCCGACTCAAACGGTAGTCGGTAAAGGCTCATCAAACCCGTTGATGGCTGAGAATTTGCCAAAAATTCTATAAATGCGAGTCATTGACGCACCAGCTCCACTAGTTGGTCTCGTGACTTGAGCATCCAACAAATTCAGGATAAAATCCACACATGCAGATGAATCAGCTTTAACAGTTGGTCCTGCAGCCCTAACATTTGGGACCGCCATGCTCCAATACCTTAAGAGATTAAACTGTGTATACTCCAGAAAACGTATGAGTATAAACTGTGTCAACGTACGAGGTTTAAAAAAACCCTAAGGTCAACGTCGGTCAACGCGTAACCCTAGGTTAACGCCAGTCAACGCGTTGCGACCAAAAAGTCAAAGTTCGACGCTCGAAACCCTAGGGTCAACGCCGGTCAACGCGTAACCCTAGGTCAACGCCAGTCAACGCGTTGCGGCAAAAAGTCAACGTACGGTGAGCTGAAACCCTAAGTCAGCACGATGTGACAGAGATAGTCAGTTCAAAGTCAACTCAATGATACGAGCCAAACTCCATTCAGCAGCTGTAGACTTGAGACTCCGACGACGGCCAAGCGATAAACGCAGCGCCGGAAGAACTTCGGTTATTCGTCAAAGTATCGAATAGACCGAAAATCGAAGGAGCCAAGAGTTGAAGCTAACTGCAGGTCTTTTACGCCGACTGAAGGCTGGATCAATCACATCCAAAGTATTCCAGCCTCTTCTATAAAAGAAACAAGACCGGAATGCTTTGGAGGGGGTATCTGTAGGCATCAAAAATTGCCTAATAGGTCTCCACGAACAGTTCAGTGTTAAAGAGCGACGATGAACGTCACTATCTGGTTCACAGGAGTTTGACTGACGATTGAAGTAAACCGACGAACTACATGAGCTGACAGAATTTTGGGATAACGAAGGCACGGGCTAATCGAGAGCCCCACGATGTTACAAAAAGAACAACACCCTTCGTGTCTCGTCCATTCTACAGATAATCCAACCAGTGGAGCTGATAAAACTCTTCGTCAGACTTCCAACGCACTTCGAATCACTAAAATCCGAGTTCGGACGAAGAATTTACAGCGGAAGCGGACGAATGCATCTCAATGGAATGTCTCGGAAATTCCGAGACACCCCAGGGGTGTCTCGGAAATCCCGAGACACCCCAGGGTGTCTCGGAAATCGGCTTTGCCTAGACACCCCAGGGGTGTCCCAACGCCCTAGAGACACCCCAGGGGTGTCTCGGGTTTTCCGAGCACCCCAGGGGTGTCTCGGGTTTTCCGAGACACCCCAGGGGTGTCTCGGCTTTGCCTAGACACCCCAGGGGTGTCCCAACGCCCTATGTGCCCCCATGCCTATAAATAGGAACCTTAGGCCTCACTTTTGGAGGGTCGGGAATTTTGGAGAAGAGGCGAAGCCCTGCCGGAGTGAAGAGTGATCGAGCACTTCAACGCAAGAGAGCTTCTTCATCAGATCTACATCGCCCGTATCCGATCCTTAGTATTGTCCCTTTGCGATAATACTAAGAAGAGTAAATATCTCGCTTTATCCGAGATAGGCGCTTCAAGTTTCTAGATCCCCTCGCGGATCGACAAAGCTCTGCCCAATTTTTCAGCAATCAGATCTGATCGACGGTGGTCCACGGATAAACCCCGGCACATGCAAAGACACCCACACAAGCAGAAGACCGAAGAACGATCTCTGCGTTTGTTTGATAAAGTTGTAAATTTTTTTTTTATTTTTCATTGTGTAAAGAGATCTTATAAAAAGATCGACTTTTTATTTCATTCGAGTTTATTGTAACGACTAAAGTTGTAATAGATTCGATGGCAATGAAAACAGCAACTTTCACAGCAAACAACCATTTATCAGAATTGTGACTTTTTATGGCCTGTGAAAATAAAACCGGATCTTCATCAATTCCAAGGTCATGTTCTGACTCTTGTAGATAAACCACATAATCATCAGAAATAGCAGATTTTTTTCTGTCTTTGAGACCTTCTTAATGCTACTTCTTCATGGGGTATATCTATTGCAGGTTTATTGGTAACAACATCTTCATGGAGTGTTTGATCATTTATTTGTTGTTTTTGAAAGTCGTTAAACTGTTCAACAACTGTAGGAACAACAACTTGAGAAGAAGTTAAAGGTAAATGAACGTTCATTCTAACTTCTTGGATTTCCACTTTACGTGGTGTAGGCGTCAAAAAATGCTAATAGATATCCCAAGCATAGAGAAGATCACTCAAAAATTCACAAGAAAGGATTTCATACTGTTTTGGAAAAATCAAAACAAGTATGAACTGTCTCGCCAGCGAGACAGTCTTTGCTGTCTCGCCAGCGAGACAGTGTTGAAATAGTCAAAACTACATTTGTAACTGCCCTACACGTGTCCATTAACTGCCAAGGGACGTGGGAAACATCATGGGCGAAAATCACGTGGATAACTGCCAAAATAACGGAGTTTGAAACGTGAGAGAACAGTTACAGCGAGAAACTGCCATTTTCCGAGACAGCATTTACTGTCTCGCTGAGCGAGACAGCAAATTTACTGTCTCGCGGGTCGAGACAGCAAACGCTGTCTCGCCCAGCGAGACAGTAAACACTGTCTCGCCGTACTGACTTCTTCGATTGTTAAGTTTTTGCAGTTACTGACCCTTGAGGCTATAAATACCCCCCTAGGGTCACTTCTGACGAGGATCGAGCATTTGTTAGAGCATTCCAGAGCAGAGAGAGCAGAGATTTGAGTTCTTTTCTTGCAACGCCTTGAAATTAAGCTTCGACTTGATTTTAAGAAGAACGACTATCTTACTTCGATAAGATATCGTTTCAATTTCTACTTCGATAACGAAGTTAGAATCATAAGCCCCCTCTTCACGATCTGTGAATCGGCGGTCCACGAACCAAAGCGTTCCCGGCACAGGCAAAGTCCCACGAAAACGAGAATTGATAGACGATTTTCGTGTTTGTTTCTCAAGAGTTGTAATTTTTGTTTTGTTGTGTAGAAAAAGTCTTATAAAAAGATTATTCTTTCGAATTTGTTGTAATCGAACAAAGTTATAATGAATTCCACAGCAGCGACTTTTGAACCAAACAAGCTGGCGACCACAGTGGGAGCCAGCGGTCTCGCTGCCGAGACCATATGACACTTATGTCAAATACGACATGGTAATTATGTGGGACGTTTCATAATACAATATATATATTTTCGGAGACATGTTGAAATTTCTTTTTGCTTATTTCTGTTTACATGTTAGACTCCGGGTTTGGTACTTAAGGATTTTCAATTTGGGATACAAGGTATATACATGAGGGTTTCCTTGTTTGGATTATTTCGCTCGACGTACCTATGCCCGTGTTGAAACTTCATAAGTACTAAGACCCATTGTTTATTGTTAGGGTAATTGTTTATATGTATATATATATATACTTCGTGATAACTGTATTTCCTTATACAACGAGCCCTCTCCCTTGGGTTGGTTGTGATGTTGCTCGCTAGCGTTTTGACGCTCGTTGTCCCTCCCCCTTTCAGGTCACGAGCCAGGAGCCCGGAGAGTCGCAGGTTGATGGCGACACACTTTAGTGTTCGACTATCTATTCTAGCTATGCTTTATTTTGGAGCTCCACTATAGACTTTGCTTATGCATTTGAGGACTTTATTCTAGATGTTGTAAAGGTTGTGTGCCTTGTTTCCTTTATTCGGACTTTGTTGTATTTGAGATGTATTAAGAACTCCAGTTTGTTCATTTCAGACATTGACTTTATATTCCTGTATGTTGGATGATGGAATACTATTTGATCTCTATCTTTTCATAAGTTATCTCTTGTAGTATCTTTTACTTGCTTTTGTATCTACACCTATTATTGATCCACTAGAGTGATAAAATTGTGATGGTGAAACATGTTATTGCACGGTATAGTGCATGGCAGGTTTGACATCCTTGGTTTCACCTCAGACTGCAGCCTTGTGTGAACCCAGGGGCGTCAAAGCAGAAGAAGTTCTTAAGGAAGCACACGAAGGAGAATGCGGTGCGCATCAGCCCGGTCCCAAACTGTATGATCGCATCAGGAGAATGAGATATTTTTGGCCAACAATGGTTCGTGACGCAATCGAATACGCCCGAGAGTATCATGCTTGTCAAATACATGCAAATTATATGCATCAACCACCAGAGCATTTACACACGTCAACCACGTCTTGGCCGTTCGAGACATGGGGCATGGACATTGTCGGTCCTATTTTTCCCCCTTCAGTCAAAGGTGATCGATTCATCCTCGCAATCACAGATTACTTTTCAAAGTGGGCTGAATCGATTCCGCTTAGAGAAGTGAAGACAAACAACGTCATCAATTTCATCAAGCATCATGTCATATACAGACATGGCGTGCCGAGACGGATCATTCATGACAACGGTCCACAGTTCATAAGCAACGCCTTCGTCAGGTTTTGTGACAAGTTCAAAATTTAAGATGTTTCGTCAACATCTTATTATCCCGCTGCGAATGGATTAGCTGAGGCGTTTAACAAGACGATTATTAAAATCCTGTCAAAGCTCGTGAAGACCAATAAACGAGACTGGAACGATAAACTCGGTGAAGCACTCTGGGCTTATCGCATAACCATACGCACACCTACAGGGGCAACCCCATATTCGTTGGTATATGGATGTGAAGCTGTGCTACCATTGGAGATTCAAATCCCATCCCTTCGGATCGCTCTCGCAACCGAGATGACGACAGAAGAACAACATCAAAAACATCTCGAAGAACTCGAAAGGTTGGATGAAAAGCGCTTGGAAGCTCAACAACACATTGAGTTTTATCAAGCCAGAATATCTAGGGCTTTTAACAAAAGAGTCCGACAGAGAAGCTTCAAGGAAGGAGATCTGGTCCTCGCTGCTCGCCGACCGATAATCCTCAACTCCAAGAAGAAAGGTAAATTTGAACCCAAATGGGAAGGACCGTTTGTGATAGACACAGTCTACTCAAACGGTGCATATCGCCTGATTACTCAAGAAGGCACCAGGCAATTAATGCCAATAAATGGGAAGTTCCTGAAAAAGTACTATCCCTAGTACATTCAGGATAACCCATTTACCGGGAAGTTCCTTGAAGAATATTACACTTAATATTCTAGAGGATAACCCAAAATCATTTTCACCACCAAAATCCCTCACTGATCAATTTCAATTGACAGGGAGTCCACCAAAAATGTCTTTCTGGCCCTCTTGACTCTTTCCATGAACAAGAGGTCCACTTTCAGTTCAGAGTCCCCTTTCGATAAACAAAAGAACTCCCTTCTTTTTCTCTTTGGTTAAGCCTCCTCATGGTTATAACCGAAGTTGAAATTCTGCTTCGATAAACGAAAAACTCATCTTCAGATTAGATAACCAATCCTATAAAAGGTAAGTTTATCTAGATCTTCCCGATTCTCGGAGTGGAAATCCCACTTCTAGTTTCTTTGGCGCTGGAAATAGAATATAAAATTCTTCCTTTCCAGAATCAAGGAATATAATATAAAATTCTTCCTTCCTTGTATTCGGGTTCGCCTTCACCCTAAAAGAAGACCGGGAAACAAAATATAAAATTCTTCCTTTCCTGCACCGATCTTTTCTAGAATTTATCAATCTAGGATTCATCCTAGGAAGTTTATCTCGAATCCTAAGCAGGGATAAGTCTGCGCCTAACACGTGCTGCCGGTTTAGTCTTTCTCCGTAGAAAAAGACACCAGAGTTCGATTCTGGGGTATTTTATCCCGAAGCCTAAGTAGGGATAAGTCTGCGCCTAACACGCGCTGCCGGTTTAGTCTTTCTCCGTAGAAAAAGACACCGGAGTTCGATTCTGGGGTATTTTATCCTAAAGCCTAAGTAGGGATAAGTCAGCGTCTAATACACGTTGCTGGGTAGCCTATTCCCGTAACAATGGCGAAGTCTATGTATTCGAAGTCGTAGCAGCGAGTCTAAGGAAGTTCATTCTGTTGGCACAACGTCACATGCGGAACGGATTTAGACAATCCGCATGCTAGCCCGACTCAAACGGTAATCGGTAAAGGCTTATCAAACCCGTTGAAGGCTGGGGGTTGGCCAAAAATCCTAAAGTTAACACCTAACACGTGTCGCCGGGTAGCCTATTCCCGTAACAATGGCAAAGTCTATGTATTCGACATAATAGCACAAAGTCTCAGAGAATTCACTCTCTTAGCACAACGTTACATGCGGAACGGATCTAGACAATCCACATGCTAGCCCGACTCAAACGGTAATCGGTAAAGGCTTATCAAACCCGTTGAAGGCTGAGGGTTTGCCAAAAATCCTAAAAGTATTATGGTCAATCATTTCAAACGGAATGAGGAATCATAATAAAGATAAAGATAAAAACCAGTTCCATTAAGAGAATCAAATGTCAAAGTTTTCAGCAAATACCTAAGCAGGGATAAGTCTGCGCCTAACACGCGCTGCCGGTTTAGTTTTTTTCCGTTGAAAAAGACACCAGAGTTCGATTCTGGGGTATTCTATCCTGAATCCTAAGAAAGGATATGCCGACGCCTAACACGCGTTGCCGGTTTAGTCTTTCTCCGTAGAAAAAGACACCGGAGTTCGATTCTGGGGTATTTTATCCTAAAGCCTAAGTAGGGATAAGTCAGCGTCTAATACACGTTGCTGGGTAGCCTATTCCCGTAACAATGGCGAAGTCTATGTATTCGAAGTCGTAGCAGCGAGTCTAAGGAAGTTCATTCTGTTGGCACAACGTCACATGCGGAACGGATTTAGACAATCCGCATGCTAGCCCGACTCAAACGGTAATCGGTAAAGGCTTATCAAACCCGTTGAAGGCTGGGGGTTGGCCAAAAATCCTAAAGTTAACACCTAACACGTGTCGCCGGGTAGCCTATTCCCGTAACAAATGGTAAAGCCTATGTATTCAACATCATAGCAAGGGAGTTCATTCCCTTAGCACAACGTTACATGCGGAACGGATTTAGACAATCCGCATGCTAGCCCGACTCAAACGGTAGTCGGTAAAGGCTTATCAAACCCGTTGAAGGCTGAGGGTTTGCCAAAAATCCTATGAGTATTATGGTCAATCATTTCAAACGGAATGAGGAATCATAATAAAGATAAAGATAAAAACCAGTTCCACTAAGAGAATCAAAAGTCAAAGTATTCAGCAAATGAAATCATACATCAAACCCATGGCTAAAAATCTGCTGACTAAACTTAGACAGCTTCTCATCATAAGCTTGCCTAAGCTTATCCTGCAACTCAACTCTGATGGACTCTTCAGTGGAGGCCAAAGTCTTCACAGCAATCTCCTCCGTCTCAACCAGCTTCTGCTTCAGGGATTTCAACTCATCAGATAAAGCAGTGTGGGCTTGCTGATCCTGTATCTTCGTCATCTGAAGAATACTCAAAGTCTCCTCTTTCTCAGGGAGTTCTCTTCGGAGCTGGTCTATCTGGGTCTCACAAGAGGCAATAGAAAAATCAAGCTGGCCCAGTGAAGATAATCTAATAGCAAGGTTAGCCTCAACTCGGTCTACCCGGTCCCGCTGCACCTGAATCTCGAGCTCAGCAAAAATCCGAGTATCACGCCATGTCTGTAAGCGAGCATCCAAATGGGCAGCAATGAATGAAGAAGCACCTGCATCCCGGAGCTCACGAAACATCTGAAGCTCGTGCTCTAGACAATCAAGGTCATCAACTATAGCCTTCGCCAGATCCGGATATCCTGCATCCCTTATCGAATTTATTCTAGAATCAAGGAAAGGTTTAAACTGGTGAAGGAAAAGTCCGCCGTGGAAGAGTTTGCCAATCATAGCATTCACAAAGGAGAAGAAAGAGCGATGACAATCTTCTCTGGGTCGCTGTCTGATAATAACTCCTTCACAAGGACGTGAAGCCGAGAAGAAAGCCCTACACAAAAAGGAGAAATTTGTCAAAAGCCTTGATAAGGGAATAAATGACATTTCTCAGTTGCTTAAGTTATACCTCCTTCCCCTTGAGTCACTGGGGGTAGTGGAGGTGTAACGGCTGTGGGTGTATCAACTGGTGTAGTTGGTCTCACAGTCGGCTCAACAGGTTCAGTCTCGACAAAAGCTCCTGTCAAATACAAAACGAAATTCTCAGATGCATCACATTATAGCTACATTAGTCAAAAATTGGCTAGTCCTATAATTAACTTGAGAAGAGCCACGTACCTTCAGAAGAACCATCCTCGGGATTCTTAGGGAGTGTAGACTCAGGAAACACATCTCCAGGCAACTGGTCATCAATCTAAGGAGAGCCATACATGAAGTGGAGCATATGAGTGTCCACAAGCAAACCCTTCTCGTCAAAATCATCAGTCGAGAAATCTGACACAAGAGAATATGAGTGCGAAAGAAGAATAAAAGGACTATGACCAATAGAAATAAGTTACCTCTTATGGGTGTGTCAGCCTCTCTATTCCCAAGATCCACGTTTGCCTCCTGCAATTTATCTAAAAAGAGCAAGAAGCATAGAGATGATTAGAGAATGCACGAATTTTGGATCGTTCAACTTCTTTGTGGGCCATCTAAAAGATATATTGTCAATGGTAGATGTACCCGGATTCGCTGAATCGGGTCCTATATTGATAGCCTCCCTAACGTCGGCAGCTTCTGCAGGCTTTTCTACCTGGTACGGTGAGTCAGGCTCACTAGAAGGTACATAATCATGAGGAGCAGGATCACGACTCATCTCGCTATCCCCACGCTCTCCTACATAGAGATGGAAAAGCATGAGTCGAAGTGCTGAATGATCAAGAGGATGATCTATAGGATAGATGTTACCTCCGTCGCTAGCGGGATCATCACCAGCCAAATCCATCTCAGACACTCGCGAATCTGCACGCGGCTTGTGGGCTACTCTCTTCCGCCTAGTAGCAGGGACAACAATCGAAGGTCTTGCCTGGGAAGAAGGACGGAATTCTTCATCCTTGTCAGCTGCGGTCCCTGAAACATCAAACAACTGTCAAGATTAATAATTCTTGAAGGCAGAAGGAAAGAATAGGTAGCTAACCTCGCTCGGAACAGTCCTCGTCATCTTCAAGATCTCCACCTGAAGCCTCATCAGCAGAATGGAAGATCTTCTTTCCCTCTTCGTCAATCCGACGAGTCTTGTTCCGTGCCCTCTGTGACCGAGCATTCTCCCAAATCACACGAGAATCAGCCTAAGAAGCTTCCTCGGCCTCTAGCTCTGCAATTGGCTTCACGGGGATAGTTTTATTAACTGCTAACAACCACCTGCAGCTTAAGAAGGTGAGATTCAACTGCCGCTCAGCACTCGGGAGACTGAACTTAGCACCAGTACAGCCCGTCACGGTTCACAACCATGCCCGGATACCGTCCACCAAACCTCCATGAGTCCGAAGCTGCTGACGTGGATTCCCGACATAAAGCTGATCATAACCAAACTGGCGGGCGAATCGGCAGGGTAGATATGGCTCTATAAAACACCGATTCCTCACCCGGAAGGTCAGATAACCCGGCCTAATGTTCCCTAGCCAATTAAAGCAGCCCATATCCAGATAAGTCCTATACTCCCTCGGCTTCTCCTCATCAATCAAACACTCGCCGTACCGGCTGGAGAACTGTGGAAAGCAAGTGGAAAATGCCCAACACTTGTGGACCTGTAGCTGCTTTCTGATGTCAGGGAATCCTCGTCCCTCCCACTTGCCATTCTCAAGCAACTGTAGTAGGGGAACAGAGTGGTCTGTGGCCTGGGTAGAGCACTTCCAATGGCATAATGTCATCGGACTGATACGGGACCACGTATTTCTTTAACCAGATAGTGAGGTAACCGGCAAGAAGGGTCATCGGTCGAATCGTTGTGGTCGCATGACATAAGAACGATTTAAACTTGGTCCCTGTAGGAAAGCCACTCTCGGGACTGCTAATGGTATAAGAGTGAGCGTCGATCTTCTTCAACAGACCATTAACCTCTGAAGGAGTAAGCGGTGTCAGTTCACAAATAGCCTCACCAGAATTGCTCTCTAGATTCCTGAACAAATAACACGCAAACTGCTTCAGACTCACATGTGACTTAGTCCTCTTCGCTAAACGCTCAGACTGCGCCAAAGCAATATGATAGTGACATGTGAGGTCCCATAAAGTCTCGTAGCGGTCGGGCATGCGATCCTTCAGCTGACTCAATTCATGGTTGGAGGGAAAGTATTCCTGATATAGCATCTGACCCATGGGCAAACCAGAAATCCTGTGCATCTCATGGAGAGCCAAGCCCAACTCCCCTTGCCGGGTCAGAAAAGTGTTCGAATCCGGGTTATAGAGCTCGCACAAAGCGAAGAAATGCTTCGCGCTGACAGGCAAACCATACATGGAGGCACAAATGGCTGCATATAGACCACAAGCATGCAACTCCTCGCTCCATCGGCTTATGACGTACTTCGTCATACGAGCCCACCAAAGCTTGTCTAAAGAATGGACCCAGCCGTAGAATCTATGGCGTGCCGCAGGCATCTCCCATCCTAAGTCAGCGAGGTGATTCTTCAAAGTGGAAGCAGAAGAAAGAAATTCGTTACATGGCGGTGCATCCAGCCCCAATACTCCAGGACGCAATCCGACGATATGACCCCTGCTCGAACCTGGGGCTGCCTGATGAGTGATATAACCACAGTGAACGCTCTCATGCTCCTCCGTCAAGCGCCACGACATCTCCCGTGTCATAGCCTGACGCCGGAGCTCAGTCAACGAACGATGTCGGGGAATCTTCGGCAATATAGGAAACCATTGCCATTTCTATGAAGCCACTACTCGGCATCAATGAACACTGCATCAGGATCTCTGACAGAGTCGCCAAATAAAAAGTCAGTCTTCCTGAGAGACTGAACAGAACTGGCATCCTTTACGAAAGGCGCATCCGTAATCAACTGTCGAAGAGCTAGATGTCCACCTTCCTTCACCACTTGGGCAATCTCTGTCGACGTGCCCGGAACAAACTGAAGAGTGAGCGGAATAGGTGAAAAATCATCGGAGGTGGAATAATACTCGTCACGACGTCCGTCCACTGCATGAGATGAGAACGCTCTAGAGGGATATTCCACTAAAAACAAGCAATTAAGTGTTTGTTAGTTTCAGTTATAAAAGGAAGTTGAACTCATCTTACAAATGGGTAAGATAGAGTCACTGCCTTATAAAGGGTGAGACGATTTGGCCACATCATGCACTTATAAGGTAGGATACATCAAAAACATATCCCTGCCTTATAAGGCACAATGCAGCATCAAAACGTCCCCTTTATTTATTTTGAGATATGGTTTTGACCAAGCAAAACCCATCTTTAAAGCGTCGATCCTCGCCAAGGAGAATCAAGGCTCTTCCCGATTGCCTCACCAAGGAGAACAAAATGGGGATAAAGGACTAATCTGCAAATACGCCAAAAAGAGCTCACCAACATACGAGGGAAGCACGCCATCAGCCGACGCAGTAGGGGAGCGACCTCTCGGGACATGCGACATGATGATCTGCAAAGTAAATCAGGGGGTCAGATACAAAAAAAATTAGTTAGGGTGACAAACTCTAACCATAAAATTTTATCCCCTCTTTATTATAATTAAATCCTTCAGACCTCCAAATTTTACCCCCCTGAAGGATGAGCTCGAGGCATCAAATCACAAACCCTAACCCTCATATGCAATCCCACAAATTCATGTACTAAATTAAACATGAAATATGCCAAACTAGATCTAATGCAACTATGAAGTTTTGAGGGAGAAAGGATGCTCAAGGGAAAAAAAATCCAAAAAAGGGGGAGGATGGTGGCCGGCCCTAGAAGAGGAAAAGAGGGAAGAAAAGAACCCCTTTTTATAGGGTGAACCAGCCTTGAACCAGACCGGACCAGGTTGGACCAGACCAGACCAGTCTAAATAAGTTCAAAAGAGGCTGAACCAGGCCAAACCAGGCTGAACCAGGCCAAACCAGACTGAACCAGACCAGACCAGGATGAACCAGTCTGAACCAGTCTTGAACCAGTCCTGAACCAGCCTTGAACCAGGTTGAACCAGTCTTGAACCAGGATGAACCAGTTTGAACCAGTTTGAACCAGATTTGAACCAGATTTGAACCAGATTGAACCAGAATTCAAATTGAAGCTGAACCGAGCATCGAAACAACTTCAAATCGACCGAGGGTTCAGTCCTTTGTTTATTCTTTCCTCTCCCACATATTCGGAAGGATCAGAAGATTTTTTGAGCCTAATTACTACCTTTTTTGGGTCATTATTAGGCCGGTTCGGCTCATTCGGGCACAAAAAATACTCCAATAAGGTATACGAGTATAAACTATTTCCTATTTTTGGTTGAGAAGTTTCTGGAGAATATTTTTCTAAAAATATTCTTAAGGATAACTCAACAACACTTCGCCGGACAATGCGTCGCAAATGAGAACTCAACGCCAACAATCGATGGTCAGTTCTATGTTGAACCAACAAACACGAGCTAAAGATCAGAAAATCAGGAATCGACTTCAAGTTCGAAATTCCGACAACGGTCAGACAATAAATGCAGCACCGGAAACCTTACAGACATTCGACGAAGCACCGAATAGCCTGAAGGATTGAATGAATCAAGAACAGAAGCCATTCCAAGGTCTCGTTACATCGACTGAAGGTTGGGACAATCATATCCAAAGTATTCCAGACTTTTCTATAAAAGAACGAGGCTGAAAGACTTTAGAGGGGGTATCTGTAGGCATATAAAACTGCCTATGGGTCCCTTAGCACAGCTCAGCATGGTGATTCGACAAACCAACGAACCATCGGGCGACATATTCAAACACGATCGTTAGTCCATAATATCAAAGCCAAAAGACACGCGACGAAGCAGATCAACGAGGCGACGAGGCTAACGAACCGCACGCAAATAATGGAATACATCCACTCGCATGCGGAATCAAGCTAACGGTTCGGTGAGTCAACGAGTCATCCAACCATAGAACGGATTCGAACTCAAACACCGAAGCGGGTTTACTGCCAAATCAGGATTCAGATCAACAAATCAGAGTCCAAATCAACAGCAAAACCGGAAAACGGCAAAACAGCACAACACCTGGAGGACTCGGCCAAAACCGAGCCACCTCTAGGTGGCTCGGTGGCCGAAATAGTACCCCCGGCTGTTATTTGCTTTGTGAGATAACACCCGCTATACCGTATAGATCCGACCGGATCTAGATCGCGCGGTGGTCCACGGATTAACCCCGGCGCAGGCGAAGAACCCACAAAAGCGAGAGACCGCAAAACAGGATCTCGTGATTTGTTCGACAAATAAGGAAAGTTGTAATTTTCATTTTCTTTTGATTTTGTTGTAACTGGATCTTATAAAAAGACCGGATCTTTCTGTAACCGATAAACTGTTACCAAAGAGTGCAATGACTTCAATGAAAGCAACAATTTTTCCCGTGAACAACTCCGTTGCCGAACCTTTTTATCAAAAGCTCGGGAAATTCTGGCTTGGTAAAACTCAATGTGCTATTGAGCTTCTAAGCGTTTTTCGTCGAGCATCTCAAGTTCTTCGAGACATTTTTGATGTTGTTCTTCGGTCGTCATCTAGGCTGCGAGAGCGATTCGAAGAGATGGAATTTGAATTTCCAATGGAAGGACGGCTTCACACTCGTACACCAAAGAATACGGGTTGTGCCAGTAGGCGTGCGAACTATGGTGCGGTAAGCCCATAGAGCTTTGCCGAGTTTATCATCCCAATCTCGTTTGTTAGTCTTCACGAGTTTTGATAAAAGCTTAATGATAGTCTTGTTAAAGGCTTCAGCTATTCCGTTTGCTGTGGGATTGTAAGCTGTTGACGAGACGTCTTGAATTTTGAATTTTTCGCAAAATTTGATGAATGCATTACTGACAAACTGAGGACCGTTGTCATGTATGATTCGCCTTGGGACACCATACTGGTAGATAATGTGGTACTTAATGAACGCGATGACGTTGTTCGTCTTCACTTCTTTGAGGGGAATCGCTTCAGCCCACTTGGAGAAATAATCAGTAATTGCTAGAATGAATCGATCACCTTTTACTGACGGGGGATTTATAGAACCAACAATATCCATTCTTCAAGTCTCAAAAGGCCATGATGTAGCCGAAGGATGCAGATGCTCCGGGGGTTGGTGCATATAATTCGCACGCACTTGACACGCATGCCACTTTCGGGCATATGTGACCGCATCTTTAATCATGGTGGGCCAGAAATATCCCATTCTTCTGATGCGGTCATAAAGTTTGGGGCAAGGTTGGTGTGCACCACAAACCCCTTTGTGTGTCTCTTTAAGGACTTCTTCTACTTCTTTAGTGGATAGACAATGTAGTAGTAAACCATCATACCCTCGACGATATAGCGTTCGACTCTTCGTGTTATAGTAGAATCTTGGTGCTCTTCGTTGAATTGAGTCACTTTCCTTCACGTCTTTTGGTAAGATTCTATACAAGACGTAATCGATGATAGGGAAACGCCAATCTCGGGGTTCAAATTCGACTTGAGTTGAATGCACTTCTTTAATATCCTCTTCTTTGTCGTCTTCATCGTAGATTGGCATAAAGAGTTGGTGAGTCCTTACCGTAACGAACTGTTCCGTTTCAGGAGGCTGTGCTAGGGATACGGCTAATGCTGCTAACGCATCCGTGTAGGCGTTCTGTAACCGCAGAATGTATTCGATAAAGAATCTTTCAAACGATTCTGTCATCTCAATGGCCACTTTATGATATGGTATCAAATCTTGACTTCTGACCTCATACTCTCCCTGAACTTGTTTAACTATCAGTTGAGAGTCGCCGAAAGCTTCGAGGTATTTGACCCCCAGCTCTTTAGCAAAACTGAGTCCAATAAGTAGCGCATTATACTCGGCCATGCTATTCGAGCACGGCTCAGTCAGTGAGTAAGCTCAAGGCATCATATGTTTTCCTAGGGAAACTAAGACAACTCCAACTCCGGAGAAAATCTTAGAACATCCAGAAGCACTTGCTACATTAGTTGCTCGAGAGGCACCGTCGAAGTACAAACGCCACACCTGTTGATGGGAAGTTACGTTGACTTCATGGGTTTCATCTGGTAAATCATCGTACACTTCGGCGGTATCCATAGTTGGGTTTGCTGCCAGGAGATCACAAATAGCCTGTCCTTTGACCAATTTTTGTTGTTTAAAATGTAGATCATATTGGGACAGAAGCAAGGCCTATTTTGCCAATCGCCAATTCATGAAAGCCGGCTGCGTCATGAATACTCAGATTAGGTTAACATTGGAGATGACATAGATAGTCTGTCCGACCAAGTAGTGCCGCATCTTCTGAATAGCGAACACCAAGGTGAGACACTCTCTTTCAATCATTGGATACCGAGATTCGGCGCCCACAAGGGTTCGGCTTAGATAATATACCGCCTGTTCGTGGCCGTTGTCATCATCTTGTGCAAGTAATGTACTTAACGAGTGACTCGTCATCTTGACGAAAATCAAGAACGGTTTGCCCGATTTCTATGCAACAAATTAGTTGCTCGAGAGGCACCGTCGAAGTACAAACGCCACACCTGTTGATGGGAAGTTACGTTGACTTCATGGGTTTCATCTGGTAAATCATCGTACACTTCGGCGGTATCCATAGTTGGGTTTGCTGCCAGGAGATCACAAATAGCCTGTCCTTTGACCAATTTTTGTTGTTTAAAATGTAGATCATATTGGGACAGAAGCAAGGCCTATTTTGCCAATCGCCAATTCATGAAAGCTGGCTGCGTCATGAATACTCGGATTGGGTTAACATTAGAGATGACGTAGATAGTCTGTCCGACCAGGTAGTGCCGCATCTTCTGAATCGCGAACACCAAGGCGAGACACTCTCTTTCAATCATTGGATACCGAGATTCGGCACCCACAAGGGTTCGACTTAGGTAATATACTGCCTGTTCGTGACCGTTATCATCGTCTTGTGCAAGTATTGCACTTAACGAGTGGCTCTTCGCCTTAACGTAAATCAAGAACGGTTTGCCCAACTTTGGTGCAACGAGCACTGAAGGTTTTGAAAGATATTCTTTAATATCCTCGAATGCTTTTTGACAAGCGTCATCCCATATGAATGATACGCCTTTCTTCATGAGTCTAGAGAATAGCTGACACTTTCCTGAAAGGTTTGAAATAAACCGACGGATGTACACTAACCGTCCTTGTAACCCTCTGAGTTCTCTAAGGTTTCTCGGGGGTTGCAACTCATTAATCGCCTTCACTTTGTCAGGGTCAATGTGAATACCCTTAGTTGTGACGATGAATCCAAGGAATTTACCGCTGGACATTCCAAGGAAAGATTTGGTAGGGTTCATCTTCAATTGATGAGTCCGCATCAAATCGAACATTGTCTTCAAGTCCTTGATGTAATCATTTTTATCACGACTTTTCACGACTAGATCGTCCACGTAGCATTCAACAGTCTTTCGGAGATGCTCCTGGAAAATCTTTAACATGGCTCTCTGATATGTGGCACCCGTGTTCTTTAAACCGAAGGGCATAACCGTGTAGCAGAAAACACCATGGGGTGTTCTAAACGCGATATGCTTTTCGTCATCTGGATGCATCTTTATCTGATTATAACCAGCAAATCCGTCCATGAAGGACATTCTCTCGAATCCACACATATTGTCGATGATGACATCTGTGATGGGAAGAGGGAAATCGTCTTTTGGGCAGGCAGTGTTGAGGTCTCTAAAGTCGATACAAATCCTGATTTTTCCGTTCTTCTTAAGGACCGGGACGATATTGGCAAGCAATTCGGGATGTTGCTCCTCCCTGACGAAGCCCGAGTCAATAAGCTTTTTAACTTTGGACTCGATTTCCTCCAACATTTGTGGACGAAACCATCTTTGTTGCTGTTTGACATGTTTGACATCCGACTTAATATTGAGGCGATGCATTGCCACATTTGGATTGAGCCCTGGCATATCTTCATAGTTCCAGGAAAAAACATCAATATACTCCCTAATGAGGGTAATTAATTCCTCTTTCTCGTTTGGTGGGAGACTATCGCTAATGAATATCAGCTTTGGATTATCTTCGTCACCCATATTCACCTGAATTATTTGGTCTTCGGTAGGAGGTTCTCTTTGTTCAAACCTATCACCGTACTGCAGATTCAGATGATGAACCCAAGGGTCTTCCCAAGTTAGCATTTGGCCGTCTTCCTCTATTGTGGTAGGATCAACCGTAGCCATGTTCGACATTAGCTTTTTGAACATTTCTCCGCGACTAGCATCGGAGTCCCAGGCTGAAGAGTTGGAAGAATATCCGTCTTTGCCCTTATTAGCAATCTGATCAATGACATGCCAATGTTCGCAGGGAAAATTGCTTTCTTCATTGATTCCATTGTTTTCTTTGACAACAGTTTATCGGTTACAAAGATCCGGTCTTTTTATAAGATCCGGTTACAACGAGATCAAAAGAAATAAAAATTACAACTTTCCTTATTTGTCAAACGAATCGTGAGATCCTGTTTTGCGGTCTCTCGCTTGTGTGGGTTCTTTGCCTGCGTCGGGGTTAATCCGTGGACCACGGTCTCTCGCTTGTGTGGGTTCTTTGCCTGCGTCGGGGTTAATCCGTGGACCACCGCGCGATCTTGATCAGGTCGGATCTACACGGTACGACGGGTGTTATCTCACGAAGAAAATAACAGCCGAGGGGATTATTTCACTAAGGAAATAATAGCCCGTAGTAATCGAAATCGACCAAGCGAAATCGAGACTCTTCTCGGGATCAAAGACCAAGCTTTGATCCTGAGGGTTACCGTGCAGATCTCAGATCTGATCTCTCTCAAACTCCTGCCTTATTTGGCATGGATGATCGCCAAGAACCAGATCTGAAAGTCTGAGTCTTCTAAGCCTTGAAAAGTTTAAAGTCGAGTTCTCAATCCAGCAGCGTTTCGGCCCCAAAAATCCAACCTCCAAAACAATGAACTTCATGGTCTATTTATAGGCACTGAAAGTGGATCTGGGCTCAGATCTGGGCCCAGATCTGCCCATGGCTCGGCCAAGTGGCTCGGCCACTTGGGTGGCTCGGCCACCGAGCCACCACAAGGTGGCTCGGGTGAGCCACCAATGGTGGCCTCAGCTGAGCCACCACACTCTGCTCGGGCCACCGAGCACCACAAGGTGGCTCGGTTGAGGCCCACCCAAGCTGGCCTCATGTGGCACCCAAGTGGCGTCCGGGCCGATGCGCCGAAGCCACCTCTTGTGCGGCTCGGCCACCGCAGCCAGGTGGCTCGCCACCGAGGCCAGGTGCGGCTCAGCCACCGGAGCACCATTGGTGCTCGTCGCCACCGACGCCACCATTGTGCGTGGCGTACGGCCACCGAGCCACCACAACGTGGCTCGCGTGATCCACCATAAGGTGCCGGTCGAGCCACCACTTGGTGCTCGGCCCACGAGCCTACCTGAGTGGCTCAGTTTTGGCTGAGCTCTTCCCGGGTGTTCGCCGCTTCGTCGGTTGCCGCGGTTTCGAGGTTTTGTAGTTTATCCGAGCTTTGTCGTTGATCTGAACTTTGATTTGGCAGTCCGGATCCTGATTTGGTAGTAAATCCGCTTCGGTGTTCGAGTTCGAATCCGTTCTATGGTTGGATGACTCGTTGACTCACTGAACCGTTAGCTTGATTCCTCACACGAGTGGATGTATTCCGTTGTTTGCGTGCGGTTCGTTAACCTCGTCGCCTCGTTAATCCGCTTCGTCGCGTGTCACTTGGCTTTGGTGTTGTGGACTAACGATCGTGTTTAGATATATCACCCGATGGTTCGTTGGTTTGTCGAATCACCATGCCGAGCTATGTTAAGGGACCCATAGGTAGTTTTATACACCTACAGATACCCCCTCCAAAGTATTTCAGCCTCGTTCTTTTATAGAAGAGTCTGGAATACTTGGGATATGATTGTCCCAACCTTCAGTCGATGTAACGAGACCTTGGAATGGCTTCTGTTCTTGATTCATTCAATCCTTCAGGCTATTTGGTGTTTTGTCGAATGTCTGTAAGGGTTCCGGTGATGCATTTATTGTCTGACCATTGTCGGAATTTTGAACTTGAAGTCGATTCTTGATTTTCTGATCTTTAGCTCGTGTTTGTTGGTTCAACATAGAACTGACCATCGATTGTTGGCGTTGAGTCCATATTTGCGACGCGTTGTCCGGCGTAGTGTTGTTGAGTTATCCTTAAGAATATTTTAAGAAAAATATTCTCCAGAAACTACTCAACAAAAAATAGGGAATAGTTTATACTCGTATACCTTATTAGAGTACTAAGAATTAGCTGAACCGGCCATCGGTCGATTTGAAGTCGTTTCGATACTCGGTTCAGCTGCAATTTGACTTTTGGTTCAAATCTGGTTCAAACTTGTTCAATCTGGTTCAAGACTGGTTCAACCTCGTTTGAACTGATTATCTCCGTCACATCGTGCTGACTCAGGGTTTCAGATCACTGTTTATTAACTTTTGGTCGCAACGCGTTGACTGGCGTTGACCTAGGGGTACGCGTTGACCCTAGGGTTTCGAACGTCGTACGTTGACTGTTTGATCGCAACGCGTTGATTGGCGTTGACCAAGGGTTACGCGTTGATCGGCGTTGACTCTAGGGTTTCGAACGTCGTACGTTGATTGTTTGATCGCAACGCGTTGACTGGCGTTGACCTAGGGTTACGCGTTGATTGGCGTTGTCCTTAAGGGTCTACACAGTTTAAGCTCTTAAGGTGTTGGAGCGTGGCGGTCCTAAATATTAGGCTGCAGGACCAACTATTAAAGCTGATTCATCTGCACGTGTAGATCTTATCCCGAATTTGTTGGATGTCTAAGTCACGAGACCAACTAATGGGGCTGGTGCGTCAGTGACTTTTTCATATATAAGATTTTTGGTAAACCCTCAGCCATCAACGGGTTTGATGCGCCTTTACCGACTACTGTTTGAGTCGGGCTAGCATGCGGATTGTCTAAATCCGTTCCGCATGTAACGTTGTGCTAAGAGAGTGAATTCTCTGAGACTTTGTGCTATAATGTAGAATACATAGGCTTTGCTATTGTTACGGGAATAGGCTACCCGGCGACACGTGTTAGGTGTTAACTTTAGGATTTTTGGCCAACCTCCAGCCTTCAACGGGTTTGATAAGCCTTTACCGACTACCGTTTGAGTCGGGCTAGCATACGGATTATCTAAATCCATTCCGCATGTAACGTTGTGCTAAGAGAGTGAATTCTCTGAGACTCGCTGCTACGACTTCGAATACGTAGACTTCGCCATTGTTATGTGAATAGGCTACCCAGCAACATGTATTAGACGCTGACTTATCCCTATTTAGGTTTTGGGATAAAATACCCCAGACTGGTATTCTGGTGTCTTTTTCTACGGAGAAAGACTAACCCAGCGACACGTGTTAGGCGTCGGCATATCCTTTCTTAGGATTCAGGATGAAATTCCCCATGCGTGTAAGGCATGGATTTTGGTGTTATTAATAACAACTTGCCACAATGTCGAATATGTGGGCGAGTGTTCTTTTTAACGGTTAAGAACTAACCGGCAGCGCGGGTTAAGCGCAGACTTATCCTTGCTTAGGTTTCAGGATAGAATACCCCAGAATCGAACCCTGGTGTCTTTTTCTACGGAAAAAGACTAAACCGGCTACGCGTGTTAGGCGCAGGCTTATCCCTGCTTAGGATTCGGGACAAACTTCCTAGGATGAATCCTAGATTGATAAATTCTTGGAAAAGGTTGGTGTGGGAAAGGAAGAATTTTATATTCTATTTCCCGGTCTTCTTTTAGGGTGAAGGCGAACCCGAATGCAAGGAAGGAAGAATTTTATATTCTATTCCTTGATTCTGGAAAGGAAGAATTTTATATTCTATTTCCAGCGCAAAAGAAACTAGAAGTGGGATCTCCACTCCGAGAATCGGACAGATTCAGATAATCCTAACTGTCAGAAGGTTGGATTACCAAATTAAAGGTGAATTCCTCGTTTATCGAGAGTGAATTGTGGTTTTGGTCCTAACTGTGGAAAGGTTTGACCAAACAGGAGTTTGAGATGACCCTAACTGTAGGAAGGTTTGATCACTCGATTTGAAAGTGGACCTCTCGTTCATTAGAGGAATCGAGAGGGGATTTTGGTTATGGCCCTAACTTTTATAAGTTTGACCTGAAAGCAAAGGGAGTGGAATACAAGTAGCAGTAGAAATACTGGTTTGTACTGGCCACTCGATGAAGGGTTTTGACGTTAAGTAATCAGGACTTAACACGTCAAGCTTTGGAAATTACCATGAATTGGCGGACAGAAAATTTAGTGGACCCACCGTCAATTGACTTGATCAGTGGGGGATTTTTGTGAGGAAAGATTAATCTGTCAAAAGGATCGAATCTCGTCTCAACAAGATAACTCATGAGAATTAGTGAATTTGATAACAATAATGGAAAACATTCCGACATTTAGAGTTTAAATGTGGATGTTTTACTTATCACTTTTATAGTGATTGGGTTATCCCTAAGAATATCACCCGTGGTATTCTTTCGGGAACTTCCCGATACATGAATAATCCACCCCCAGCTTCCCTTGTGGAACTAGGTCCGACATTGTACTCAGTTACATGACCGGGTTATCCTTAAGAATATTACATATAAAAATTTCTTGAGAGCGAAGCAATCCTTGGTGGGATGAAGGACCCTCCTGTGGTACGCACAGTACTTCGGATCCGCAATATTGTCAGCTTCCTCCTGATTTGCGATAGGTGGTAGCTTGATCTTGTTGTTTTCTAAGAAGGATTCGAAGATGGCTGGAACATCTTCGTCCTTGAAGGAATACTCTTTTTGGAGCCTCTGATCCGAAGTCTTCTGCTGTCTCCGGGGTTGCCGTTGTGACGTCTGATTAGCATCAACCGCAGCTGCAGGGGCCTTCCCTTTACCACGGGAGGCGAAGTTTGATTAGCATCAACCGCAGCTGCAGGGGCCTTCCCTTTACCACGGGAGGCGAAGTTTGAGTTCGGAGGATTCACCGTCGGTTGGTTCCTCTCGGCTTTCTTCCTTCGGAGGAAGCGTTCGGCTTGCTCTCCTCGGACCTTCAAATCCTTCCATGTTTTGGATGGTGCTGTCCCCATTGCTTCCAACACGTCCAATGCAAGGTTGTTGTGGCAAGTCTGGAGAATGAACTCCTCAGTGATCGGGTCCTGACAATTCATCGCCTTGTTCCAGAACCTTTTGACGAAGGTATCAACTAATTCCCTGTCTTTTTGTTTCTCGTCAAGCAACGACCCGATGGATATCTCGGTATCATCGTCGAAGAAGTTGGTGAGGAATTTAGTCTCCATGTCGTCCTAGCTATTCACACTTCCTGGCTTGAGGCGGCGATACCAATCGAAGGCGGCTCCACGAAGAGTTCCAACGAAGGACCGTACCATCAGAGGCTCATTACCAGAGATGACCCCTAAGTGTGATTTGAAGTAAATCAAATGCTGAGTGGGTGAACCCTCCCCATCAAACGGCGTGAAGTTAATTAGATTGAACTTCGCCGGATAAGGGATTGATTCCCATTCTCTTGGGTAGGGACAAGGAATGCCCGTCTTCTTCATCTCTTGAGCGGAAATCAACGTATTGATTTTGTTCTCGAGGTTTTTAATCTTCAAGCTTTCACCGAGTCTTCGTTAGCATTCTCGTTACCACCCCCTGCATTGACGGGAGGATTATTGGCGTTATGAACTTCATTCATATTCGTGTCCTCATCTTCCTGATGAACCTGGTTACGACGACTTGGTTCGCCTTGCTGGTTTGTCAGTGCTTGGATTTGCTGGTCATGCATTTCTCTCATATTCTGCATGACCATCTGCATTTCGAACCTGAAGCTCTCCTGTTGCTTAGCCAAGGCATCTTCTAGCATTTTGGCCACTTGTTCCGCGCTTATCATGAATGACTCGCGGGGTTGTCCCTTGCTGGATACCATATTATCTGATGCGACCGCGGAGCCGGCATCCGATTCTTCATCTTCTGAAGGTAACATTGTCCGAATCCTACCATAAGTTGCTCGTTTGATGGTTCCAGACTGCAAACGGGTTATACGCCGGGGTGCTTTCAAAATCGACTCGAGATTATCCTGTGTCGATGTCCCTTTGCTGGTCATATTAGTGGTGACCCTCAGAAATTCTCCGTCTTCAACCACCGTAATTCTTTGTCGGAAACGCCTAGGCCTTGGTTTTGGCGTTTCGGTACTGAGCCTGTCGAAGACCGAAATTCTCTCGGGGACCGTATTGGTGCAGTTGCACTCCGACAATACTGCCCGAATGAGTTTGGAACAGGGGCATTGAGTTTCTAGTTCTCGAGGACCCCTTTTCCTGGTTTTACTCGTACCCCCAACACGATAGTACAACTCGTCTGCTTGAAGGTCGGAGTAACCTATCGTGTGTTGGCATGACTTCTTAGATATAACGCTATCGTCATCAGACGACAATGTTTCCTTCTGAGGGCGAACTACCTTCTTTGGGCTTTCAAAAGTCACGCGCCTCGAAACATGCCTTTGTGGGCGTGAGTTCTCAGCGGGCTCCTGGACTTTAATGCGCAAATTGGTGCGCCTAGCTACCCTGATCTCTTTGTCATGTTGAGGGTGGCGGCGACCCTCAGCATGTTGAGTCGTTCGGGGCTTCTTTATCGGGACCAAACGTTCTTGAACTGGAGCTTTGCACCGTCCATCGGGAAGTGGACTGAGGCGCTCCAAAACTTTTTTCTTTCTTCGGGATGATTCTGCGTGATCTCCCGGAGTAGCTATGGGAATTATTAGCGATTTAGGTTAGTTCACCGGAGGTTGAACTTTTGCTGAAGGCTGCAAAGGTTGCTCTTTAGCCTGAATCGCCGCTTCAGACTTTGGCCTCCAGACTTGGCGGGTTGGTGGCGGCTTCTTGGCCACTTCCTTCCGCAGTCTTTTGCGGGCTTCTTGGACTTGAGCCCGTGCCTGCGCTAACAGTGCGCGACGCTTGCGAATACGCTCTTCAAGCGTCGAACGATTCCGTTTTACATGGATCCATTCGTTCGTTGGCGGCTTGGAGGAGCTGCCATTTATCATTTGTTGAGGCTGTTTGCCTCTCCTGTTCTTCAGATATGTCGCCTCTGGCGGGCTCTCTTTGAGAGAGTCGCTACGCCCTCAGCGGCGGAGGAGTTAGCGAGGACAAGGTTGACCTGGTTGGAGGTCGGCGAAACTTCACCCGACGCAACTTTGGCATCAATTGGGGTGAGATCTTCATTGATACTCTGCATCTCTTCGTACCAACTGACCTTTCTCCTGGAGGAGAACTTCTTGGACTTCTTGGACTTGCGGGGGAAGGTAGATCCGGACGAGGATGACAGATACTCCTCGAACTTTTGTTGGTCGAATTCATACTCGACCTCCTCCTCGACTGGGATTGAGATCCGTGGCTGCGACGTAACGATCTCGGTAGCGAGATCGGTGGCTCCCACTGTGCTCGCCAGATTGTTCGCGGGGAAAATTGCTTTCTTCATTGATTCCATTGTTTTCTTTGACAACAGTTTATCGGTTACAAAGATCCGGTCTTTTTATAAGATCCGGTTACAACGAGATCAAAAGAAATAAAAATTACAACTTTCCTTATTTGTCGAACGAATCGCGAGATCCTGTTTTGCGGTCTCTCGCTTGTGTGGGTTCTTTGCCTGCGTCGGGGTTAATCCGTGGACCACCGCGCGATCTTGATCCGGTCGGATCTACACGGTACGACGGGTGTTATCTCACGAAGGAAATAAATGGCCGGCCACCTCAAGGTGGCTCGGCTCATGCCGAGCCACCAAGAGGTGGCTCGGCCGGCCACCTTGGTGGCTCGGCCACCGAGCCACCTCTTGGTGGCTCGGTGGTGGCCGAGCCACCTTGGTGGCCGCCGAGCCACCAAGGAGGTGGCTCGGCCTCCGAGCCACCATTTGGTGGCTCGGAGGTGGCCGAGCCACCCCAAGGTGGCTCGGCCACCGAGCCACCTAGGTTCGGCCACCGAGCCACCACTTGGTGGCTCGGCCACCGAGCCACCTAGGTGGCTCGGTTTTGGCCGAGCTCTTCCCGGGTGTTCGCCGCTTCGTCGGTTGCCGCGGTTTCGCGGTTTCGCAGTTTATCCGAGCTTCGTCGTTGATCTGAACTCTGATTTGGTAGTTCGGATCCTGATTTGGCAGTAAATCCGCTTCGGTGTTCGAGTTCGAATCCGTTCTATGGTTGGATGACTCGTTGACTCACCGAACCGTTAGCTTGATTCCTCACACGAGTGGATGTATTCCATTGTTTGTGTGCGGTTTGTTAACCTCGTCGCCTCGTTAATCCGCTTCGTCGCGTGTCACTTGGTTTCGGTGTTGTGGACTAACGATCGTGTTTAGATACGTCACCCGATGGTTCGTTGGTTTGTCGAATCACCGTGTCGAGCTGTGTTAAGGGACCCATAGGCAGTTTTATACGCCTACAACCAACAACACTCGTTGTCGGACAAGGAGACATAGCATAAACCTCTTCTGTGGCTATAATAATTATCGGGTTTCCCTTTCAGTACATAGGCCATACGAGGTGAAGCTCGCGGACCTCGACCAAAACAAAGACCCTCTCCGAGTGCGAAGTTATATCCATATTTCTCTATGAGATTACGTGCTTTTGTGTCATATCTGAATAAATAAGGGGCAGATTTATCATCATCGTCTTCTTCTTCCAAGAAGTGGTTTGGTATTGAAGATTCCTTTCCTTTACCATAAATGACCTCCTTTTCACCCCCTGCCTTTGCGGGAATAACAAATGTCGTCCCGAATGAATCCTGCACCTGCTTTTTTGTTAAGCAAAATGATTGAAGTGGCATACAGAAGTCAGGGTTATCATATAACCCCTTCATGATATTATCAAGGTACAACGAGTACTCTAAATCAGCATTTATTGCTACTTCTTCGGTAAGTTGCCAATTACAACTACTATCCCATGATTCTCCATCATCAAGATTGATTACAATGGGTACAATATCATTAAGTACAAAACCACCATCGTAATCAAACCCAGCTTCGGTATCAGCTTCTTCTTCGCTGTCTGTGCCTTGGGCCGATGGTTAAGTATCGGATTCAACACCGTAGAGAAGAGAGTCAGTAAAATAATTCTCTAACCTCTTAAACGGTTGCTTATCCGTGACCACCGTCTTGACCTCGTTGTTAGTGTCTACATATTTAAGACACTGATGGAGGGTAGAAGGGACTATAACGTTACTGTGGATCCAAGTTTGACCCAATAGTAAGTTATATAAAGTCTCTGCGTCGATCGCATAGCACGTGATTTCCGACTTCAAATCTCCATTTTGGTACTTTACCCGGATTTTACCCAACGATCTGGACCCACTAGTGTTGAATCCATAGATCATAGTGCCTGTGGAGGCCAGGTTACTGGCCGATATTCCGAGATTATACATCAATCGGAGTGGCCTGATGCTAACAGCGGAATCCGGATCGACCTGGATCCAGTTGACAATGCTAGAGCCAATGTGCCTGGTGAAATACAAGGGCCGGTCATGCTTTGAATTTTTTGTCTGCATATCCTCTTTGGTGAAAGAAATGCAGCAAAAGTGGTGTGCCGCAAGGTTGCAATGGTGAACTGGAGGCTCTGGCTCTTCGGGAGACGGTTTGATCTGGGTTAGGAAAACGTCCGTATTTGCTAAAGCTTCTTGCAATGCTTCCCTTGTGTCCTTCGACAGATGTAGTAGCTCATATAGAGTTATTCTAGCCGGTATATTGGCTAACTGCGTCATAATATCGAAACGTTGTGGAGTATTTGAGCTCCCCGGTTTGTCCCTTCCAATCATTGGCTAACTGCGTCATAATATCGAAACGTTGTGGAGTATTTGAGCTCCCCGGTTTGTCCCTTCCAATTGGTTGATTGAATCGAGACTGCTTTGGTTTCTGAACCTCCTGGTGTAAAGGTTCCTTCTCCTTTAGCTTTGGCTGAGTCTTCTCAGTAGGTACTGGAGGAGTTGCGACTATCCTCATTTCCGCTAATGTCTTCGAGGGAGTGGTTTTGGTTACTCCTTGATTGGTTAGCTAATCGGAGGCACTCGAATATTTGAAATGGTATTCATTTTCACTCCTGGTAGTAAAGACCTCTTGCTCATCTCTGGAGAGCAGGAAAGTGGGAATTTCTTCATCATTTTCTTCTGGAATAGCTGTAATTCCATAACAGGACTTTCCTTTCCCCTTTGATTTCTTCTTAGATGACGACCCAGCCCATTGTTCGTCTTCGATCAGATCCGGATGGACCCAAAGAATCTCGCCATTTGGGGCTGTGTGTGGCACAAGTCCTTTCTGGCGTTGTTTGTGAGGATCATCATTGACAGTCTTCACCGCTACATTTATTACAAGCTCGAGCTAGAACCAGTCCAAAGGAACAGATCCGAAGCTAATTGACACAGCGTTCGCACCTACTTTCTTCTCCTTGGACGATTTCACCGTCAGGACCCCAACATCGATCAACGCTTAGATCTTATCCTTGAGGACGTAACATGCTTTGGTAGGATGATGCATCGCTCTATGGAATGCATAGTATTTCGGGTCCTTGGCATCTTCCTGATCCTGGATTGGAGGTAACTTGATTTTGTTATTCTCCACAAGGTGTTTGAAGAGACCAGGAAATTCCTCCTCCCTGAAAGAATAAACTTTCAGAAATTTCGGTTCGGTAATCTTTGGCTTTTGTGACCTCTGTTGCCATTGCGACTGTTGAGGCCCCTTTTACGGTTGTTGTTGCTGCTTTGGTTGTAATTCGAACGTCTGGTTCGCATCCACCGCATTTGCTTGGGCTTTCCCTTTACCTCGAGGAACAAAATTCTGCTTCGGGGTATTAGCCGGCGTTTGACCTCTTTCGGCCTTCTTCCTTTTGAGGAAATGTTCGGCTCGTTCTCCTAGCACTTTCAAGTCCTTCAAAGTCTTGGATGGCGCCATTCCCATGGCTTTCAGGATATCTAGCGAAAGGTTGTTGTGACAAGTCTCGAGGATAAAATCTTCGCTTACCGGATCTCGACATTTCATCGCTTTGTTACAGAATCTTTTAATGAAGTTCTCTACCGACTCTCCGTCCTTCTGTTTCTCATCGAACATTGTTCCAATTGAAACTTCGGTGTCGTTGTCGAAGAAATTTGCAAGGAACATGTCTTCCATGTCGTCCTAACTGTTGATACTCCCCAGCTTGAGGTGACGATACCAGTTGAAGGCCGCTCCTCGAAGAGTGCCAAAAAATGACCGTACCATTAGAGGTTCGTTGCCGGAGATTATTCCTAAATGGGACTTGAAGTATATTAAGTGCTGAGTGGGGGAACCCTTTCTATCAAATGGTGTGAAGTTGATTAAATTAAATTTCACCGGATACGGGATTGATTCTCATTCCCTCGGGTATGGACATGGAATTCCGGACTTTTTTTACCTCCTGAGCACTCATCAAGGTGTTGATTTTGCTCTCCAAGCCCCGCATCTTCTTATCTTCTCTCATATCTTTCTTTGAGCGATTACGGGGAGAAGTGACATGGTCCTCCTTCGTATTGTTGTCGTCTGAGGATCCACCCCAGCATTGTTATCAACGGGAGGGATTTCCGCATTGGCGTTCTCGTCCGCTTCCTGATCACTGTCCACCTGATTAGGGTTATTACGACGACTGGACTCTCCCTGTTGATTCGTCAGCGCCGTAATTTGTTGGCTATGCATATCTCTCATTTCCTGCATAGCCATCTCCATTTCAAATTTAAAATTCTCTTTCTTCTTAGTTAAAGCCTCCTCGAGAATCTTAGCCATTTGTTCGACATTAATCATGAACGATTAGTAAGATTATCCTGCACTAGATGCCGTATCATCAGAAGCCAATGCAGAGCAAGCATCGGACATCTTATCGTCCGAGGATCGTGACCTTTTGGGTCTAGGTCTGACAGTTCTAGATTGCAGCCAAGTCTTGCGTTGAGATACTTCTGTAAAAGGCTCAGGACTGAAGTATCGTACAGATTTGCCTTTGTCGACCATGTTGATAGTGACTCGCAAGAGTTCGTTACTTGTGCCGGTTGACCTTCTTCTGCGGAGACGCCTTGGTATAGACTCGGATGTTCCGGTGGAGATTCTTTCAAACACTGAAACTCTTTGTGGAGCCTTAGGGCAGCAACATTCTGACAACACTTCCTTGATTATATTGGCACACGGACAGCGTGAGTCTGTGTCTCAGGTACTTCTTTTTCGGGACTTATTCGTACCCCCGGCACGATAGTACAACTTGTCGATCTAATGACCGGAGCAACCCATCGTGTATTGGCACGACTTCCCAGGTATAACGTCGTCATTGGACGAACATGTTTCTCTCTGGGGATATAACACTTCATTGGCGTCTCCAAGAGTCACTCGTTCAGATTTATGCATTCGTGAGCGTGAAACTCTAACGGGCTCTTGAACTTCGACTCGCAATCCGATGCGGTCGGTCATAGGGGCTTTCCCTTTGTTGTTATTGGAGGGATTAGTACGACCCCCAGTCTGAATTGTTGTTTGGGAACCTTTAAACGGCCCCAATCACTCCTTCACAGGTGCTTTACCTCGATCTTTGGGGAGAGGACCAAGGCAGTCTTTCAGGGTTACCCTGAATTTGGTGAGATCCACGCTACCATATGGTTCTGTCGGAGGTACGGGGACAGGGGAAACGGGATTTGAAGTTAACGAAGGCCGGACATAAACTTCGTTCACTTTCGCCTTAGGCGCTGACTTCGCCTTCGGCACCCACACCTATTTGTGCTTGGGCGATTTCTTAACTGCCTCTTCCTTCTGCATTTCTTTCACTTTCTACAAAAGGACTCGAGTGTGCGTGAGCAATGCGCGGCGCTTCTGGATTCGCTCCTCAAGGGTAGAGTGGGTCCTTTTGACGCGGACCCTGTAACGCCCCTCCTCTGGGAGGTACATAAAAATTTGAGCATGACCTATCGGTAATAAGAAGGGTCAACCTGCTAAATCTTTATGCACATCACAACATAGATATACTGAAGGGCGAAAAATAAAGCAGTGGAGATGCATATGCAATATCCAAGATTACGAGGTTGACAGCAGAGTCCATAGAATACCACAATAGAAGAGAACTAAAGGGGGTAATACAAAATATTACAATAATAGCAGTGTCTACAACATTAATACATGTTTTATAAGTCAAAGGTACTACAAAAGTGAACATAAGTTAACCCCTATTAAGAATTTCCTCTGGAGCTAATCTTCAAATTCAGGGTCTGCAATGCCCTTATCCTTGCCAGTTGTATGACCTGCAAGTGGATTCAGAAACAATAGGGGTGAGCCTAAGGCCCAATAGGTAACCATAAAAATCTCGGGCATAATCCAAAGGAACGAATGAAAATGATAGACATAGATATCAAACTTGAACAATGGGATCTCAACATTAAGTTTTCATTCTTATATCGTAATCATTGACCGAAATGAAATAACATGTAAAGATGAATAATCAAGGTCTAATATTCAGGATTCCAAACTCCTCAATCATGGGATAATCAATAAACCGTGCATGCCTTTATACACCCACCGGTGAGCGTCCTCACACAGGGCATTGTCCCACCGGGGACACTATAACATTACCACCCACCGGTGAAGCTTACTTCACACAGGGCATAATCAATGAATATAGACAATCAATCATCAACGAAGAGAGTAATACTATCATTATCAATAGTTGAACCATCGAATCAATTTGAATTGTTGCAATGAAATTATTCAAGGATATCGAAGGTATAAAACTGAAATAAACAACATTAGGATAGCAATGATTAACCAATCAACAACGAGCCCATGCATGAGGTGAAACAAATAGGAATATTATGAAAATGATAAGATATACAATTAGCATGGGAAACTAACTTGTAGGAATTTCAAGAAAGTAATCAATCGAACTCTCAAAGACTTGAGAGGAAACAATGAAAGGTTACCTACCGATTATGTCGGGATCCTCTCGGCCAACGAATGAATCCAAGATTCTCTATCTTATATATATACATGTATACCCACATGAGATTCTAGACACTATGTCTTTTAAAACTTTAACTTAAAACTTATATCATGGTATAAGCTACACCCTAGATGATTGCATCTAATATCTCTAATATGCACAGCAACACAAGTAGTGTACATGCAGCAGATTTAGGTGAATAGATGGTATAACAATTGATGTCCAAAATGCATGAAACTAGTCCCATATGACTCCATTATGAGTCTTATTTCAGAATATAAAACTTTTACATCAATGCATAGTGTATAGTAAGAGTTATGCTCTCAGCAAACTACACATATCAAAACTGTAGCAGAAAAACATAGGTTACTATCTGAAATGAATAATTCACTTCGGGTACTTAACACTATACAAATGAGCTCATATTTGATATATCAGTGATATTATGGGTTAGATTCCAAGTCCAATTAGTTTCATCAAACTTTCAATTTTATAATGCATGTTACATGCAAAACAACACAAGGGGGTAGACTAGAATTGCTAGTACATATACTAGGTATTAGAACTAGGTTTAGACTTACCAAACGTTACTCAAATTAATTAAAACTTACATCAACAGAAAAACAATTAAGTCTAGTTTTAGGAATAGAAAGAATTTTATGCAGGCATTGCATATGTTGAGATATATGCTCTTTACAACGGATATAACTCAGGTAGACAGTTTCAGACACATGCACTGAGTTAAACTATATTTTCAAACAAGTAAATAATCTCAGAATTAAACAAACAGGGTATCAAATTAAAGCCACGAAAGTGTAGTTTCTATAACAGAAATAATTTTATGCATGCATCATATATGTTGAGATATATGCTCTTTACAAAGGACATAACTCAGGCAGACAGTTTCAGACACATGCACTAAGTTAAACCATACTTTTAAACTAGTAAATGATTTTAGAATTAAACAAAAAGGATATAAAATGAAAGCCACGAAAGTGTAGTTTTTAGAACAGAAAAAATTTCTTCATTTGGATATATACAAAGAAAGTTATGATCTGTTTACTGGTAGTGTATCTTGCTGGAAATTTCTGCACGAAATTTCTGTTTCAATATAACATTGACATGCAAGCCCTAAAATGTTACATGCAAGACTAAAACCAAATTAAATCTTATAATCTTAGTATAATGTCCTTGATAACAACATGCAAAAGAGAATTATACCTAGTATTGAGACTTGCTTCAATTCCTCCTCCAAAATCCTCAACTAACTCCTTTCTCCTCTCCTTCTTCTTCAATGTTTGGAGCTTATGGAATCTATTTATTTTTCTTCTTCTTTTTTTTTTACAAGAGGAGAGGGGCTGGGGTTTGGTTGGCCAGAGGAGAGGGATGAGGGTTTGGAGAGTTTTTTTCTTTAGAATGGCAAAATGAGAGGTGGAGGGCACATATATATAAGCCCATGTGAAGAGAAATCTTCAATTTGGCCAAAGATGAGGGTTTAAAATGTAAAATACTCCCACTAACATGGCTGACCAAAATTAAACAATTAAGTTAATTAAAGTGTTCAAATTAGGTATTTAATGATTTGGTTATCTCTAATCAAGGTTTAAAGCATGGTTAACTTAGGTTTACATGCTAAGTTTGTATGCAAGCTATGACTTAGTTAACTAGATCACAATATGAGAATTAGCTAAGTTTAAATTCTCATACTAGAAGATTATGTGAGATGCAATGAAGAAAGTAATCTACTAATTTATGGATTGGTATCGGTAACGTTATCCGATCAATGAAAGGAAAAAAATTTGGAATGTTACATACCCACTCATTCTTCTCTACTTTGGAGGAGGGATTGGTTGCTCGCCGTTGTTGTTCTCGGTGCTGCCTAGATTTCAGATCCACGTTATAGCGGATCCCATCCATTAGCTCCAAAGTCTTGGCCAGTTGACGCGTAAGGCGTTGACGCCATCTTTGGCGTGCCCTCTTTGACAACGTTGGTGCGCCTTCAGCAGTCATCTTCACAGCGGAGGGGAGGTCCATCTCCACAGCTTCGACCTCGTTGGACGTCGCAGGGGCGTCACGAGGTGTAGGTGCAGCGGCGACGAACGGATCTTCGATCTTCAAGCCTGAAGTCCAGCGAGTGTTCCTAGAAGAGGAAGCCTTCCTGCACCTACTAGGAGAGGCAGATCTGGAGGAGGAGGAAGAGAGATACTCTTCAAACTTCTGCTGGTCGAATTCATATTCGACCTCTTCATTCACCCAGATCTTGATTGCCGGTTGCATCACGATAACCTCGGCAGCGAGGTTGTTGGCTCTCACTGTGGTCGCCGGCTTGTTTCATTTGAAAGTTGCCTTCATTACTGATTTCATTAAAACTTTGATCGTTTACAAAGAATTGAAGTAACAAAAATAAAAGAATTATAACTCTCTCGAAAATAACACAAGATCCGTTTATCGTCTCTTGCTCGCGTGGGTTTTTGGCCGATGATGGGGACGTCAATATCCGTGGACCACCTGACAATTAGATCAGATCCAGAGCTTTGTCAATTCACGAAGGAATCAAGAAGCCGAAGCGCTTATCTCGGCAACAGCGAGATAATTGCTCTTCTTAAGATCACCGCAACGGGGTAATCTTAAGGAACGAACACGGAAACTACATATCTGATGGACTCTTCCTTCCTGTGCTGAAGACCTCAATCCGATCTCCTCCTCTCTTCTGAAATTCATGCACCTTTAGTCTTCAGTCCGGCAAGGCTTTGCCAACGCTCAAGAATTCCAGATCTAAAAAATGAAGGCCCTGAGGCTGTATTTATAGGTTTCAGGAGCCCTGTATTCGGAAAAGAATGGCCGATTCCCTCTTATCTTCAGTTGAAACCACTTAACCACATTATCAGATCAGTTGAAGCAAATCCAGGTGGTTAACGATCGAAAAACCGCCGAAACAACCAAAATCAACGTTTTTTATATTGCAGACACTTCTGAGTGTCTTGGCCAAACCAAGACACTTAAGAGTGTCTCGGCTTGGCCGAGACACTCAAGAGTGTCTCGGCCAATCCGAGACACCAATGGTTGGCTTGGCCAAGACACTTATAAGTGTCTTAGCCAAGCCAAGACACCACGGGGTGTCTCAGTTTGGCTTTTTTCGGTTTTGGCGCGTCGAGTTTGTTTCCACTGTAAGTTCGTCGTCCGGACTTGGAATTACGTGGTTCAATATGCGTTGGAAAGCCGACGAGGAGATCTACAGGCTCCTATGATTGAATCATATGTGGAGTAAATGGGATACGAGGGGTGCTCTGCCTTTCGTAAACGACGTGGGGCTCCCGATCAGCTCTTGTTCCCGTTATTCTAAAGTTTCGTTGCTTCATATGGTCTGTCGACTCACTTCATGTGTTCATCATTGTCAAATGAGCTCTTGTGACTCAGATAACGACGTTCATCATCTTCTCTCTGTCTCGAGCCATGTGTGAGGACCTATAGATAATTTTTAACACCTACATGGCTCTAAGAACTAGAGGTGCTAGATGCGCTAAGACTTCAAGCTCAGCAACGAATTGAGATCTATTAGTCACGGATCTCAGGAGCCTTCAAGAGGAGATTCAGAGAGCAATCATTTAAAGAAGTGACCTAGTCTTAGCTGTTCCTCGATACATGGTCATGACGCACAAGACGAAAGATATATTATAACCCAAATAGGAAGATCCATTCGTAGTAGAGACGGTCTACTCAAATGGACCATATCACCTAATTTACCATGACTATAGGCTCATGGCGCTAATCAACTGGAAGTTTCTCAAGAAATATTACTCTTGATCTTGGCCAATATTATCTCCCCATAGAGATTTTTGGTCATATTTAAGTTTCCATCTCTGGTGATAAATATTGATCATTTTGATCTACAAAATTAATCAAAATCCCAACGAGTCATCATGTTAACACCACACCTTTGTTTGACTCTAAATGTTTTATCACCGTCATGTTAACATTACATCTCTAAACGGTTTTCATTATAGTGATCCGATTAGTTAACATTAGACCTCTAACTGACCATTTCATCGATCAGTTAACATTACACCTCTGTCAACTTGTCTTTTCGAATTCCATCGGTTAACATTACACCTTTGTCAGTCTGCTCTTGCTAAAAATCGATTAGTTAATATTACACTTCAATCGATTTTCTACCAATAAAGTTAACACTACACTTTCAAATGGCAGTCGTCCTTTGGACTCCTTCAAAACCAACTAGTTAACATTACACCTCTGTCGATCATTTCATTTGACACGTTAACATTACACCTCTGTCAATATTGTCATGTTAACATTACACCTCTGAACAGTACTAACTCGATCAAAATTGATACGTTAACACTACACCTCTATCATTTTGATTCTATCATTCCTCTCCCCAACAAATATGTTACTACGATATATTAACATTACACCTCTATCGTATACATATCAAAGGAGATAAAAGTTCTTTCATTTGTCAAAAGAGCTAACTGATTACAAAGATTTTCAAAGGGAACATGGATAAAAAGTGTATATTCGTGCAATACATTGAGCTATCCTAGAATCCCTAGCTTCATGGTCATTCTTTTAGGTCATTCTTTTGGGCCCTTTCCCTTAGAGCCCTGGGTTCAATAGGAGCAGCTTGGGTTCTAACAGCTGCTAGTCTTGCAATCTTGGCCTCAAGTTTCACAACACTAAGAATCCACTCCTTAGCCATCTCGGTTGACTTAAGCTTGAGTTCCTCTTTCTAATGTTGAGCTACTTCTAACTGTGCTTGGCTACAACAATGACTACCTTGGCCTCGTTAATGGTGGCTTCTTTCTCTAGGATGGCATTCTGAAGCTCTACTTGATTTCCATCAAATGATGCAAGGTTATCATTTAACCCTTGCAGCCTCATCTTAATCTTCTTCATTTCTTTGCGGACAGACTCTTCAACTTCACAGTGCTTTACTGAGGGAATTCAAGCTCAGCAATACAGCCAATATCAGCCACATGAAGCTGTTTCAACTCATGAAAATGAAGATCAACTTCATCGATAATTGTCTTGAATGGCTCAGTACGTGTAGGACCTACGACCGACATCAGAAGACCAAGCTGGTTCCTCAACAAGATGAGAGTGTGCATTGACAATCCTTTTCACAAAGTCAAAGTAGATTCAAACACTTTGGTTCAACAACTTCACCAAGCTCTCAGTCAAGATCTGAATCTCCAATTTCCACACAGCTCAAATGACTCACTACTACAGCAACTATCAACACATCTGTGTTTGAAGAGGTTGGCAAGACTGGCATTTGTTTGTTGCCTAATAGAAAGTATGGTGCAAGCGTGGCCAACATACCGAAAACATCTACAGTGGAAGAAGCCCCAGTCATCACCCTGGTTTATGGAATAACAGTTCTCACAACTAGTGATGGGATCATCGACATATCTATAGGAATGGCTTTAATGCTTGTAGATGTGACCTCTAGCTCATCAGAAGTAACTACCGCTATGATCGGTTACTCAATAGAAGGAGGACCTGAGCTCAATGGCGCTACCCTTCTAACTCCATCTAGAGTTGGAAAGACTGATGCATCGTCATATTCATGGAATGGGTTAGAAATAGCCAGTCTGTGCTACTGCTGAAATAAGTGCAGGAGCAGGATTGATTGTCATATTGACCCCTGGATCAGACTCCAACACTCCAAAACCACCATCAAAATCAATTACAGGCTAAAACTCGCCACTTGCAGGAAGAGATGTAGGAGCCGCTCCATCCATGGTCTGTAAACCTAGTTCATCATCTGCTAAAGACATAAACAAAGCATCAATTATTGAGGCAAAGAAATTACACAAGACTAGTTGGAGAAAAGTATACCTAACATATAAGAAGATCCACAAACGTCGCCCTCGAAGCCTCCATCGCCAGGCTTAGTAAAATAGGCATCACTGTCAACTTTGTAATCCATCATCTAGATTCTCTTGATTGAGAAGAATGACTTCTTTACCTGCATATAAGAAGTGCATGTCAATCAAATGCACTTTAGATAGCGTGATACAAAGAATATGGGTAGAACTCATCTGAAGGTTCAACTATACAATCCTGTGTTAGAATTGCAGGAAGTTCTTCCTTCATCCTTGTAGAGCCTCACGTATAGGTTCAGACTCCAAAGGTGCCAAACATTGTCTCTTTGAAGGTTGTTAGGAAGGAAGAGCTTGTGATGGCCTCTTTCCCCTATTTCCCCTACCTCTACCAAATGCTCCTTAGTGAACCGCAGTTCCTAGTCTTCATCTTCTAGCACACCCTCCACCAGAAAATCTTGACGCCCAAGAGCCCTACTCTTTGAAGCTTTCTTAGAAAACCCCCTACATCTCCGGGTGATCCATCACAAGCCAGCTTGTTCACATGAAAGTTAGGTTTGGGAGCAATCACTCTGCAATACATTTTGTAAAGCCCTATAGTCATGTCACGGTTGGGTATGTGATGAGGGAGCGTAAATCTGAACCCTATAGCCTCAGCAAGAAAATGATACCAAGTGCGGGCCCCATCTACCAGTCTTTCCATGCACAACAATCCTAGATTCGGATTCTCGACGAAGAGCTAGTCATATCCAAATTAACAAGCAAATCGGCAAGGCAAGTTGGGCTCAATATAACATCAATCACATTCAACTTAGCAATGAGGTGTCCAGGCCTGATATTAACCAACTAGTTGAGACACCCGTTGGGTAGACAAGTAAAACCGTTACTACTTGAGCCGTCTTCAAACTCATCTCCAGGGCTTATATCATAAATCTCAAGAAAACAACAATAAAGGTGAAAGTGATCCTTGTTCTGAAGAAGTCTACGAACCCGTACAGGGTATTTGATCATCCACTTTGAGCATTCATATCTTTGGAGTTATGGAACATCCTCTCCACTTGGTGCAGCAACTGACATCAATGAGAGGTAGTGTGAAGTGAACAATATCACCAGATATGTGTATGGTAGCTCCAATAGGATTTGGAATCTAATCCCTAGGGTAGTTATCTTCCTGCTTTAGGTATTCAGTAGCTAATTCCCTTAATCCGTGATGGATGCATCTAACCATTGTCGATAGAAGAGCCAAGTTATACCCAGTAGTGAGAAACACGATAAGGAATAACACCTTAATGGATATGCAACCCTTTAGTCGAGAAGGTATAATGCAACCTTTCGGTCAGATTGAGAAAACTCCTACAAGCAGGGCCAACTCCAATATTGGTTTATTTGATTAGTGGTGGAAACTCTTGAGTTTAGCACCCACATGTAATCCGCATTCATCTGATTCAACGGTATAAAGTACTTGACCTTAATTAAAGATTTGAGTCCTAATTTCATCCTCCTCCACTGGATGGATCGAATCTACATTCCCCTTTCTACTAACATTTTGGAATAGATATTCATCCTAAGCAATACAAGCAACAGTAGAATCACGTCCAACATTCGCAATGGTCCTTTGACGGATGAGGAAATAGCAGACTAATTCCCAGAACACCTCTTCAACTTGCACAGTCTTTGAATAGGTGGAAAATTTGTATTAGTTGGGAAGAACTCTTCATAAGGGCGATCTCCCATAGGGAAACGCGATATTTCAAACATCTTGTGCAAAACGATCCCATCTCTCCCATCGGAGTGAAGAAAATATTGCTATCAATGTTGTACAACTCCAAAATACTGTACAACATAGACGCACAAGTCTCTACGCTATACTTGGAGGATCTTACCACAAAATAGAGCCATAGATTTCTTAGCCTCCCTTCACCAGACGAATCCACTACTGGGTATCTTTCAATTTAATTGTTTGCATTAGGAACAAATTTTATTGCGAAATCCATTACAAACGTTTATGGATTATAATGCAAACAAGAGAGTGAGCTTTGTGCTTTGTAAAACTTCTCTTTACAATAAAACAAGATTAAGAGTGCTCCCTAGAAACACACGCAAGAATGTTTATCGTTCGCTGCTTGCGTGGATCTTTGCCTGTGTCGGGGGTGCGTTAGCCCGTAGATGTGACGCCCTAGGGTTCGCATAAGGCTGCAGTCCCAGATAAAACCCGGATTGTCAAACCTGCTAAGCACCAACCACCATGCTACGATATGTTTCACCATCACAATCACTATCTCTCTAGTGGAAACAATAAATAGGTGAAGGTACAGACAGGCAAAAAATAGAAATAGGCAACACTGGATATACACAGAAGAAACAAAAGAAATATCAATAATGAGCCCAACTGAAATAGAATAGAAATATCTCTGAGTATAAACTGGATCTCAAATACAATGAGTCAAATAAACAAAGTCTCACAAAAGCTCCCAACTCTAAACTAAAATACCAATCTAGAGTCTGAAAATGATCAACTACATGTGGCGTTCTGCAATAACTACAAAGTATAATAAGTAGCTAAATGGACAACTAGGAAGTCTCATCAACATGTGACTCTCCGTGCGCCGGACTCGCTGCCTGAAAGAGGGGAAACAACGAGCATTAAAGTGCTAGTGAGATCATCACTACCTCTCCCCAGGAGAAGGGGTAGGAGTATATAAGAAAATAGAGTCAGTACATGCATATATCAAATCATTTATATAGCTCTCTATGAATGAAAAACAAATAGTCAAGGAAACATACTCCAATCTCCAACATAAAGAATAAATATCTCATCTCGAACTACATCCGAGTAGCCTGCTCTAATATAAGAGGATGCCAACCAAACTAACTCAAATATAACTACCGTCCATAATGGGTGTGCCAAAATCTCAAAAGAAATACCCTACTCGCGGGAAATCTATCATGGAAGTAAAACTTACAACTGATCAAATATCTATGTGTGCATCATCTTGTGCTATAGCGATACTCTTATAATGCTTTTACTCAATCGCTCTGCGGCAATAGAATCTATTATCTACCTATTCCGGATACATGTAATAATAATACTATTGTAATACTCTTACTCAATCATTCTGCGGTAATAGGTTTTATCTTCCTATTTCTGGATATGTGAAAGATCAAATACTAGTCATGTGTATTTACAAATTTTAACTTGTGATAAAAGTGTGTTAATTTAACACAAACCAAACCTAAGTGCACATATCTCGGTGTGCGAGTCCACATCTGAAGTTCACCATCATCCCAGGTGTTTAACAAGTTTTAACATTGTAGTTAATTATCACAAGGTCGAGAAAAACGCTCGACAAACCAAAATCAAACCAAAACCATGCACAAGCCAACATCAAACTGGCGGTCAAATGTGATGGTCGACCGCGACGGGCTCCACAGACTACCCAGGTCTCTGCCCTGCACGCGGTCGACCGTGGCGGTCGACCATGAGCCAAAAATCTAGTTTTTCCAGATTTTTGTGTGTGTCGTGTTCACGTTGTGTTTTTATGATTCAAACATGATAAAAACTTCATGAATCTAGCATACAAACATGTTACAGTAGATAGAAATATCTAGAAACAAAATCAACATATATAACCATGATTTTATGCATTATATTTATATTCAAAACCCTAAAACATGCATAAAAGCTCAAAACGAAGAATCAAACTTCTTTCTTTAGATTAACCATATTTTAAAATCATCTTCAGATCTTAAATACATCTGTAAAATTCGTTCTCAACCTTTTTAGCATGAAGAGACCTAATCTTTATACATATAATACAAACGAGATGTCTTTTATTCATAATCTAGTCATTTAGGCTCTACAAAATATGTTTAAATCTCTTTAAAAATGTTTTGAAAACTGGGAGGGGGATTAGCGGAGATGATACTCGCCTGAGATTGTTAAAAAATGTTTTAGAAGCAAGGTTGAAAGAGATCTCCACTCCAAAAGCCAAAAACCAAGAAAAATCCCGCTCGAAAGCCTCTAATCTTCTCCAAGAAATCAAACTAGGGTTTGGGGGTTTTGGTGGCTGTTAGGGTTCTTAGGAAAACTAAGAAAAACGTGAAAAACTCATATATATATATCAGGGAAAATGAATATGGGTTTAGAAATCCGAAACCAACTCAAAACAGGAGAAAAATTCTCTGCAGGTTTCGCGGTCGACCGTGGC
>NC_033802.1:23993304-24049054 GCF_001876935.1 Asparagus officinalis
GGTCGATCGTCACGGTCGACCGGACTGCGCATTTCCAGTTTTTCATGAGTTTGGCCATTGTGCATGTGTTGACTCTTTTCTCTCTAATGTATGAACTCGTTTATACTCAAAACACATGGTATTATACTCATATACTATTAAATGATATTTATCATACTAAATATCCATATATCATAATTAATCTTATATTAATATATCATTCAAAAATTATCAAGGTTTTACAGTAGACGACCGAATCACAGATCCAAGTTGAATCGTGAAGAAGGCTTTGGAGTCGACATTTCGTTTTAAAAACAAGGACAAAAGTGGATCAACCAGGTAAGACAAAAAAACTCTTCTTAAGATCAAGTCAAAGCTTAGATCTCGAGGAAACGCCAAAGGCTCTTAAGGACGCTTGAAAACAATGAAGACTCTCTCTCTTGCTCAAAATTCACCAAAAGCTCAAGTCTCTGCCTAGAATCTGCTTGGTCCTCGTGCATATAGGTGCTAGGGAAGTATTTATAGTCTTTAGGAGCCGTTACTAAAGATAGAAAGTCGAAACAAACCTGACCTGACAACCCCTATTTTCGAGACAGATTCCATCTTTCAGAAACAATATATTGTCCCAGGTAGTTTTATAACCATTGCCCACTCTATTAAATGCCATGATTTCTACAATTATGGGCGAATTTTTAGTTTGTAACTGTCTCCCCACATTTATGGATAATACCCAGCAGTTATGAAGCCATGTGGATCGCACAAATCTTGAGAAAACCGTCACAAAACGACATGACCCTATCACATAGTTTTCGAGACTGTTTCCGTGTCTCAAAAACTATATGTTATCTCATAGCTTCCGAGACAAACTCCTTGTCTCAAAAACTGTGTTATCTCATAGTTTCCTAGACAACTTCTTTATCTTGAAAATTGTGTGATGTCCTCTTGTTTTTGTCGTTTTGCATTTTTGTGCGTTCCTTAGTTAGTCTTTGGCATTGGATGATCCTCTTTGACTCAGATGATGACTTTTATCACCTTCTCTTCATCTCGAGCTGTGTGCGTTAACTTGTAGGTAATTTTTGACGCCTACAGATACCCCCTCCAAAGTGTTTCAGCCTCATTCTTTTATAGAGAAAGCTAGAGTACATTAGATATGATACGCCTAGCCTTCAATTCGTTAACTTCTTCATCTTTTAGTCTATTCAGTATTTTATCGAATAGCTAAAATTCTTCTGGTGCTGCGTTTATCATCTGACCGTTGTCGAAATCTTGAACCGAAACTAGTGTGTTAATACTTGAATTGGCTTGCGTCATTGAGTTAACGTTGAACTGATCATCTTTGTCAGGAATTTGCATCCGAATTATGGTTGAACTCTGTGTGTGGGATTCCCAATGGGCAATTTTGGAAGATCATCACCTTTGGTGCACCTGTGTGTACATTGTGTACATTGAAGGCATGCTATAAGCGTATCAAAGATTGGCTGGAAAACATATCAGGCGTATGCCAAAGGGATCATTCATGCGAGTTTTGATTGTAGGACCAGCCGTAGATGCTGATACAGCTACTATCCTGAGGCTACCACACGTCTAAAATCATCATCCTCCAAAATACGTTAAAGGATCCTTCTAAAATCAAATTTTTGGATCCACTGATTGTGGAGAATTCGGGCGGTCTTGATGTTACCCCGGGTGCTCAGGTCACAAGATCAACTGATGAAGCTTGTGCGTCAGTGATTATTAAATCAGAATAGCCTTCCATAGCTCATGAGGTCGATGTGGCAGTGTTATGAAGTAGGAGATCACCAAGGCTTTGACTACCACCGTAGACTCCATAAAAGCTGATTTGAAGGTGGAGTTTGCGCGAGTTTAAAAGAGCAAATCCGTCGTCACAAACATAATAAGATTTTTGGCAAACCCTCAGCCATTAATGGATTTGATGAGCCTTTACCGACTACCGTTTGAGTCGGGCTAGCATGTTGATTGTCTAAATCTGTTCTACATGTCACGTTGTGCTAAAAGAATGAACTCTTTAAGACTTTATGCTACAATGTTGAATATGTAGGCTACATGTGTCAGATGTAGGCTTATCTCTAATAAGGGGATCAAGATAACGTCCTCCATGCATAAAAGGCATGGACTCAGGGATTATTAACTTAATAATAATCACTGGCTACGATATCGAATAAGTAGGCTTTGTCATTTTTACGGGAATGTGTCACCCGACAGCGTGTGTTAGACGTAAACTTATCTCTAATAAGGGATCGAGATAACGTCCCCCATGCATAAAAGGCATGGATTCAAAGATTATTAACTTAACAATATCACCGACTACGATATTGAATATGTAGGCTTTGTCGTTTCTGTGGGAACGTACCACCCGACAACGTGTGTTAGACACAGACTTATCTCTAATAAGGGATCGAGATAATATCCCCCATGCATGAAAGGTATGGATTCAGAGATTAACTTAACAATAATCACCGACTATGCTATTGAATACGTAGGCTTTGTCATTTTTACGGGAACGTACCACCAGGCAGCGTGTGTTAGACACAGACTTATCTCTAATAAGGGATTGAGATAACATCCCCCATCCATAAAAGGCATGGATTCTGGTGTTGAAAAATTGTGTCTTCTCTTGAGGCAAAGATGAACCCGGTGCTGGAGAGGAAGAATTTTATATTCTATCTCCAGGTCTTCTTTTGGGGGAGAGATGAACCCGATGCCAGAGAGGAAGAATTTTATATTCTATCTCCTGCTGCAAGAGAAACTCAAAGTAGGATCTCCACTTTGAGAGTCCTAAAAGGTAAAACTAAGAGTGTGATCTCCACTACGAGAATCGAAAACATCTAGATAGCCCTAACTTTTATAGTATTGGTTACACAGTCTAAAGATGAATTTCGCATTTATCGAGATGAAATTCCAACTTCAGCCTAAGCTGTAGAAGGGTTTGACTGAAAAGGAATGAATGAAAGCCTTTTGTTTATCGAAAGGGAACTCCGGTTTTGGTGCTAACTGTGGAAAAGTTTTGACCAAGGTAGGATTTGAGACGACCCTTACTGTTCAAAGGTTTGATCGCTCTGTTTGGGTGAAAGTCTTTTGTTTATCGAAAGGGAATTCCAGTTCTGAAGATGAATTTCTCATTTATCGAGATGAAATTCCAACTTTGGCCCTAACTATTTAAAGGTTTGACCAAGATGGGATTTGAGACGACCCTAACTGTTTAAAGGTTTGATCATTCGATGTGGGTGGAAGCCTCTCATTTATCGAAAAGGAATTCCGGTTTTGGTCCTAACTATTTAAAGGTTTGACCAAGTGGGAGTTTGAGACGACCCTAACTGTTTAAAGGTTTGATCGTTCGATTTGAGTAGACCTCTCGTTCATGGAAGGAATCAAGAGGGGATTTTGGCTTTGGCTCTAAAATTTTAAAGGTTTGACCAAGTGGGAGTGGAGGTACAAATAATAGTGGGAATGTTAACCTGTACAAATCACTTAGTGAGGATTTTTGGTGTCAAGTTTACAGGGATTTGACACAAAGGTAGTTTGACAATCGCCATGGATCAACAGATGGTGATTTTGAGTGTCGTGTCAGGACTTCAACAGTGGGAGTGTTAAAGGCTTAGACACAGTGGGAGTTTGAGTAGATTTAATCATGAAGAATTTTGGTAGATCCATCGTCAGTTGATTTGATCAGTTATGGTGGAGGACTGTGAATCATCAAGCACTCCACAATTAAACCATGGGAGTTTCGTAAGGAAAGATTGACTAGATAAAGTCATTGAATCTCATCTCGATAAAATGGTGCTTGGAAAGTCACAGTAGGAGTTGGTGGAATTGACCCTGGTGATTGAAACCATCCAAGAACTGAATAAAGATAATAAGCCTTCGCAAAAGAAACCGAGAAGGGTCTTTGGCAATTGTTGCTAAGGCAGTTGAAGCAAATTGAATGCATCTCACCCTTGGAGGAATTTGTAGTTCAAGTGGGAGGGTTTTAACCAACTTAGAAATGATTAAATAGCAATAGTGGGAGGTTCTTAATCATTTATATAATAATTAATAATGAATTATTGAGATGATTGGACTCTATCTAGAATAATCAACCCATTGCGGGTTATCCTTAAGAATGTTATGCATAGTATTCTCTAGAAACTTCTCGTCAAATAGGTTATCCCGAACGTACTAGGGATAGTACTTCTTCAGGAACTTCCCATTTATGGGCATTATGAGTTTGTCACCGTCTTGGATGATCAGGCGATATGCACCGTTTGAATAGACTGTCTCTATTACAAACGGTCCTTCCTATTTAGGTTAAAATTTATCTTTCTTCTTGGAGTTGAGTATCATTGGTCACTGGACGATAAGAACCAAGTCTCCTTCCTTGAAGCTCCGTTGTCGGACATTCTTGTCAAAGGCCCTGGAAATTCTGGCTTGGTAGAACTCAATTTGTTGTTGAGCTTCCAAGCATTTTTCATCTAACATCTCAAGTTTTTCGAGACATTTCTGATATTATTCTTCCATCGTCATCCCCGTTGCAAGGGTGATGCGGAGGGAAGGAATTCGGATTTCCAACGGGAGGATGACTTCACACCCGTATACTAGGGAATACAGAGTTGCTCCAGTAAGCATGCGGATGGTGGTGCGATAGGCCCAAAAAGCTTCACTGACTTTATCGTCCCAGTGTCGCTTATTGGTTCTCACGAGCTTTGAGAATATCTTAATGATTATCTTGTTGAAGGCTTCGGCTAACTCGTTTACTGTGGGATTATATGCTTTCGATGAGACATCTTGAATCCTAAATTTCTCATAGAATTTGATGAAAATGTTGTTGACAAATTGAGGGTCGTTATCATGCACAATTCATCTTGGAACACCATATCAGTAGATAATATGGTGTTTGATGAATTTGACGACATTGCTTGTTTTTACTTCTTTGAGTGGAATTGCTTCGGCCCACTTGGAGAAGTAGTCAGTGATTGCTAAAATAAAGCGGTTGCCTTTGGTCGACGGAGGAAAAATAGGGCCAATGACGTCCATCCCCATGTCTATATGGCCATGATGTGGCCAAAGGGTGTAAATGCTCCGGGGGTTGGTGCATGTAATTCACATGTATTTGACATACGTGGCACCGTCGAGCATACTCAACTGCGTCCTTGACTATGATTGGCCAATAATATCCCATCCTTCTGAGATGATCGTAAAGTTTGGGACCAGGTTGGTGCGCACCGCAGGTTCCTTCATGCACTTCTATAAGGGCCTCTTCCGCCTCTTTAACTTTAGAATCGATGTCTCAGGGAGATTTTATGAGGAAAAATGCCGATGAAGCTTGGGAATTCCTAGAGAGTCTATCCGAGAAAACAATGCAGTGGGAACATTGTGATGACAGAGTTTCATCAGTTTCCCAATCTAAGTCTAGTGGTCTTTCCCTGGAGTCAAACATTGCTTTTGAAGTGAAGATGGCGATGATTCTGCGGAGGTTAGAAGCCTTAGAAATTAAGGAACGAGCTCCAGCTCAAATCACTCATGTTTCTGCCCCGAGTTGTTGTAGGTGTGAATTTTTGATCTCCTGAAATAGGGATTTCGTTTGTATTGATAAGAACAACTTATTACAAACTAATGAATCGAAAATTACAACAGAAGCGGAGGGAATGCTCTCCTTGTTTAATGTGGGGACTTTTGGTAGCTATAGGACGCTTTGCTCGATTCTCGCACCGAGTCTACTTCCCTTGGACGATTCGACCGAGATTGCTGGCGAGCTTCAGTACGTAGTAGAAGCTCGGGTCGATGGAGTTCGAGTCTCCGAGTTCGACGGCGATCAGGGCCCGAAACTGGGAGAGGATGCTACAGTACAAAGATTACGCAAAGAGCTTGTCGATGACCCCGTTGAGAGTCGAGAGCTAGTGGTTCAGTTAACTGATTGAATTAATCAATTAACTATGAGTGAACCCCTTTCCTATAGCTAGGAGAGGTTCTTAAATAGAGGAGAGAGGGCGCGACCGCTCCTTGAATCATGGGATATGACCATGAACTGTTAGGAGATATCTTGCCGTTCACTTGTACTATGAGCGGCCATTTGAGGGGTTGTGCTTCACATCACGTCGTGTGGGAGTGGGAAGGTCCATCCTTGTACGTGGGACAATGGTTGCCTAATACTCGAGTGAGTTTGGCCAGTTTGCTGTTTGTCGACGGATCCAGCTCTTGACTCGAGCAAGCGAGATGAGCTTCAATCGTGAGTATGCAGGCGGATTTGGCGACTGCATGGGTCTGACCGATCACCCGTACTGTGAGCGGCTACTTGATGGGTTCGGAGTACTATGCTCCCTCCCTTCACGTCACGGGAAGTGGGAAGGCCCATCCCTGTACGTGGGACAATGGTTGCCCAGTACTCGAGTGGGTTTGGACAGCTTGCCGTTTGCCGGCGGATCCAGCTCCTGACTCGAGCAAGCGAGATGAGCTTCAATCGTGAGTATGCAGGCGGATTTGGTGACTGTCCGATCACTCGTACTGTGAGTGGCTACATGATGGGTTTAGAGTACTATGCTCCCTCCCTTCACATCATGGGAAGTGGGGAAGGCCCATCCCTGTACGTAGAGTAGCGGTGGCCAGGTACACTGGTGACCTTGAAGTTTGTAGGCGAATTCGACTTTTGACTCGAGCGGGCGAGTCGTGTAAACAGGCAAATTCAGTCATTTGGATGATCTTGACTCGTGCGGGCGAGCCGATCATATAGGCGAACCTGGGGCTAATAGATACGAGCACATTTAATGACCGCACGGTTTGGGCCAGTGTTGGCGAGTCAAGTCCAAGGGTGAGCCCTACCCTCAAATTGTGTGGGCGACTCCGACTCACAGGCGAATTTCACGTAAGTTTGCAGAGGTAATTTTTACCGTCTACAAGACCCCCTTCAAAGTTTTCAGACCTAAACCAGCTTGCGTGCGGTCTGGAATACTTTGAATAAAGAAGTTCCCGACGAAGCAAGTGTATTTGGTTCCCTTTAGGATTTTTAGCAAACCCTCAGCTATCAATGGGTTTGATTTGCCTTTACCGATTACCGTTTGAATCGGGCTAGCCATACTATTCCCCTCAGTATGATGAGTTGTCGAGTAGTTTCTCTTAGGCTTAACGCTAAGATTTCTTCTCTAACCCTTAGCCGTCTGAGGCATGGGTTTGAATGAGGCCATTCTATTGGTGGTTCAAAACTCTAGACGAGTCGTATTATCCGGAATCCGTCTTCAAACGCGAGCGAATCGTTCAGGCGAAATTCATTTTTGCTGGCAAAATTTGAATTTGTGCGGTCGAGCCAGGTTTTTACAGGCGAAACCCTTCTTTCAGGCGGAATTCGATCTGGTAAGAGGTGAGCCACGTGTCCGCCGATGAAGCTTCGTGCTTTCCAGCTAAGGAGGCGTGGGTCTGTCAGGTCGCATTAATTGCGATTTGGCAGTATGACGTCAACTTCGTGCACCTCGCTCTGTAATGAATCATGGTCGTGTTTTTTGAATTCAGCCGCTAGATTCAGTTGTGGTATTCGGTTTGGGTTCCGGGTTTTGACCAGCCCGTTTCTTATTTCGACGGCTCCTTCGTAACCGCAAAAGGGAACGAACTATGGAGAGTAATCCGGGCCGTTGATTTCGATCGTGGCCATATCTCTTAACTGTCAGTGTTTCGCCCCTCAAGAGCGATCGTGGCTACGCAAGCATCTCCGCCTTTAAATATGCTTTGTTCCCTTCCTTTGAGAGCTACTGTGCTTAGGAATTTCGTTTTGTGAAAATTTTCTAAAGAGAGAATTCCCACTTCGTCCCCGACTCTCAGACATAGCGCCGAAATCTAAGAAATGCATTCCAAAGGGAGGAGATCCTGGACACTATTCTGATCGCCTCACCGCCGATACGACTGCCAGCGTGCCTGAGACGCACTTGGGTAAGTCGAAAGGTTTGTCTGACGACCTTGCATTGATTACCGACGTTAGGTCGGGAGGATGAGCATCGCTTATCTTCCTCAGTGGATTTTGCCGCTTTTTTGGTGGTTTCCCCGATTTGGATAAAATCGCCCTTTTTTAGGCGGATTTTGCATTGATTTGTAGAGGGTGACTTCTGCCTTTACAGGCGAAGTCGGCCTTTATCGGGCGAAGGAGAATTCGTTCTTGAAAGGCGAGTTCGACTCTTGTCTAGTAAAGATGAATTCAGCCTATACAGACAGATCTGGTCTTTGTCAAGTGGATTTTGCTTCTTGACAGGCGGATTTACATTTGTCTGGCGATTTTGCCTGTTTTGGCTTAATAGGCGGATTTGTCCCCTAGGGTGGATTCTGTTCTGATTCTTCGGTGTTGTCTTGTAGCGACCTTTTCTAACGAAGCCCTTCCAAAGGGTTTGGCTATTGGTCTCGCCGGAGGCACAGGCTATACGGTGCCTCCCCGATTCCCTCTCCTGGATCCGGTGCTCGCGTTTGCTGTCGACAAGACGGATGGACTGATCAAGAGAGTCATCGACGGGCACCATTTGACGTTGCGTGAGTTAACTACTGACGCGGTGTTAACAGATGAGGCTAGGACAGAGCTCAAGAAGCCTCAGTTTTTGTTCGGTGATGCCATGACTGATCCTTCAGCTCTATTGCTCAGGGAGAGCAGGTGGCTCCGTGTAGTGGACAGTGTCCACTACTACCTTTCCAGCATGCCGAGGGTGTACTCCATTCTTGAGTTGCGGTCCCTTGTAGTCCCAAGAATGATGAATTGGGATTTGACCCCAACTCAAGACGGGGTGACTTGTGGTATCTTCACAGGCTCCATGGGTGGGTATGGGGTGGACAGCTCTTGCAAATGCGTGACCACCCTACGTCCTGGCCTACCGTTCAACGAGTTACCCGTCGGGGAGACGACTGCGGTTGTAGAGACTTTCCGTCATCGTTTCTTCCAAGCAGGTGGGAGATTTCCTCCAAAGGACTTCAGAGCCCCGGGGTGGATCTACGCCGCACCTGGTAGCAACACCTGGTGGTCCAAGATTACTGACTATATTTTGGCCGAGAATTCTGATCTCATGGATTCAGAGCTGTACGTAGCCATTCGGGCCACTCGACATGGTCTGAAAATCAATGCTCCTCGGTTCCATATCAACCTGGAACTGTATTGTTTGGACAGCAGCACGTTCTTCACCCCTAATGGTGAACTCAACATAACCCTCCATGAGATGTATGACGTGTCAGGGCTGCCTTTGGGAAGCTTCCCGTACAAGGAGTATGTCCCAGGTCCGGATGAGATTGACCAACTTTCAAGCCGCTCCCCCTTGGTGGTTAAGAATCTATGGGAATTGCTCTACCACTACCATATATGTCTCAATACCCTAGGGACAGTAGACCATAAGGGCAAGAAGAAGAGGGCTTCAGTGATCAGCCATAAGAACTGGGCTGATTACTTATTCCTAGAGAATGATATCAAGGGAAGGCCTACTCTACCGTTGGGCGAGTGTGACCAGGCCGAAGTGGAGAGGAGGATGGCCGAAGGGGGAGCCACCGTGACTCTTTAGCATGACGAGGGTGGATTCAAATTCGGAACGGTTTTACACTCGTTCCATCACCAGGCCAAGTCCCTTATATATGGAAAGGCTCTGCTCGCAGGGTATCTCATGTTGTGGCTGAAGAGGTGCGTGGTTCCCACTCATTCCTTCGAGGCGCTTCCAGTGGAGGTCGTCTATCCTGCAGTTTTCTTACCCACGGGAAGTCCTACGCATTGGTGTCAGCGATGGTGGCATGTATCCATCGGGGACTCCACACATTGACGGCCTAATTTTGCCGTGTGTCGATTGTCAATGAAGGGGAGTGGGAAGTGATCAGGACCCCTAACCCTAGAATGGGGCTGCCCTACACTTACTTGATGGCGTGGTTTGTCTATCATTGCGAGTGCTTAATGAGTGCCCTAGCGACTCTTCAAGGAGAGAGGTTTGTCCCGTTCGTACAGCGCCTGGAGAGATGCTCTTGGAAGTGTAAAGACATCCCTGATGCATGGAAGATGCTCTCCCACTTCGGCCATTATAATTTTCACTGTTTCTTCCCCTACTTCAGTGGAGGAGGATATGGTGAGTCTCTTAGCGATGTATTGACGGTAGATCACCACACCGTTCTTTCTCATGTCGCTTTTCGATGGTTGGTGAATATCTAGCCGGGGTATCACATTCTGCGAACAGGTCTCGTGTGCTATCTTGAGCCGTACATTCCCTGCAGATTCGCCCGCCAGTTTGGGTACGACCAGCTGTACATGGGAAACATCAACCCTACTTGCATTTCGAAGGAGGGGTAGTGGATGGTGCTCAGGGATGGTTCTGGACTCACGCCGGTGGCACCCATGCTCATTTCGAGCTACCTGTAAAGGATCGTGATTTGCACCATATGCTCCTATATTGCCGGTGGTATCGGGGCGCTAGCGCTAATCCTGAGGGCTTCCGGTTTTAGAGTTCCTGTCTGACGGAACATGAGCGTCGTCTAAGGGAAGCTCTTTGTTCCTCAAGGAGGAAGGGTCGTTAGACTACTAGAGAATGGTTTTCGGAAGACCCTACCGAAGGTACTGAGGGTTTTGATGCAGGCTTAGATGAATCCGGGGCACTTGAGGCTCAAGCTCCGTCCCCTGGTCTTTCGTTGGATCCCACTGGTGGGCAGAGGGAATCTGATGAGCTAGTCCGGACAGGTGAACGTCTGGAACAGACCCGGAACACGATAACTAGACGGATGGGGATGCCCCTCATATCTCTGAGTAGCTCGCTTCTCTCTAAACGACAGCAAGAGACAGCGACCGAAAGCTCCAGAGTGGAGGCGGCCAAGAAGGTCCGTCGTGAAGAAATGGTTGAGGCTGCTAGAACGGCGGAAGGTCAGGATGATGCTGCTCCGGTGATCATTCCTGGAGTGACTATTTCTGGGACTAGGGCTGTCTTGCCCGCTCCCTCTGCCGCACCGGGGATAGTACTGGTAACTTCGGAGGATGCTCCTCCACAATCTGGTGTGAGGCTGCAGACGGGGACTTCAACGACCCCTACGACCATACCAGAAGGTAATCTTTAATGTCGTACCCTCGGGTGTAGGGTCGAATGTGACGCCCCTGGGTTCACACAAGGCTGCAGTCCAAAGTGAAACCAAGAATGTCAAACCTGCCATGCACCACACCGTGCAATAACATGTTTCACCATCACAATTCTATCACTCTAGTAGAGTCAATAACAGGTGTAGGTACAAAAGCAAGTAAGAAATCATACAAGAGATAACTGATGAAATGATAGAAGTCAAAATACTATTTCATAATCCAACATTACAGAAATCCAAAGTCAATGTCTGAAATGAATAAACTGGAGTTCTTAACAAGTCTCAAATCATATATGTATAATTAATTGTCCTAAAACTAAGGGGGATTTTAGTACCTAGGAAATTTCAACACGAGCATAGGTACGTCGAGCGAAATAATCCAAACAAGAAAACCCTCATGTATATACCTTGTATCTCAAATTGAAAATCCCTAAGTACCAAACCCATAATCTAATACATGAACAATAATAAAAGAAAACGAAACACATCTCTACTTTCAAACATGGTGTCATGTCAAACTCACATGAGTGTCATGTCAGAAAACGATTAAGTATCCAAAACATAGACTATATAGATTAAACGTCCAACCCATAGACTGCATGAAGTAAACGTCCAACTTATGGACTGAAAGTAACGAGTATCCAACGCATGGACTGAATATAACCGTTGTCCAACGCATGGACCGGATGTGACCGTTGTCCAATGCATGGACCGGATGTGACCGTTGTCCAACGCTTGGACCGGATGGTAATGCATATCCAACACGAGGATTAAATAGAAATGTATGTCCAACACGAGGACTAAGCAAAGTGAATGTCCAACACGAGGACTAAATAAAAATACATGTCCAACACGAGGACTAAGCAAAGTGAATGTCCAACACGAGGACTAAATAAAAATACATGTCCAACACGAGGACTAAGCAAAGTGAATGTCCAACACGAGGACTAAATAAAAATACATGTCCAACACGAGGACTAAGCAAAGTGAATGTCCAACACGAGGACTAAATAAAAATACATGTCCAACACGAGGACTAAGCAAAGTGAATGTCCAACACGAGGACTAAATAAAAATACATGTCCAACACGAGGACTAAGCAAAGTGAATGTCCAACACGAGGACTAAATAAAAATACATGTCCAACACGAGGACTAAGCAAAGTGAATGTCCAACACGAGGACTAAATAAAAATACATTACCACCACGAGGACTAAGCAAAGTGAATGTCCAACACGAGGACTAAATAAGAACTTTACAAAATGTAAGTGTCGAAAATATGTATATATATGCACAAAAGATACACAAGGTCTCATGTCGCACGTGCCTCGACATGCGGATCAGTACTTGTGTCAACAGTCGACTCACATGTATAAATAACTCACTAACATAATAAATTGGTATCAAATAATTGAGGCGAACACTCAACATAGGAAAGATACATCACAAATCAACAGTGGCCAATACTATGTGGCGGTCGACCGCAGAGACCACTCCGGTCGACCGTTCACAGAGCCGAGATTCATTGGGCTCAAAACTGAGCGGCGATCGACAAATAGATAGCATCGCATCATCAATAAAAATAATTCACACAAATAATTCCAACAAATAATTTGGCTGCACCAATCTGGCTGCCTACGTACCCTCTTTCTCAAGGGATCAAGCCTCCCGTAGTTCATCAAAGATATTCATACAAATATATGCAACTCTAGTTTACCATTTATCACAACAAAACTAACACAATATGTCAATAGACCAAATCAGATCATAATCCCATTGGGATACACATATGCGTATTATAACATACTTATGACTATAAGTGTAACAATCGAGCGGCTCAAACTCCGCAAACACATCTCAAAACAACGCAAACAAACTTCAGAAAACAAGAAACTGAGGCAAACTGCCCAGGAAATGGTCTGCGCTACTGTTAGTAAAATAAGCATATCATTTGCTAGAAAAACTATTTTTAGAAATAGTTTTCTGTTTTGAAAACTAGATTCACACATCTTTCAAATGGAACTAGTTTGGTTAAATTTGGAATTAATTTGTTATCTCAAATATCCAGTTAATCATCATATATGTGCAGCAGTTTTCCTGCAAGACATGTTGTTGGTAAAAAGAGTATATCTTTCTCTATACAAATCATTTTATATATTTTCTTTCTGTTTTAGAAACTAGATTCACATATCTTTCATATGACACCAGTTTTATTCAATTTGAAGTTCAAAATCAAAACCAGATTTCAGTTGAGGTTGATCACACGGGTTGCAGTTTTCTGCATGACATGTCGTTACTAAAAAGACTATATCTTTCTCAATATAAATCCTTTTTAAGATTTTCTTTCTGTTTTAAAAACTAAATTCACATATCTTTCATATGACATCAGTTTTATTCAATTTAGAGTTCAAAATCAAAACCAGATTTCAGTTGAAGTTGATCACACAGGTTGCAGTTTTCTGCATGACATGTCGTTACTAAAAAGACTATATCTTTCTCAATATAAATCCTTTTTAAGATTTTCTTTCTGTTTTAAAAACTAGATTCACATATCTTTCATATGACATCAGTTTTATTCAATTTAGAGTTCAAAATCAAAACCAGATTTCAGTTGAAGTTGATCACACAGGTTGCAGTTTTCTGCATGACATGTCGTTACTAAAAAGACTATATCTTTCTCAATATAAATCCTTTTTAAGATTTTATTTCTGTTTTAAAAACTAGATTCACATATCTTTCATATGACATCAGTTTTATTCAATTTGAAGTTCAAAAAAAAAAAAATCAGATTTCAGTTCTATCATTGGATCAAAATTATCATCAAAATCAAATTTTTACTTTAACATAACAGTAAGCTTAAGCAAGCATAATATCGTTCATAACTTGTTAAAATTTCAACTAATTACTGGGAAGATTTGGGTAGGAGATAATCTTGCCTTAAAGACGTGTGCAAGTCTCTGAAGATGATATGAAACGACCGCTTACCGCCAAACACCACAGATCTCACATTTCCTTCGATGTTCGCCTCACGAACTCTCCCAAAAACACAAGATTTAAAGCTAGGGTTTTAGAGAGGAGGGTAGGGGCTGCTAGGGTTTGGTATTCTGATGAAGATAGATCTTTTTTCGTGCACCAACATGTTTTTATATAGCAACAAACCCGATTCAAAAAGCCCAAACCCGAAACCTATTAGAATCTGGAAACAACCCGTCAGTCTACGATATTTTGGCTGTAACTTTCTCATACGAACTCGGAATAAGGTGATCTAAGAGTTATTGGAAAGCTCTTGAAGAGACCTACAACTTTGCTGTTTTACATTTTTCCAAATTTCAACTGTATCTATATGTAAAATGCATATACTTTTGACTGGTCGTTTTTCCCAGATTCAGGCCCGTGTACGTGTGCATGATATCACTTCTATATTCACATATATACATTGAATTGATCTCAAATCAATTCCTAGCATACTCAAATATTGATAAATATCATTTATCATAATATAACATATTTATTATTATTTATTATAAAATAAAAATAAAATTTTAAAATTTTAGGGTTTTACAATGCAACAGTGGATTAGGGATAATACACGTCGATTAATTCACTTTGAACCAATCATAGAAATGGAGCATCCTAATCCACCCGTTCTTCATGATATGTGCTATCCCATTAGGAATACAATTCCCTCGTGCATTTGGCTCCCCGAAACAAATGGAATAAGTTTTGAGCTTAGACCGGTCCAAGGTGAAACCAAGAATGTCAAACCTGCCATGCACCACACCGTGCAATAACATGTTTCACCATCACAATTCTATCACTCTAGTAGAGTCAATAACAGGTGTAGGTACAAAAGCAAGTAAGAAATCATACAAGAGATAACTGATGAAATGATAGAAGTCAAAATACTATTTCATAATCCAACATTACAGAAATCCAAAGTCAATGTCTGAAATGAATAAACTGGAGTTCTTAACAAGTCTCAAATCATATATGTATAATTAATTGTCCTAAAACTAAGGGGGATTTTAGTACCTAGGAAATTTCAACACGAGCATAGGTACGTCGAGCGAAATAATCCAAACAAGGAAACCCTCATGTATATACCTTGTATCTCAAATTGAAAATCCCTAAGTACCAAACCCATAATCTAATACATGAACAATAATAAAAGAAAACGAAACACATCTCTACTTTCAAACATGGTGTCATGTCAAACTCACATGAGTGTCATGTCAGAAAACGATTAAGTATCCAAAACATAGACTATATAGATTAAACGTCCAACCCATAGACTGCATGAAGTAAACGTCCAACTTATGGACTGAAAGTAACGAGTATCCAACGCATGGACTGAATATAACCGTTGTCCAACGCATGGACCGGATGTGACCGTTGTCCAATGCATGGACCGGATGTGACCGTTGTCCAACGCTTGGACCGGATGGTAATGCATATCCAACACGAGGATTAAATAGAAATGTATGTCCAACACGAGGACTAAGCAAAGTGAATGTCCAACACGAGGACTAAATAAAAATACATGTCCAACACGAGGACTAAGCAAAGTGAATGTCCAACACGAGGACTAAATAAAAATACATGTCCAACACGAGGACTAAGCAAAGTGAATGTCCAACACGAGGACTAAATAAAAATACATGTCCAACACGAGGACTAAGCAAAGTGAATGTCCAACACGAGGACTAAATAAAAATACATGTCCAACACGAGGACTAAGCAAAGTGAATGTCCAACACGAGGACTAAATAAAAATACATGTCCAACACGAGGACTAAGCAAAGTGAATGTCCAACACGAGGACTAAATAAAAATACATGTCCAACACGAGGACTAAGCAAAGTGAATGTCCAACACGAGGACTAAATAAGAACTTTACAAAATGTAAGTGTCGAAAATATGTATATATATGCACAAAAGATACACAAGGTCTCATGTCGCACGTGCCTCGACATGCGGATCAGTACTTGTGTCAACAGTCGACTCACATGTATAAATAACTCACTAACATAATAAATTGGTATCAAATAATTGAGGCGAACACTCAACATAGGAAAGATACATCACAAATCAACAGTGGCCAATACTATGTGGCGGTCGACCGCAGAGACCACTCCGGTCGACCGTTCACAGAGCCGAGATTCATTGGGCTCAAAACTGAGCGGCGATCGACAAATAGATAGCATCGCATCATCAATAAAAATAATTCACACAAATAATTCCAACAAATAATTTGGCTGCACCAATCTGGCTGCCTACGTACCCTCTTTCTCAAGGGATCAAGCCTCCCGTAGTTCATCAAAGATATTCATACAAATATATGCAACTCTAGTTTACCATTTATCACAACAAAACTAACACAATATGTCAATAGACCAAATCAGATCATAATCCCATTGGGATACACATATGCGTATTATAACATACTTATGACTATAAGTGTAACAATCGAGCGGCTCAAACTCCGCAAACACATCTCAAAACAACGCAAACAAACTTCAGAAAACAAGAAACTGAGGCAAACTGCCCAGGAAATGGTCTGCGCTACTGTTAGTAAAATAAGCATATCATTTGCTAGGAAAACTATTTTTAGAAATAGTTTTCTGTTTTGAAAACTAGATTCACACATCTTTCAAATGGAACTAGTTTGGTTAAATTTGGAATTAATTTGTTATCTCAAATATCCAGTTAATCATCATATATGTGCAGCAGTTTTCCTGCAAGACATGTTGTTGGTAAAAAGAGTATATCTTTCTCTATACAAATCATTTTATATATTTTCTTTCTGTTTTAGAAACTAGATTCACATATCTTTCATATGACACCAGTTTTATTCAATTTGAAGTTCAAAATCAAAACCAGATTTCAGTTGAGGTTGATCACACGGGTTGCAGTTTTCTGCATGACATGTCGTTACTAAAAAGACTATATCTTTCTCAATATAAATCCTTTTTAAGATTTTCTTTCTGTTTTAAAAACTAGATTCACATATCTTTCATATGACTCCAGTCTTGTTCAGTTTGGAGTTCAAAATCAAAACCAGATTTCAGTTGAAGTTGATCACACAGGTTGCAGTTTTCTGCATGACATGTCGTTACTAAAAAGACTATATCTTTCTCAATATAAATCCTTTTTAAGATTTTCTTTCTGTTTTAAAAACTAGATTCACATATCTTTCATATGACATCAGTTTTGTTCAATTTGGAGTTCAAAATAAAAATCAGATTTCAGTTCTATCATTGGATCAAAATTATCATCAAAATCAAATTTTTACTTTAACATAACAGTAAGCTTAAGCAAGCATAATATCGTTCATAACTTGTTAAAATTTCAACTAATTACTGGGAAGATTTGGGTAGGAGATAATCTTGCCTTAAAGACGTGTGCAAGTCTCTGAAGATGATATGAAACGACCGCTTACCGCCAAACACCACAGATCTCACATTTCCTTCGATGTTCGCCTCACGAACTCTCCCAAAAACACAAGATTTAAAGCTAGGGTTTTAGAGAGGAGGGTAGGGGCTGCTAGGGTTTGGTATTCTGATGAAGATAGATCTTTTTTCGTGCACCAACATGTTTTTATATAGCAACAAACCCGATTCAAAAAGCCCAAACCCGAAACCTATTAGAATCTGGAAACAACCCGTCAGTCTACGATATTTTGGCTGTAACTTTCTCATACGAACTCGGAATAAGGTGATCTAAGATTTATTGGAAAGCTCTTGAAGAGACCTACAACTTTGCTGTTTTACATTTTTCCAAATTTCAAATGTATCTATATGTAAAATGCATATACTTTTGACTGGTCGTTTTTCCCAGATTCAGGCCCGTGTACGTGTGCATGATATCACTTCTATATTCACATATATACATTGAATTGATCTCAAATCAATTCCTAGCATACTCAAATATTGATAAATATCATTTATCATAATATAACATATTTATTATTATTTATTATAAAATAAAAATAAAATTTTAAAATTTTAGGGTTTTACATCGAATTTGTACCCCCCTGACGTTTGTGTTGACTTTGTGTAGGTACGGTTGAGAGAGTGATCTTAATATAACATAAATATTATTATTTATTATAAAATAAAAATAAAATTTTAAAATTTTAGGGTTTTACATCGAATTTGTACCCCCCTGACGTTTGTGTTGACTTTGTGTAGGTACGGTTGAGAGAGTGATCTCCATCCCTTCTGATGAAGAGGAGGGAACCGGAGACGAAGAGGAGCTTGGTGGCTCAGGTAAGAGTAGGATATAGCGATGTTGACCCACACATTCTGAACTGTCAATGGTGCTCCTCTCAAGGGGTATTTACTAAACCTCTTCTTGTATTCGTAGTTGACCCATCCCATGAAGCTGCTGGTAAAGAAGATCCCCCCTCTTGGGTAGGCCCTTCGACTAGAGAGATGGGTGAATCAGAGACGGAAGACGACATCTCGATTCATGAGGTGATATCGAGCGAGGAGGAGGAGTCGGCTCATGAAGAGATGTCAGACCGATAAGGGCAAATCCCGATTTCTAAAGAGGCGTTGGTCGGTGGTGGAGCACCAGTACAGGATTCTCTGACCCAAGGGGAGACACCCACTCGGCTGGTAACCGCTTCTTCATCCTTGGCGACCGTCGGGGTTGCGGCCGATTGTTCGCGGGAAAAATTGTAGCTTACATTGATGTTATTGTGATCTCAAAATAACAACTTTTTGTGGTTACAAAAGATCCGGTCTTTTTTAGATCCGGTTACAACGAAATCAAAGAAAATAAAAGAAAATTATAACTTTCTCCTTGTGAACAAATCGCGAGCTCCTGTTTTGCGGTTGCTCGCTTTTGTGGGTTCTTCGCCTGCGCCGGGGTTAATCCGTTGACCACCGCGCGATCTAGATCCGGTCGGATCTACGCAGTACGACGGGTATTATTTCACCAAGGAAATAATAGCCAGGGGGGATTGGTTCACCAAGGAAACAATCGCCCAAATCTCGGGATCAAAGACCAAGCTTTGATCCGGAGTGTACCTGCGTAGATCTAAGATCCGGTCCTCTCGAACTCTTGCCTTATTTGGTGTTGACGATCGCCGAGCACCAGATCTGGATGAGCAAGTCCTCGAAGTCCTAAAGCTTGAATCTTTTTTTAGATCTGAGTCTTCAATCCAGCAGGGCTTCGCCTCCAAAAAATCCAACCCTTGAAAATGAACAACCCTTGGCCTATTTATAGGCTCTCTTTACTGTGCCCGTGCACGGAATAGTGTCGGCCACCTATAGGTGGCCGGCACTGGGCCGAGCCACCCATAGGTGGCTCGGCTCTTGGCCGAGCCACCTATGGGTGGCTCGGCCTTGGCCGAGCCCCCTAGGTGTTGGGTTTTCTGTCGTTTTGCGCTGTATCCGTTTTCCGGTTCCGTCCGTGATTTGGTTGATTCAGATTTGACTCGTTGACGTATGATTTGGCAAAGTAAAGTTGGATTCCTGATTTGGGGGCAGTAACGTCCACTTTTGAGTTCGAGTCCGAAAACCGATCCTTGATTCGGCTCGTGATTCATCCGAGTCCGCTCTTTGTTTGGAATGATGGCGTTAGATGCGGACTCCCGAACGCGTTGGCTTGATTCCGCACGGCGAATGGATGGCATTCGCGGTTGCTTGCGTGCGCATTTGTCGACTTTGTGGGCCGTGGGTGCAGCTCGATTGGTTGTGTCGAATCATCGCGCCAGAGCTTGGCCAAGGGAGCTTATAAGTACTTTTACATGGGCCTACAGATACCGCCCTCGATACAAAGTATTTCAGCCTGCGTTCTTTTATAGAAGAGTGCTAAGAATACTTTTGGGACATGATTGTCCCAACGCTTCAGTCGGTGTAACGGAACCTTGGAATTGCTTCTGTTCTTGATTCCATTCAATTCCTTCAGGGCTATTCGGTGCAGCTTTGTTCGAATATCTGAAAAGGGTTTCGGTGCTGCTTTAAATTGTCTGAGCGTTGTCGGAATTTTTCGAATTTGAAGTGCGTTTCCTAATTTTGACTGATCTTTAGCTTCGTGCTCGCGTTGGTTTTAACATAAGCATTGTGACGCATGCGATTTGTTGGGCGTTGCGTACGCGTTGTCCGGCGTCGTATTGTTGAGTTTATCTTAAGAATATTTATGAAAATATTCTCCATGGAACTTATTTCACGCAAAAATTAGGGGAACAGTTTATACTCATATACCTTATTGGAGTAATTTCTGTGGGGCGCCAGTGAACTGAACCGGTCTGACAATGACGTCCAAAAGGCAGTAAGTAGGCTCCAAAAAATCGCTCGGCGACTCTTCCGATCATATGGGAGAGGAGTGAATAAATGATGGGCTTAATCGTCGGTCGATTTGAAGTCGTTTCGACACTCGGTTCAGCTTCAATTTAGATTCCGGTTCAAAACCGGTCCGGTCCGGTTTGGTTCGGTCTGGTTCAAGGCCGGTTCACCCTATAAAAGGGGTCTTTTTTCTTTTCTTTTCCCTCACCTAGGGCCCCCCCCCTTAGCCTCCTTTTTGCTTTTCTCTTCCCTCGAGAAATCCCTCGAAACTTCCATTTTTAGAACTTCTCTCAGGCCCCTCGAGCGCGTGGTTCGAGCACTTTTCAAGATCTAATTTTTATTGGATCTTCGAGCTTTCCCTCAGGTATATCTTCCATAATTTTAGCATTTTTTTATGCTTAATTTAATTTATGAACTTGTGGGATTGCATGCGAGGGTTAGGATTATAATTTGGTGCCTCGAGCTTATCTTTCAGGGGGGGAGAATTGCAATAAAAAGAGGATTTTTTCTAGATCTGACCTCTTGATTTATTTTGTAGGTCATTATGTCGCGAGTCTCGAGAGGTCGTTCCCCTGCTGCATCGGCTGACGGCGTGCTTCCTTCATATGCTGGTGAGCTATTTTTTGCATATTCGAAATTTTACAAATTAGCCCTCTTTTTTCTGAAAATTTGCAAATTGGTCCTTTTACCCCACGTTGTTCTCCTTGGTGAGGCAATCGGGAAGAGCCTTGATTCTCCTTGGTGAGGATCGACGCTTCAAAGATAGAAATTTTACAAATGAACCCTCTTTTTTCTGAAAATTTACAAATTGGTCCTTTTATCCCACGTTGTTCTCCTTGGTGAGGCAATCGGGAAGAGCCTTGATTCTCCTTGGTGAGGATCGACGCTTTAAAGATAGGTTTTGCTTGGTCAAAACCATATCTCAAAATAAAGGGGGCGTTTTGACGCTGCATTGTGTTTTATAAGGCAGGGATATATTGTCGATATGCCCTATCTTATAAATGCACAATGTGGTCAAATCGTCTCACCCTTTATAAGGTAATGACTCTATCTTACCGATTTGTAAGATGAGTTCAATTTCCTTTTATACCTGAAATTAACAAACACTTAATTGCTTGTTTTCAGTGGAGTATCCTTCCGGAGCCTTTTCATCGCATGCGGTGAATGGACGTCGTGACGAATATTATTCGACGTCTGATGATTTTTCGCCGATCCCACTTGCTTCCCAGTTTGTTGCGGGCACGTCGGCAGAGGTTGCCCAAGTGGTGAAGGAAGGTGGACATCAAGCCCTTCGTCAGCTGATTACAGATGCGCCCCTCGTGAAGGATGTTAGTTCCGTCCAGTCTCTCAGGAAGACTGATTTCTTGTTTGGCGATTCTGTCAGAGATCCCGATGCAGCATTTATTGACGTTGGCGATTCTGTCAGAGATCCCGATGCAGCATTTATTGACGCTGAGCAGTGGCTTCATAAGACTGGCAGTAGTTTCCTGTATTTGCCGAAGATTCCTCAACATCGTTCTTTGACTGAGCTCAGGCGTCAGGCTGTGAAACGGGAGATGTCGTGGCGTTTGACAGAGGAGCATGAGAGCGTTCACTGCGGCTACATTACTCATCAGGCAGTTCCTGGTTCGAGCAGGAATCACATTGTTGGACTGCGTCCTGGAGTACTGGGGCTAGATGCACCGTCCCGTAACGAGTTCCTTGCCTCTGCTTCCACTTTGAGGAATCGCCTCGTTACCTTAGGACGGGAGATGCCTGCATCGCGCCACAGATTCTATGGTTGAGTGCATTCTTTGGACAAGTTTTGGTGGGCTCGTATGACGAAGTACGTCTTGAGTCGATGGAGCGAGGAGTTGCACGCTTGCGGTCTTTATGCAGCCATTCGTGCCACCATGCATGGTTTACCTGTTAGTGCGAAGCATTTCTTTGCCCTATGCGAGCTTTATAATCCGGATTCGAATACCTTTCTGACTAGGCACGGAGAGTTGGGCTTGGCTCTCCATGAGATGCATAAGATTTCTGGCTTGCCCATGGGTCAGACGTTATATCAGGAGTATTTTTCCTCCAACCATGAATTGAGTCAGCTGAAGGATCACATGCCCGACCGTTACGAGACCTTATGGGACCTCACTTGTCACTATCACATTGCTTTGGCGTAGTCTAAGCCCTTAGCGAAGAGGACCAAATCAAATGTGAGCCTGAAGCAGTTCGCATCTTATTTGTTCAGGAATCTGGAGAGCAATTCTGGCGAAACTATTTGTGAACTGGCACCGCTTACTCCTTCAGAGGTCAATGATTTGCTGAAGAAGGTTGACGCTCGCTCTTATACCAATAGCAGTCCTGAGAGCGGATTTCCTGCAGGGACCAAGTTCAGATCATTTTTATGGCATGCGACTGCGCCGATTCGTCCGATGACCCTTCTTGCCGGTTACCTCGCAATCTGGTTAAAGAAATGCGTGGTCTCGTATCAGTCTGGTGACGCTCTGCCACTGGAAGTGCTCTACCCTGCGGTTCAACTTGCCTACAGAAAGGAACTTTCACTTCTTCCGGTGATGGTGGCTAACATTCATCGAGGGCTTCGACAAATTTCTGGCGCTTTTACACGGGAGGAGAAGGAATCGCCGACTCAGATTCCTACCACTAAGGTGGAGCTTCCGTATATTTATTTGATGGCTTGGTTCGTCCTTCATCGTTCTGACATGATGTCGGTACCGCATGCCATGGACCACTCTGTTCCCTTACTACAGCTGCTTGAGAATGGCGAGTGGGAAGGCCGAGGATTCTCTGATATCAGGAGGCAGCTACAGGTCCACAAGTGCTGGGCGTTCTCTACTTGTTTTCCGCAGTTCTCCAGCCGGTATGGCGAATGTTTGATTGATGAGGAGAAGCCGAGGGAGTATCGCACTTATTTAGATATCGGCTGCTTTAATTGGCTAGTGAACATCAGGCCGGGCTACTTGACTTTCCGGGTGGGGAATCAGTGTTTTATAGAGCCTTGTGGACCGTGACAGGCTGCACTGGTGTTAGGTTCAGTCTCCCGGGTGCTGAGCGACAGTTGAACCTCACTTTCTTGAGCTGCAGGTGGTTGTTAGCAGCTAATAAGACTGTCCCTGTGAAGCCTATTGAAGAGTTGGTGGCCGAAGAAGCCTCTCAGATTGATTCTCATGTGATCCGGGACGGTGCTCGGTCACAGAGGGCGCGGGGCAAAACCCGCCGACTTGATGCAGAAGGTCATAGGGCCTTTAGTTCTGCTGGAGAGGCCTCAGGCGGAGATCCTGAAGATTACGAGGCAGATTTCGAGTGAGGTTAGTCGCCCATCTTTTCTTTCTGCATTTCCGAATTGCTAGTCTTGACCACTGTCTGATATTTCAGGGATAGTGACCAACAGTGAAGAGGAAATCCGTCCTTTTGCCCGGGCAAGACCTTCGACCGCTGTTCTTGCTGATAGGCGGAAGAGACTAGTCCATAAGCCGCCTGCAGATTCGCGAGCATCTGAGATGGACTTGGCTGGTGATGATCCTGTTAGCGACAGAGGTAGCATCTGCTCTATAGATCATTCTCTTGATCGTTTAGAATTTCAGGCTCATGCTTTCACATTCTATGCAGGATATCGTGAGGAAGGCGAGATGAGTCCCGATCCTGCTCCTCATGAGTTTGTATCTTCTGGTGAGCCTGACTCACCTTTTGTGCATTCCCTAATTGTCTCTATACTTCTTGCTCTTTTAGATAATTCGCAGGAGGCAAACGTGGATTTTGGGAATAGAGAGGCTGACGCACCCATAAGAGGTAACTCATTTCTATTGGTCGTAGTCTCTTTATTCTCCTTTCGTACTTATATTCTCTTGTGTCAGATTTCTCGACTGATGATTTTTACGAGGAAGGCTTGCTTGTGGACACTCCGATGCTCCACTTTATGTATGACTCTCCTCAGATTGATGATCAGTTGCCTGGAGATGTATTTCCTGAGTCTACGCTCCCTAAGAATCCCGAGGATGGTTTTTCTGAAGGTACGTAGCTTTTCTCAAGTTAATTATAGGACTAGCCAATTTTTGACTAATGTAACTATAATGTGATGCATCTGAAAATTATATTTGACAGGAGCTTTTGTTGAGACTAATCCTGTTGAGCCGGCTGTGGGACCAACTACACCAGTTGATACACCCCCAGCCGTTATACCTCCACCACCCCCATTACCCCCCCCCCAGCCGTTATACCTCCACCACCTCCAGTGATTCAAGGGGAAGAAGGTATAACTTGAGCAATTGAGGAATGTCATTCACTTTTTCATCAAGGCTTTTGACGGATTTCTCCTTTCTTTGTGTAGGGCTTTCTTGACCCAGAGAAGATTGTCATCTGTATAGAGATCCGTTCCTTCTTTTCCTTTACGAATGCTATGATCGACAAGCTCTTCCACGGCGGACTTTCCCTTCACCAGTTCAAGCCATTCCTTGATCTTAAAATAAATTCCATAAGGGATGCAGGGTACCCAGATTTGGCGAAATCTATTGTTGATGATCTTGACCGCCTAGAGCGTGAGCTTCAGATGTTTCGTGAGCTCCGGGATGCAGGTGCCTCTTCATTCATTGCTGCTGAGTTGGATACTCACTTACAGACACGGCGCGATGCTAGGTTTCTTGCTGAGTTAGACATTCATGCTAAATCATCTTCACTCACCGAGCTTGACTCTTCTCTTGCCTCCTGTGCGACCGAGATAGACCAGCTCAGAAGAGCACTCCATGAAAAAGAGGAGACTTTTGGTATTCTTCAGATGACGAAGGTACAGGATCAACAAGCCCACACTGCTTTATCTGGTGAGTTGACATCTTTGAAGCAGAAGCTGACTGAGACGGAGGAGGTTGCTGCGAGAACTTTAGATACCGACGAGGAGTCCATCAGAGCTGAGCTGAGGCAAGCTTATGATGAGAAGCTTTCTAAGCTTAACCAGCAGATTTTTGGCCATGTTTTTGATGTATGATTTCATTTGCTGAATGTCTTGACTCTTGATCCTTTTAGTGGAACTGGTTTTTGTCTTTATCTTTATTATGATTCCTCATTCCGTTTGAAATGATTGACCATAATACTTTTAGGATTTTTGGCAAACCCTCAGCCATCAACGGATTTGATTAGCCTTTACCGACTACCGTTTGAGTCGGGCTAGCATGCGGATTATCTAAATCCGTTCCGCATGTAACGTTGTGCTAAGAGAGTGAATTCTCTGAGACTTTCGTGCTATGATGTTGAATACATAGACTTAACCATTTCTTATAGGGAAAAGGTACCCCGCGTCGCGTATCAGATGACGACTTATCCCTTCTTAGGCTTCGGGATAAAATTCCCCAGGCTACCGTTTGAGTCGGGCTAGCATGCGGATTGTCGGAATCCGTTCCGCATGTAACGTTGTGCTAAGGGAATGAACTCCCTTAGACTTCGTGCTATGATGTCGAATACATAGACTTCGCCATTGTTACGGGAATAGGCTACCCGGCGACACGTGTTAGGTGTTGACTTTAGGATTTTTGGCTAACCCCCAGCCTTCAACGGGTTTGATTAGCCTTTACCGACTACCGTTTGAGTCGGGCTAGCATGCGGATTGTCGGAATCCGTTCCGCATGTAACGTTGTGCTAAGGGAATGAACTCCCTTAGACTTCGTGCTATGATGTCGAATACATAGACTTCGCCATTGTTACGGGAATAGGCTACCCGGCAACACGTGTTAGGTGTTGACTTTATCCCTACTTAGGTTTTGGGATAAAATACCCCAGACTGGTATTCTGGTGTCTTTTTCTACGGCGAGAGACTAAACCGGCGACGCGTGTTAGGCGTCGGCATATCCTTTCTTAGGATTCAGGATGAAATTCCCCATGCGTGTAAGGCATGGATTTTGGTGTTATTAATAACAACCTGCCACAATGTTGAATATGTGAACGTGTGTTCTTTTTGACGGTTAAGAACTAACCGGCAGCGCGGGTTAAGCGCAGACTTATCCTTGCTTAGGTTTCAGGATAGAATACCCCAGAATCGAACTCTGGTGTCTTTTTGTGCGGAAAAAGACTAAACCGGCAGCGCGTGTTAGGCGCAGACTTATCCCTGCTTAGGATTCGGGATAAACTTCCTAGGATGAATCCTAGATTGATAGATTCTTAGAAAAGGTTGGTGCGGGAAAGGAAGAATTTTATATTCTATTTCCTGGTCTTCTTTTAGGGTGAAGGCGAACCCGGAAAACAAGGAAGGAAGAATTTTATATTCTATTCCCTGATTCTGGAAAGGAAGAATTTTATATTCTATTTCCAGGGAAAAAGAAACTAGAAGTGGGATCTCCACTCCGAGAATCTGGAAAATCAAGATAAACATGCCTTTTATAGGATTGGTTATCTAAACTGAAAAAAGAGTTCTTCGTTTATCGAAGTGAAGTTTCAACTTTGGCTATAACCGTGAGAAGATTTAACCATCTTGTTCATGGAAAGAGTTAAGAGGGCCAGAAAGACATTTTTAGTGGACCCACTGTCAATTGCAATTGATCAGTGAGGGATTTTTTTGATGGAGAAAATAATTTTGGGTTATCCTTTAGAATATTAAGTGTAATATTCTTCAAGGAACTTCCCGGTAAATGGGTTATCCTGAACATACTAGGGATAGTATTTTTTCAGGAACTTCCCATTTATTGGCATTAATTGCCTGGCGCCCTCTTGAGTAATCAGGCGATATGCGCCGTTTGAATAGACTGTGTCTATTACAAACGGTCCTTCCCATTTGGGTTCGAATTTACCTTTCTTCTTGGAAGTGAGGATTATTGGTCGGCGAGCAGCGAGGACCAGATCTCCTTCCTTGAAGCTTCTCTGTCGGACTCTTTTGTTAAAAGCCCTAGACATCCTGGCCTGATAAAACTCAATTTGCTGTTGAGCTTCCAAGCGCTTTTCATCCAGCCTCTCAAGCTCTTCGAGACGCTTCTGATGCTGTTCTTCTGTCGTCATCTCAGTTGCGAGAGCAATCCGAAGTGACGGGATTTGAATTTCCAAAGGTAGCACAGCCTCGCATCCGTATATCAGCGAATATGGGGTGGCCCCTGTGGGCGTGCGTATGGTGGTGCGATAAGCCCAGAGTGCTTCACCGAGTTTATCGTCCCAGTCTCGTTTATTGGTCTTCACGAGCTTTGACAGGATCTTAATGATCGTCTTGTTGAAAGCCTCAGCTAGTCCGTTTGCGGCGGGATAATAAGATGTCGACGAGACATCCTCGATCTTGAACTTGTCACAAAACCTGATGAAGGCGTTGCTTATGAACTGTGGACCATTGTTATGAATGATCCGTCTTGGCACGCCGTGTCGGTATATGACATGATGCTTGATGAAATTGATGACGTTGTTCGTCTTCACTTCCTTAAGCGGAATTGCTTCAGCCCACTTCGAGAAATAGTCCGTGATTGCGAGGATGAATCGATCGCCTTTGACTGAAGGGGGAAAAATAGGACCGACAATGTCCATACCCCATGTCTCGAACGGCCAAGACGTGGCGGTTGATGCATATAATTCGCATGTATCTGACAAGCGTGGCACTCTCGTGCGTGTTTGATTGCATCTCGAACCATCGTTGGCCAGAAATACCCCATTCTTCTGATGCGATCATACAGTTTGGGATCGGGCTGATGCGCACCACATTCTCCTTCGTGTGCTTCCTTAAGAACTTCTTCTGCTTCTTTGTTCGAAAGGCATCGGAGTAATAAACCATCGTATCCCCTACGGTATAACGTATGGGTCTCGGCATTATAAAAGAATCTTGGTGCTCTTCGGCGAATTGATTCTCTTTCTTTTACATCCTCCGGCAAGATACCATACTGGACGTAGTCAATGATGGGAAAACGCCAATCTTGGGACTCAGACCCAATTTGAGTTGAGTTCACCTCCTTGGCGTTAATGTCTCCGTCGTCTTCAATTTCCATATCGTATATGGGTATGCAGAGCTGATGCGTCCTCACTGTGACTAACAGTTTAGTTTCGGGAGGCTGCGCAAGTGATACCGCTAGTGCTGCCAGTGCATCCGCATAAGCGTTCTGGAGACGAGGGATATATTCAATGAAGAATTCTTCAAAAGATTCTGCCATTTTGATGGCTTCCTGGTGGTACGGGATCAGGTCCTGGTTCCTGACTTCATACTCTCCTCGGACTTGGTTGACTATCAATTGAGAATCCCCAAAAGCTTCGAGATATTCGACCCCCAGCTCCTTGGCGAAACTGAGTCCAATAAGAAGCGCGTTGTATTCAGCTACGTTATTGGAGCACGGACTCGTCAATGAATAAGCTCGAGGCATCACATGCTTCCCCGGGGAGATTAAGACAACTCCAACCCCGGAGGAAACTGTAGAACCTCCCGGGGTTATTACCCTATTAACTGACCTTGAAGCACCATCGAAATATAATTGCCATACTTGTTGGTGCGACGTAGTATTAACCTCGTGGGTTTCGTCCGGCAAGTCATCATATACTTCTGCCGTATCTGTGGTCGGGTTTGCCGCCAGAAGATCACAAATCGCTTGTCCTTTGATCGACTTCTGCTGCTTGAAGTGCAAATCATACTGGGACAAGAGAAGAGCCCATTTCGCTAACCCCCGCCAATTCATAGAGGCTGGTTGCGTCATAAACACCCGTACTGGATTAACATTGGAAATGACGTAAATCGTCTGTCCAACCAAGTAATGCCGCATCTTTTGCATCGCGAATACCAATGCGAGGCATTCTCTCTCAATCATCGGATATCGAGACTCGGCGCCTATCAAGGTCCGACTTAGGTAATAAACTGCCTGTTCGTGACCGTTATCGTCGTCTTGTGCTAGTAAAGCACTTATCGAGTGGTTCATCGCCTTGATGTAAATCAAGAACGGTTTACCCGATTTCGGTGCAACGAGAACAGGAGGATTCGTCAGATACGTTTTGATATCTTCGAATGCTTTTTGGCAGGCGTCGTCCCAGATGAATGACACCCCTTTCTTGTTTAGCTTAGAAAATGGTTGGCACTTCCCAGAAAGGTTTGAGATGAACCGCCGGATGTAAGCTAGCCGCCCTTGCAATCCTCTGAGCTCTCTCAAATTTCTAGGAGGTTGCAGTTCGTGTATCGCCTTCACTTTGTCAGGATCGATATGTATACCTTTAGTGGTGACGACGAATCCAAGGAATTTTCCGCTAGACATTCCAAGGAAGGATTTAGTAGGGTTCATCTTCAATTGATGACTTCGCATGAGATCGAACATCGTCTTCAAGTCCTTGATGTGATCTTCTTTGTTGCGGCTTTTTACAACCAAATCATCAACGTAGCACTCGACTGTTTTCCTGAGATGTTCTTGGAAAATCTTAGTCATTGCTCGTTGGTATGTGGCGCCCGCATTCTTTAGACCGAAAGGCATCACCGTGTAACAGAATACACCAAGGGGCGTTCTGAACGCTGTATGCTTCTCGTCATCTGGGTGCATCTTGATTTGGTTATATCCTGAAAACCCATCCATGAAAGACATTCTCTCAAATCCGCATGTATTGTCGATAATAACATCCGTGATTGGGAGAGGAAAGTCGTCTTTTGGACATGCCGTATTCAGGTCCCTGAAGTCAATGCAAATCCTGATTTTACCGTTCTTCTTCATGACTGGAACGATATTGGCTAGCCAATCTGGATGTTGCTCCTCTCGGATAAATCCTGATTCGATCAATTTCTTAACCTCTGCCTCAATGGCTTCCATAATCTGCGGACGAAACCGTCTTTGCTGTTGTTTGAAACCCAAAGATGAAGGAGGGCTTGGGGGGATTGATATCCCCTCCTTTAATTCAGCCCTCCTCTCCAAATGGATCTGGAAAATTTGGGATAGATCATCATTCCTCAGTGAAGTGTTTTTTTCTATATATTCCAAACATGGAGCTAACCCTTTTGCTAATCATCCGAAGTTGGCACACTCAAGATTTTTCCAGGACCTTCTCTCAGCTCAATCCACTTTCTTCAGCATTGTCAGATGGAATGTCGGTAATGGTACTTCGAGCAGTTTTTGGCATGACAAATGGGCAGCAGCTAACACCCTTAGCAGCCTCTTTCCCCATGCTTACAAGCTTGCCTTCTCGAGTAATTGTAGCATCAGTTCGCAAGGTAGATGGGCATATGGTTCATGGCTTTGGCATCCTATTATTAGAAGGGGATCTTCCCCAAGAGAGAGGGATGATGTTATTCATCTCCACTCCTTCCTAGAACATCTATCTCCAGGTGGCCCATCCGAACAAGACTCCTTATGGTGGCCTCTTCACCCATCGGGCGCTTTCTCTGTAAAATCCCTTTACTCTTTTACTTCTTCAGGGGGTTTTAAATCCCAGTTTTTCAAGTTAATATGGAAATCCAACATTCCCCTTAAGGTAAAAATCCACCTCTGGATCATCTCTAAAGGGAAATTGAATACCAAAGATAATTTGATCAAAAAAGGTTGGAACGGTGATCCAAGTTGTCCATTATGTCATCGGGAGACGGAGTCCCATGACCATTTTATTTATACACTGCTCTTTTGCTCGTGAAGTATGGAATCACCTTCTCCCACATTTCCCAGCAAACTGCTGGCCTTTAAACATGGAAAAGCTGCTGTTGCTCTATCAATTACCCAACATTTGCCTGAATATCAAAACCTTTTGGAAGATCTTGTTGCCTTGTTTCTGTTGGTGGATATGGTTTACAAGGAACTCTTTAATTTTCAGAGATACTCCTCCTAACTCGCTATTAGCTGCATCTAATATTGCGAGATTCTCACTTTTCTGGACAGGTGAAGAAGATGACAGGACGGCGAGGAGGCTTCGTAGGGCAGCCCTTAATCTCGGCCTCCAGAACTTAGCGAAGAAGTCTTCCTCAGGGGATGCAGGGGAGAGCCTCCGCAGCAGCTAACATCTGTATCCTGAGTGGCATTCAAGACATGCTTTGTTGACTTTGGGTGTTTTATTTGTTCCCTTTTGGTTAGGGGCTATCAGTGCCTAGCATTTTCAGTCTCTTATCAGTATTGTAGTGTTTTCTATGATCCTTATGAAACGTTGTCTATTTTTGGTTTCCTTTTGCCTTCTTTAGATGATGGTATCGGTTGGAGTGGTGTGGTAGGTGACGACTATGGTCCGCTCCCTACCCACCTCTCTCACTGATCTCACCATCATCTAGAGAAGAAGTATGTACATTCTTCTATCTTCTATTAATATATTCAAATGAACAGGGTACCTCACCCTGTTTCTCAGTTTCAAAAAAAAAAAATAAACACATGTTTCTGTTTCCCTTCGGAAATTAGTTCACACTGCTAGCATGATGCAGCCTTAAAATCCTAAATCATGCAAATACCATGAAACAAGGAAATTAGTTCACACTGCTAGCATGATGCAGCCTTAAAATCCTAAATCATGCAAATACCATGAAACAATTCTCAAACAGATTCTATTCCCAACATCTTATTTTCCTCTATAAATACCATTCACCAATTGGGAACAAAAAAAAAAAAACACAGATCAGAAACTCATAAGTTAAGAAATGGCCAGTCCCAACAGGCAACAGCTCCTTTTTGCTCGTAGCCTTTGCTATTGTTGCAGTTTCTCTCTTCGCTGATAATGCCACTGCAGCCGGCGACAACGACTGGACTCAGCTGAGCGACAAGTGCACTGCGTTTGCAAAGAAAGGCATAGAACCACTTCTCCCATCTGATGACTGTTGCCAGACTATCGTGCATGCTGATCTTGTCTGTGCATGCTCGAAGGTTACTCCTGATACCGAGAACAATATTAGTGTGCCTCTGGCAATCATGGTGGCTAGCTTCTGTGGTCATCCTCTCCCTCATGGAACTCACTGTGGAAGTAAGTGAAGTAAAAGTTTTGTTTTTAATCATTTTTTGATATTTTTATTGAACATTTAAGTAGATTTGTTGATGCCTGGTAATGTTTTCAGGTGTTGTGGTTCCATAAGCACTATGGGAGAACGCGTGTTGAATAAGATGATCATGATGGATTCTATGTAGAGAGAGAGAGAGTAACGCCCCGCCCCGGAATCCCGGAGTCGGTACGCTATTAGATCTGATGGACTGGCATCACAAACCACCACATGTCTTTCAGCACATTTTGTCCTCACTCACGCGCTCCCTGGAAAACTTCCCAGGGGGTCACCCATCCTAGAATTTCACCAGACCAAGCACGCTTAACTTTGGAGTTTCTAAGAGTTGGGTTCCCGAAAAGAAGATGCATCTTGGTGGTATGAGTATTCCAATCAAATCTATCAATACTAATCACATCACCCTCTCAAGGGTTGGGGTATTACATACTCCCCCACTTAAACTCACAACGTCCTCGTTGTGCCAAACCATATCATCCAAGACCGTACCATCCGTGTGAGATTCTAGAGGTGTCTCCTACGGCCTCAAGAGGTGGCTCCCGCCCTCTTGACGTAGCACTTTGCGCCGCATAGCACTTACTCTCACAATTCCGGTTGGTTTGGCTCTGATACCATTTGTAACGCCCCGCCCCGGAATCCTGGAGTCAGTACGCTATTAGATCTGATGGACTGGCCTCACAAACCACCACATGTCTTTTCAGCACATTTTGTCCTCACTCACGCGCTCCCTGGAAAACTTCCCAGGGGGTCACCCATCCTAGAATTTCTCCAGGCCAAGCACGCTTAACTTTAGAGTTTCTAAGAGTTGGGTTCCCGAAAAGAAGATGCATCTTGGTGGTATGAGTATTCCAATCAAATCTATCAATACTAATCACATGTATGAATAACTTCAATTAGCAGATTTCGTCATGTAGTAGTGATCTATAGACAATCCATCTATGACAATGAAATGAATGAATTGGCATATGACTATCTTAATCAATTCTGATGTGTCTATGATTTGTTCTCTGTATATGCTGCTAAAGGCTTTAATAAGTCTTCTTTCCCCTCTATTTTTGTGATTTTCTGTTGGCAATATGAATGACAAAAGTTATAAGGTTTTCCCCCATAGAAACAACCTTGAAAATATGGTAATACACGGAAACTACATTTCATTTTCAATTTATACATAAACCACATGTAAAGTTAGCTTTTATTGCAATCAATCACCTCCTAGTCAAATTCTTCATTCAAAATCCAAAATTATCCTTAAAAAACTCACATTCAATGTACATGACTCAATTTGTTAGTGTTTAGGTCTTGTTAGGATACAGGTCACGTACCTTGAACTTGAATTTTTATGTCAATTTTTTAGTTTTTAGTGAAAATTCGACTAGGACATGATTGATGGTAACAAAAACCAACTTTAAATGCGGGTTATGTATAAATTAAAAATGAAAGATACATTCTGTACAACTACCCTCTTATTAAGGTGGTTTCTAGGGGGGAAATCCAAGTTATAAAGTAGTCATCGGTATGAAAAGCTTTTAGATTTATGTCCCTTCATAGTAGTGCACAAATATATATTTTTTGAGAAGGTCCATAATTTGAGAGGGTGTACAAGCGATATGAAAAGGGACAGTCGAGTTGCGTTAGTGAATTTGGTTTAACAATTTTTTTTGCTGAAAAAAGCTTTTCTCTGAATGTTTAGAGTAAAAGGAGTCCTGTTTTAATCTAAGAACATGAAATATGTATACTTAAATCAAGAAATCCAATTTCACTGATAATTATAAAATTAAAATCATTGGAGGAAAAATTCTCTTTAAGTTGTATATACTCTTCTTGCTTCCGTAACTTACAATATCATCTTGATTTTTCTTTTACATCTTTGACAACTTCCAACTTCCAAGGACACATGAGTATTTTTGGCACCAAAGGGTCTTCCTATACAATCCAAATCTTAGCACATTTTATAAGGAGGGAAAAATAAGAGCAAAATCAAAATGCAAAAACAAAAATAAACACCAAAAAGTAAAATAATTATCATATTTACTAATTTACCTTATTTCTCTGGGATTAGTTTAGTCCACCCCCATTATCCGTGAAGGAATATTTTAAGCATACTAGTATGGTGCACATGCATTGCACATGTATCTATTTTCATATTTAATTTATTTACTCTGACTATATAAAAGTTTAGTCTTGAAAGTAAATTTTATTAAATATTAGTTTTGCTTAAGTATAATTTGAGTGCAAGTAATCAATAGAACCTTTATTATAGTAATTAAATCATATATAATGAGATAAAAAATTATAATATAATTTTATATATTTAGTAATTATCATATAGTAAATTATAAAAATTATTGTAATCGAATTCACATATTCACTAATTAGTTTCCTGTAAATAACCCTTTTAATTTGTTGAATATATTTTAAAAATTATAAGGTAGAGTAAACCTATTTATTAACACACTATAATGAATTAATATTTACCAACCATTTCATTGTTAATATAATTATAAGTTAGAAATTAAATATGTATTAGCAATATAACTACACAAAGACAAAGTTGTTGTTGAGTGGATAATCATTGTTAACATAATATATTATTGAGAAGTAATATGATTTCATATGAGGTTTTTGTCACTAAGAAAATTTGATGTGTATACATTGGATAAATAGGAATTGTATTCTATATATGACGATCACTTGAAGAAACACAATAGAATTTAAGAAAGTACAACGTTTATTGAATAAAATTCCATGTTCTTTTGACTTTTTTATATGTTTTCTTCAAATTTAAATATGGATTTTATCCTATCAAAGGCTCTTGACTTAATATGCTAATAATCCAATAATTATTCCTTTATCTCATCATGTGAAAAAAATAGCCTGCTAGTGAAGCTGACACTTAAGTTTTTTGTGGTGCCAAAATTGAAATTTGTGTTGAATTTTTCTTATAGGGGCTGTTTGTTTGCCAAAAAAGAAGAAGAAAACTAGCCGCCATGTCACCTTTGAGGAAATCCCCCCATCCACATCAACTTTTGGTTTCAACACATTTCCATTGCACATGTTTGTTTCATTTTTTTATTTAAGGAAATGGGGATGCCACCTAGGATGCCATGTCACATTTCAAGCACATGTTTGTTTCATTTTTTTATTTAAGGAAATGGGGATGCCACCTAGGATGCCATGTCACATTTCAAGAAATGTGTTTTCACAACAAAAAGTTAAGGAAATGGGGATGCCACCTAGGATGCCATGTCACATTTCAAGAAATGTGTTTTCACAACAAAAAGCTATGAAAACACTTGGAAATATCACATCAATGAGTTTTTAATTAATAAATGCACTATTGGAGAGTATTATGATGAATAAATTTCTTTTGTAATGGGTCATTTCTCTTTTTCTTTTTCTTCTTGTCAAACAAACTAAAGAAATGGAAATCAAAAGCACTATTACTATGGAGTTTTTTTTATTTTTTGTGTGACTTGGCAGTGAAAAGGGGAGGTTTCTTTGCGAAACAAACAAAATAAAAGAAAACTGGGAAACCTATTGATATGTGTTGAAATCATTTCCAAAGAGGATTTTCCATTTCCATTTTTTTCGTGGAAATAGCCAAACATGCTTATCCTTTCTTGTATATTGCAGGTCCACAGTGAGACCAAAATTTTAAATTGTAAACTTAAACTTGGATCTGTTTCTGGTTCTTTTAATATTGTAATTATCTCGGATTATAATTGAAATAGTAAAAATAAAACGAAGAAAAAAGTTGTTATTCCCGGGGACTTTTTCCTGTGTACCGATAGAGTGATTATTTTGTACTCCATTGACGCACCGATTAAGATTTAGGGTTCTTGTTGTGGGTACAAGCTTAGTGGTTTAGAAGATAGCTTAGTCATATCTTAACACTTTCACTTGATTGAATCACTAATGCGATGATAAGAATCTCTCTCTGCGTGTGAGTTGATCTCTCTCGGATTCGGTTTAATCTCTTAGATGGATAGACCTTCTTAAAATTTTCCCATTTTTCGAATTCTCTTTGAATAAATGATCTCTCCTTCTTTTATAGACTAAACGTGAGAGTTAATGGCCCTTTGATCGTGAATTAAGTGGTCACTAAAATAGGAGATAACGAGGAATGATTATTCACCAAAAATAGCTCCTAAACAGCTATTTGGCGTGTTTCATAAGCTTGGTGAAGTTCGCTGAAGATGTGGGAGGATGTCGTTGAAGTCATGAGTGAGGATCGCTGTGGACGTGAGCGAGTCTTCTTCGGAAGTAGATGACTTGGTCCACTTGAGTTGACATGAGCGGAGTTTATTAGCTGGTGAACTTCACCCATGAGTTTGAATTTGACACAGAATTCATTAGCCGATGAAGTTTGAATTTGACACAGAATTCATTAGATGGAGAACATCACCCATGAGTTTGAATTTGACACATAATTCGACTCTAGGTTTGGCCAACTGATAATGCCTTTCGACTTGACCTGCGACATATTTTGGGAGTCGACTTGCTATTGATTTGGTCGAGTCGAGTCGATATGAGCTGTTTGGCGAGGTTCGCTTCAAGCATCAGGCGATCTTCGCTACAGCTTATTGTGGGCTTAACTTTGGGCCTATTTGAAGTGTTTAGCCCATGTGCGTTCACTTCTTAGATCCAAGCTGATCATTAGCCTAGGTAAAAATACATTTTGACTGTCTACAAGAATGATGGATTGATAAAAACAAAAAGATGTATGTTCAAACTTCATAACCATTTTTTATATCAGGTTCTAGATTTAGTTATTCATTGGCTTCCCCCCTATTTTTGGCAAAGCTATGTAATAAGTTGTTGGGCTCTGATACCACTTGTTGGGGTGCTAAGGACAAATCAAATGCCGAGAGAGAAGTCCAACCACAATCACAATAACGACACAAACACAAACAAACAAATTTACGTGGTTCGTCAAGTTGCCTACGTCTACGGGGCAAGAAGGGTATGAGTTTTCACTAATAGAGAAGAAGAGTACAAATAGAGATTACAAATTTACAAACTAATCTCTCACACAAAGCTCTCAATCTCTTAAATAAAACCCTAACCAATAGCTCAGAAAAACTCCCTTTTCTGTGCTCAAAACAAACCCTTGATTACTCCCAAAACCCTAAAATATGTGTTTGTATTTACACGAAACACCAATCCAAAACAGATCAGGAAGCCAAATCAAGCCCAAAATCCTGATCCGGTCAACCGACCTTGAAGCCGTGGTCGACCGGCCAGAACACGAAAATCAGCTCTAAACTCAAACCCTGTATTGGTCCACTGGACAATGACGTTGGTCGACTAGCATTTTACCTCGGTCAACTGCCAAATTTCCTAAAACAAAAGCCTATAACATGCACGTTTTTGGTCGACCGGACTTGCCTCGCGGTCGACCGAACAACACCCAACTTGTTTCCTCCTTCATATTTTCTGAACTTTGTCGTCGTATCACCAATTCTATAATTCTCCACATAATCGAAGTCTTTCTAAAACTAAGCTGAGACCAACCAAACCAAATGTCCCACTTGTTGCGTCTAATACAAAGTGAAATAAATTCACGACAACGGACTCAAACTATAATAAGTTAGAAAACCCAAATAAGAATGCGAACAAACTCCAAATGTCGGTATCAACTCACCAAACCAACTGCATTAAAAAATGACTGTCTACGTATCCTCTTGCCTAATAAATCAAGTCTCACGTAGTTCCCCAAATGGTCTCCAAAGTCCCTCAATCAACTAGAAGGACTTTTAAACCTTCACGATCATCACCAACAAATCTGCACCTGATAACTCTCCTAATTGCTTCAAAGTGCAACGAACCAAACACCTCCGCCTGAGATGAACCAACGGCCATAACCAAATATGAACTGTGTCCACCAGCTATACTCGAATCAACCAACTCATAATCTGCATCCACATCAACATGATCCCTAATCTGTATCACCTCAACTGGAATCCCAAACGATACAGAATGATCTGGAGAACGTAGAATAATCTCCACCTAACGTGGAGTAGCATTACTCTCCACTTGCTACGATATCCTAATGATCTGTCCAATACTCTCTACCTACCGAGAGTCAAATGTGACATACCTGCTCAGAATAATATCATAGTCTAATACATGATAACCAAACATGACTCTGAATCTCAAATGTGCACTCAGATTAAATCTTACATTCTGAATGTGACAATATGCTGGGCGATCAAATATCTGAAGCAACCAAAAATCTAAAGCAGCTCTACCAGATCCAAATACTCTAATCACGGTAGACGGCAACCTATAAATAAGATGGCTCCCATATGTCGAAACCTCAACACCAGAACTCCTCTGCAAACCAATGCTCGACATCAAACACCGATTCTCCTCTAGCAAGGAATGACTCATCAAATCTGTCACCTCATCTCGTCACCCTAATGTTTCCTCTCCAATGAAGTGTCTCAAGCTACCGTGATCTCGGCACAAATACAGAAAAGAATCCTTACCAAAATCAAAACGACATATTACCTTTCTGCCAATACACTTCTTCCACCTGTTGTTGACTACTAGGATTTCACTCCAACGGGACTTGGTTACAACCCACAAATGCCTAGAACAGTCTCCAACACAAGAAACCTAATACCTATTACCTCCCAGTGTGCCTCTTTGGAAGGCCCTCAAATGCCTAAATGAACACCACCTAGAAGACCCTTCACTCGGTGAATAGAAGTACTAAACTCCACATCGGTCTTCTTACTCATACCAACGTGCTCACGGGACTTCAATCTGCAAGTCAAAGCACTCCTAAATAATCCATGCACGACCTCAACAATCAAATATCCCAACATTAACAAACGCTACAGCCTAGCCAAATTCAAAGAAGTCGTCAGCTCTCCACCAATCACTATGCTCCCAATCAAATAGTACAAATTCTTTTTTCTGACGCCCTTCATCACAATCATGGACCCAAATATGATCTTCAAAGATGCATTTTCTAAGGTCACCCGATAGTATGTTGCCTCCAAAATTCTAAGTGAAATGATGTTCTTCTTCAACTACAGAACGAATCTCACTTTATCCAACTCTCGAATCACCCCGTCACACATCCTAATACAAACGGTACCAATACCACTAATAGGGTATTCATGATCATTATCCATGAGCATGACATCCCCTCTTATTAACTCCTCAAAGTTAGAGAACCAATCCCTTCTAGGATAAATATGGTAAGAAGGACCCGAATCCAATATCCACTCCGTAGAGTCGATAACACAAACTGACGGTAGTGCAGGGCATGAATAGACTGAAGAATCCAAATCTGAATTACACACTAGCCTTGGCAACATTCACCTCTAAAGCTTTATAGCTTTCTCCTTATTCTTCCCAGTTCGATCTATCAACTTTGGGCATTTGGCTTTCCAATGTCCATCTTTTTTACAAAAGACACACTGATTCTTACTAACTGCAGGATATGCTCCTCTAGACTGTGATCTTCTACTATGGTTTGGACTCTTCCCTCTTGCGACCAATGCCCCCGCCACTGTATCAATCAAAGTCTGCTTATCCTTCTTTCGAAGCTGATAATTCACAGGTACAACGGTGACCTCACTAACCGAAAGAGATGCATTTTCATTAATAAGAGTAAAAACGAAGGTCTCAAATTTCTCGTCGGACAAGAAACTCAACAATAACAACGCATTGTCCTTATCTTCAATCATAATATCTACATTCGCCAAATTTATAAGAAGCTTCGTGTAGTTGTTCATGTGATCACCAATAGAGGTTTCCTTCTTCAATTGGAAACGATAAAGCCTCCTCTTCAAATGCAAGCGATTTTTTACACTCTTCGTCAAATACTTGCTCTCTAGAATCTCCTAAATATTCTTAGCCGAAGTCTCATTAATCACATCATATTTCAAATGTTGTGTTAGACAAGACATAATCACACCACATGCCGTTCGATTCATCTTCTCCCAAACCTTCTCCTGAATGTCATCTGTTTTCTTGTCCAACTCCAAAGTATCCTCCAAGTTTTGTGCGTTGAGCACATCCAAGACTTCACATCTCCAAAGACCAAAATTGTTAGTACCGTTAAATTTCTCCACATCTATCTTCATAGAGTGAATACTCAAACTTTGAACGGTCTTTACGCTAGAAGTACCCTCTATAATGTTAGACCCTAAGGTCGCTATGAAAGAACCCTAGGGGGGGGGTGAAGGTGAATATGGTTTATGCTAATCTAATCCGATTTAAATGCCAATTAAAACTTACTTACAAATATATCCTAGCAAGTATGATATGCTAAAAGATATGTGCAAGGATATATAATATAAACAAGGGTAAACAAAATTAACATGTAACAATGATGATATAACAATATGCAAGAATAAATACGCCAATACCAAATTCAAACACAAGGAAATGATCACAGAGTTCGGACCTTCCGTCCTACGTCTCCGCTCCCCACTCCCGGGGAGAATCCACTACACAACCTGATTAGAAAGCCAGAACTTCTCTACACACTCGGTTTTCTAGCTAACCGAAAACTCTACACACTCGGTTATCAAGTCAACCGATAACTCTCATAAATCCTCACAATGTACATACACAAGCAACAACCTCAAGTGTTGGTCCTCATGTATCGACTCCCTCAAGTGCTCGGAATTATCACCTCTCACTAGGCCACTACGCCACTCCTCTCGGTATCGACTCCGTCCTCACCACACACTCCTCTCGGTGTACAAGTGTATTACAAAGTGAACTTCACAAATTACACAACAAATGATTGTTCTCTAAACAAGTCGAGAACTCAATTAGGCTCAACTCAATATTACTATCTCTCACAACCCTAAATATATTATGAATGCAAATACAATAAGCTCAAGTGGGTATGTGTAACAATGAGATTAATCAAATCTAAACTCAATATAAAACTAGATTTAATAAGATGATAATCAAACAAATAAATATAAAGCTATAAAAGAGTTTAGAAAACTTCTTAATAGATGACAAGAGATGAAGAGAGAATAGTTGATTGTTCAAACTCCAATAGATGATCTCCTCAAGCTCTTGTGGAATTGAATTCACAAACTCAAACCCTCAATTGCTTAAAAGCTTCTAAACAAACATTAAACAAACTTAAACCCTTGTTTAAAACTCTTTTAAACTTGTTTAAAATATTTCATTAGTTAGATATGAAGGATGAGAGTAAGGGGGTATATATAGCCACCCAAAACCTCAGCCAAAACCCAACTGAAAAGACAAAAAAAGCCCCAGAAAATACTCCTGGAAACTAGCCGTTACTGTGCAATGGCTCTTTCCTAAGTCGACTTATGAGTCGACTCATGAGTCGACTTATGAGTCAGCTTATATGAGTCGACTTAGCAGAAGAAAAATCACAACTCCGCTGTACTTCGTGAGTCGACTTATGAGTCGACTAATGAGTCGGCTTATATGAGTCAACTCAGTAGAAAAAAATCATAACTACGCCGCACTTTGTGAGTCGACTTATGAGTCGACTAATGAGTCGACTAAACATGCACAGACCAGAAGTGCACAGAAAAACTCAACTTAAAACTGGGTTTAAAAATATCAAATAAATTCCAAAAAATATAAAACTTTGGAGAATGATTGTAAACATGATAATAAGCATGTTACAAAAACTAGTTTTTAAAAAGTACTTCCCAAATATAAAATATCATTATTTTATAAAATAGTCCAAAACATGAAAATGTAAACATATGAATTTTGATATTTTGGCTAAACAATGTTTTAAAACTTTACAAAATGATTTTGTAGACTTAAAGAAAGATGTAAACTATTGTTATGAAGTCTATAAACTAGAAACACAATATTTTCACATATATGCATATTCTATGCAATATTTTCTAAAACACAATAATAAATATGAAATATGTGATTTCATATTTATGAACATGAAAACTCAAACTATGTATGTATATATATAACTATATATATACATAGAAACCAAACATATATGTATATATGAAACTATATATACATGGAGACCAAAACTAAATTGTGTGTGTGTGTGTGTGTGTGTGTGTGTGTGTATGAAAACCAAAACTTGTGTTTTATATATATAACTATATATATACAAGGAAACCAATATAATGTGTGTGTATATATGATTGAGCTTAAAGTACTAACACACATAATATAAATCTAAACTAATGTTACCCAAGCTTGATTTTGATCTTCAATAAGCTTGACTTGATACACATCACGGATGAAGCTAGAACTTAGATCTTCAACTTGAATTGCATATGCTTCACCCACTATTCCGCCAACCTCCATTTGATATGATCGTTATGGCACAATCCATCCATCCTCCAATATGTTGTTTGTTTACAATTGATACAAAAACACAAACACTAGATAAATAACATTAGAAGTAAATGTTAGACCCTAGAAGGGGGGTGATTAGGGTCTTATGCTAATCTAATCCGATTATATGCCAATTAAAATTAATTTATGAGTTATCCTAGCAAGTATGAAATACAACAAGAATATAAGCTAGGATAAGCAACATGAATAATGAGATATATCCTAAATGATAGAAATATATGCAAGGATATATAAACAACACAAGGGTAAATAATCTAAATAGGATAGTGGATGAAATGAATGAGCAATGCACAATTGGCGATATAAGATATGAACATAAATATAAATGAACGCCAAAGCACACTCAAACAAGCAATATGATCACGGAGTTCGGACCTTCCGTCCTACGTCTCCGCTCCCCACTCCCGGGGAGAAATCCACTATCACAATCCGGTTTGGAAGCCGAAACTTCTACACACTCGGTTTACAAGTTCACCGAAAACTCTCACACAACGAACACTATGCAATCACACTCTACACCCTCTCAAGTGTTGGACCTAGACGTGTCTCCCTCAAGTGCTCGGATACCATCTCTCCCTAGGTTGGTCAACCGACGTTACTCCTCTTGGGACGATCCCCGACTCTCACCACACACTTCTCTCGGTGTACAAGTGTATTACAAAGTAATCTCACAAGATAGGCTCAATACAAAGTGATTGTTCTCTAAACAAGGAGAGAACTCAATTAGGCTCAACTCAATGTTACTATCTCTCACAACCCCAAATATATTATGAATGCTAATACAATAAGCTCAAGTGGGTATGTGTAACAATGAGATTAATCAAATCTAAACTCAATATAAAACTAGCTTTAATAAGATGATAATCAAACAAATAAATATAAAGCTAGAAAAGAGTTTAGAAAACTTCTCAATAGATGACAAGAGATGGAGGGAGAATAGATGATTGCTCAAACTCTAATAGATGATCTCCTCAAGCTCTTGTGGAATTTTCTTCACAAACAAACTCTTGAAACAAACTTAAAAACCCTTCAACAAACTTGTAAAACTCTTTTTAAAACTCTCTTAAACATCCATAAGAAACAATAAAAGTTGAGCTTTTTATAGCCTCTTAAACCAGCCACAAACCCCCAAAAATCGAAAATATCAAAAACTAGCCGTTACTAACCGTTATAGGCTGAAAAGACCAAAATACCCCAAATTCCAGCATTCTGGAAATATGCGTATCTGACTATGTAAAATCAATTAAAAATAGTAAATCAGCTAAACAAATTATGAAATTTTGTTAAAAGGTTCTAGACATGTAGAATGACATGTTAGAGAAATAATTTCTGGAAAATCTTTTCCCAGTTGAGAGAAATAAATGTTTGAACACAGATATACAGTTTCTGAAAATCTGCTGACATACACGATTTTGTAAAATCAATTGGGTACAGTAAATCAACTCCAAAAATAGTAAAAGTTTGAGGAAAGTTTCTAAACATGTAGATAAACATGTCAAAGAAATAATTTCTTGAATATCGCTTCCCATTTATGAAAACTCATCTGTTTTGTAAAACATGCACGAACATGTGCACGAACAAAAACATGATTTTGTAAATTCCATTAAACATAACAAATCAATTCCAAACTTGATGAAACTTTGCGAAATGTTTATAAACATGAAAACAAACATGTTAGAAAAAGAATTTCTTAAATTGAATTTCCCTTTGTAAAAACTCATGTATTTTGCAAGTGTGTCCAAAGCATAAAAACTCAAAACCATGCATGTATATATATAACTATATATATACATAGAAACCAAATACGTGTGTGTATATGATATTGAGCTTAAGGTACTTAACACACATAATATAAAACCTAAACTAAGTTACCCAAGCTAGATCTTGATCTTCAATAAGCTCTTCTTGGTAATCTTGCGGATAAAGCTTGAACTTGGATCTTCAACTTGAATTTGCATAGCTTCAACCACTATTCCACCAACCTCCATTTGATATGATCGTTATGGTGCAATCCATCCATCCTCCAACAACGTTGTTTGTCTACAAAACATAGGAATGCACAAACACTAGACAAACAACATTAGTAATAAATTGTTTGTTAATCATCATCAAAACAAGTTGTAAAACATCATCAAAACAAGAAGGCCAACAATCTCCCCCTTTTTGATGATGACAAACAATTTACAAAAAGAGATATATGCATGAAGGAAAAGAATATATAATTTATAATTCACATGCATATAAACAAGAAAGAATATACCCACAATATTTCTCCCCCTTTGACATCATCAACATCAAAAAGGGGACAAAAAGAAAAAGAGAGCGAAAGCTCCCCCTAACAATATGCATGGGTGAGTATAACACATAGAAAGATATAGGGATTGCTCCCCCTATCAAAATGCCATATAATGAAATGAGGATCAAGGGCAAACATATGTGAGCAGCATAAATGATCCTAAAATAACAACTCACTATATCCAAACGATAATGGAAATAGATTTATGAAATCAAAAGAAGAGGAACATGAGAATCATGCAAAAAGTTTTCAAATGAAAATAAATCAACCAATTGAAATCATAAATCAAAGTTTAAATCCAAAAACGTAAAATCAAATCATCATTGATTCAAAAATCAAGAGAGGCAATTATATCTAGCTCTTGAGCTAGTAACAACCCATATAAACATTTTTAGCACCCGGTAAACAATGTTTGGGAATAAACACCCAATAACTCCGGAGGGTTATATAAACATAGTCCTCTCATCAAAATAAAAATAATAATCATGAAAACAAAATATTTGATACAAGAAAGATTGTTTTCATAACCAAAAGATTTTAAAGCATAATTTTCAAAACCAAGAAAAAAAAGATAAAAACATTAAAATTCTTGGTTAAAAAAAATCAAATTTTTTTGGTACGCAAGAACTCTTGGTACCAAAAGATTTAGGGACATGACCCCTATCATTTAAGCTCAAAGCCTTAGGGTTATGAACCCTCTTAGGCATATATGGTGCACGAACACGGTCATAACAAAAATTACTCAAATGACCCTTCCGATTGCAATATGTACAATGGAAAGGAAGCATTTGCTTATGTTGACCATTAAAAGGTGCACGTGGAACATTTGCAAATAAAGATGGTCTTTTAAGATTATTTTGCAAATGAGAAATATTTTGAAACAATGTTGGTCTACTTAAAATATTTTGCGATTTAGAAACTTTTCGCAAATCAAAACAAAACTTAGCTAAGTGACCAACTCTACCACAAAAATCACAATGATACACAAGAGCATGCTTATGATGAGAAATAGGTGCATGTGTGTGTACATGTGATGAAGAAACTTGATGAGATGCACAAGTAGGATTAATATTCTTATGTTTTTGTGCATCATAGCAAAATTTAGCTAAATGGCCTTTACGACCACAAAAGGAGCACTTGTAAACTTTGCTATACAAGTGTGCATAGTGTGTAGGTCATTTTGTAGCACTAGATTTAGCACACTTATCCATAAGTTTCTTATGGTTATCAATGCATGTTTTTAAAGTTGAATCTAAGCATGATATGCGTTCCTTAACAAGATTCAAATCATCATTATGCACAACATCATTGATAATAGAAGTAGAGCATGTATGGTTATCAAAATCATTTCTAATAGCTACTACTTCTAGCATGACATTATCTCTTTCATGAGTTAACTTAGCAAAGTTTGAAAGTAAAGAATCATGATCCAATTTTAATTTTTCATTGTTTTCTTTAAGGATCATATTTTCATTAGAAATAGTATCAAACTTAGAAGTTAAAGACTCATGTTCGGATTTCAAAATTACATGCTTGCTTTGTAAATCAATGAAATCATTTTGCAATTTCTCATAGGCATGTAATAATTTATCACTAGCACAAGCAAGTTCATCATTAGGTAAATCATTAATAGATTCGAACTCGCAAACCTCACTAGGGCTATCGCCTAGTGCACGTGTGCATGAAGCTCCATATGAACTTGAAGCGGGATCCTCCAAAGCTTGTCGGATCGCCTCCAAGTCTCCTTGATGCGCTTCTATGAATTTCCATAATGTATAAGCGCTATCAAAAGAATCAAGCTTGTTAGACATAAATGAATCAAATGCATTTAATAAAAATTCTAACATAAGCTTGTTCATAATAAACATCTTTTTATCATGTTTGCTCCACTTGGATTTCTCCAACGTGGGCACAATATAAGCACAATCAATGATTTCCCATAAATCGATATTTTTAGATTGAACAAATATTTTGAATCTAAAACACCATTGAGCATAAGGGAAAGCATTGAAATACAATAAGAATATAAGCTAGGATAAGCAACATGAATAATGAGATATATCCTAAATGATAGAAATATATGCAAGGATATATAAACAACACAAGGGTAAATAATCTAAATAGGATAGTGGATGAAATGAATGAGCAATGCACAATTGGCGATATAAGATATGAACATAAATATAAAACCTAAACTAAGTTACCCAAGCTAGATCTTGATCTTCAATAAGCTCTTTTTGGTAATCTTGCAGATGAAGCTTGAACTTGGATCTTCAACTTGAATTTGAATAGCTTCAACCACTATTCCACCAACCTCCATTTGATATGATCGTTATGGTGCAATCCATCCATCCTCCAACTACGTTGTTTGTCTATAATAAATAAGAATATACAAATACTAGACAAACAAAATTAGTGGTAAATTGTTTGTTAAACATCATCAAAACAAGAAGGCCAACAGTAAATTGTTTGTAAAACATCATCAAAACAAAGAGGCCAACATACAACTCCTTTTTTCTCGGTAATCTTTCTCAAAGCACCAATAAACTAATGCGGAGAGAAAGAAATAGATCCAAACTGCGAGAAAGGTAGATTTTTACCTCCAACTGAAACCCTAACAAGAGCCTTTAAAAGATCTCACCCCCACACGAAGAAAGACAAGATCCACAATAATAAAAATCTCACCTTTGTCACCAACTAAAACCTTAGACGAGCTTCCAAAGCGATCTACTCCTCCACCAATCCTCAAGCGTAGCCAAAGCTCTGATACTAATTGTTAGGTTCTGATATCACTTATTTGAGTGCTGAGGACAAACCAAACACCGTGAGAGGAGACCAAACATAATCACAATAACGGCACAAACATAAACAATCGAATTTACGTGGTTCGGCAAGTTGCCTACGTCCACAGGGCAAGAAGGAGATGAGTTTTCACTAATAGAGAAGAAGAGTACAAATAGAGATTACTATCACGCCCTGCTTCCCAAAATACCCGGGAATCAGAACGTGAACAAACCCGCGACGTATTAGATTAATGAGAATAAATAAAAATAAACATTCCTCCTCAATCTAATACGCTAAGCGTAAAAAATAAATACAATGCGAAGTCATAGGTCCCCGATCACAATTAGCAAGAATATAATGAACTATACAGAGTATGAAATAGACATATCATCAAAAGTAGATCATCCGAGACATAAAATATGAGTCAACATGCTCTTATAGAAAACTAAACAACTGAATACTAGAGAAATATAAAAGTACATCGTCCAACAGAAATAGAAAGGGAATACTATAAAAGTAAACTAAGATAAAAAACTAGGCTTCGACTTCTTCTCCTGCTCTGTCTCCAAGGCACTCCTACTGAGAATACTCTGGCTCTGGCTTGTCTCCAAGCTAGACCTGTCCTTCCTCTAAGTTTGATGTACACCAGAGAAAATAGGTGTACAACAGCGTGCATATCATACGACAAGACCCCACAAAAGGAAATAGAACAGACAAAAACCCAATGCGAAAAACGATACAACAACAGAAATGACAAAGAAACGTGCAACTAAAAATCTAACAAAATCAACTAAGTAACAAGTCGATCATGCAGTAAGCGATTTGAATAATCATCCAAGTAACAAGGTCATACAACTAGATTGAATGAATACTTAAAAATCTACAACAAGAGACGTAATACGTCGAACAAAATTATCCAAACAAGGAAACCCTCATGTATATACCATATGTCTCAAATTGTAGATAATTAAATATTAACCCTGATCTATGTATAAAAAGAAATACAACTGGCCTACATCTCACAAGAAATCATACTTAGCCAAGAAACATGGTTATGTAACTAGCCATCCTATAATAGGTCACCAGTTCACATCTCACACAGAGTCAACGCTCATATTATCGGATAACTGACTATTCACAAATCCCTTACATGTATCCAATACCGCTACACAAACTCGGTCAGAGGACTACACACAATCCATTTTTAGCCTTGTCCGGACTCAAGCTAAACTCGGGTGAATATCAAACTCACGAACCAAAGTAGTGACACCGATCTACTTTGACCCAACAAACCAGCCCCAGTGGCGACATCGATCCACTGGTGCGAGCCTGAAAGATATAACACCAGCCACATCCGATCACATGAACAAAGACTTCCCCATCCTAACTCTTCTCGTTTTTCTAAGTCAAACATAATCCACTCTATCTCTGGTTCACCACTTAAATTCAGTCAACACACCCACACATGTTACTAGGTCTGTTCATTATGCACGAGTCCACTAAGTCATGAACTACTAAGGGTTCTCAAACATAACATGGAGATAATAAATAAAACTAATTCCATGCAACAACATCATGGCATATCGAATAATCAAAATTAAGAATTATAAATCATAAACAGTGTCTACATAATTCAGAAAATAATCCTTTTCTAAATTAATTCATTTTAAATTATTTCTCTTATCAGTTAATCTAAAATAATTCATTTTCCAAAATAAATTCCTTTAAATTATTATAATTATCTAAAAATGATTCTTAAAATAAATTCCTTTAAATTATTATAATTATCTAAAAATGATTCTTTTGCCGAACTAAATTCTTTTAATTCATTATAATTATCTAAAAATGATTCTTTTGCCGAACTAAATTCTTTTAATTCATTATAATTATTCTGAAAATACTATTTATTATATAGTTATAATTTAATCAATATTATTTCATCAAACAACCCACGCAGATAAATAACAGTCTAATCTATGCATATATTTAATACACCGTAGATCTAAAAATTAAAACGACGAGTCAAAAAGCAAGAAGGATCTTGCCTCGGGTTGTGTCGAACGATTCAATGCCGACGTGTGAGTTTGTGAGTCTGATCTCGAGCACGAGTCTATTAAGAGCTCGATCGAACTGTTAGGCGTGCTGCCATCGGCGGGAGAGCGTCGCCGGCGACATCGGACAGCGAGGCAGAGGATAGCAGTGTGAATGGGGTGAGTGACGTGGCATCTTTGATGGGGAGCGGGAGAGGGGCCGTCTGGGGTGGCGGCTCCGGCGACGGGTGCTGTGTGTGGAATTTTTCGGGCTGAGATAGCACGATAGTGTGTGCGCTGTAGGACCTCCGGGCAGTGCAGGATGGCCAAGATGTGGAGGCGATGAGGACGTTGGGGCTGGCTACGGTGAGAAGGTGGAGCGTGGTTGTGGCGTTAAGGTGGTGACAACAGCGTCGAACTCAGGGGAGCGGGCTGCGGTCAGGAGAAGGTTTATGGTCGGTCACAGGATCTGGTTGGCGTGTCCGATGGCGCGCGAATCATACGCTCGCGCGCGAAGCTGTGGCATGTGAGCAAGGGCGGTGGGTGACGGGACGAGATCTCGGCCCGTGGCCACTACGTGTTCGTGGGGTTAGAGGCGGCTGATGGTTGGAGGTTTAGTGAGGTGGGGTAGGGTGCGCCGGACAGGGCAGCTCAGCGCGGTGTTCGTTGGAGAAAGAAGGGGTATGTGTGGTGGGACGGTTTGGGTTTGCAGAGAAACGAAGGGAGAAGAGAGAGGAAATAAATAAATAAATAAATAATAATAAATATATATATATAATATATATATATATATATATATATATAATTAATATATATATATATATATATATTATATATATATAATATATTATATATATATATATATAGATTAATGGTATCCTTATCATTAGGCACGGATTTCCTCCTTGACCCTCTAAAATCACATGATGCAGCGAATATTATGGATGATCCGCTCTGTTGAAAACTTATCTACATATTCTTAAAACCCCAACACACAAATTTGGGTGCGAATCCAGTCGTCGTTTGACCCATCCATCGCACGCCACGCGCTGAAAAGTTCTATCAGTGAAAACCCGTTAAAATGATACTGCACGTGGATGAAGGATCAAACGAATGACGGGTTCACCCCAAAACTTGGTGGTGTGGGCCCGTCTTAAATATTGTAGATCAAGTTCAACGGAAGCGGATCAATCTCACAATGTTCTCAATCACTGTGCATTATTAGAAGTGCAGTCAAGAGGAAATCTCCTCCTATAGACAAGCGGATACCCGATTAAGCCTCATATATATATATATATATATATAATATATATATATATATATATATATATATATATATATATATATATATATATATAATATTAGGGTTAGGTTTAGGTATTTAACGAGAATTAATTAAAATAAATAATTACTAATATTTAAAAATCAAAATAATTATAGAATAATTATCTATAAAAAATATACCAGTTGTATTAATACAACCGCTGATACGCAACAGAAAAAATAATACAATTAAACAAGAATAATTAATAAAAAATATAATTACTTATATTTAAAATCAAATAATTATAGAATACTTATCTATACAATAAAACGTACCAGTTGTGGTAATACGACAGTTGATACGTAATAGTAGAAATAATACAACTAATTGTATAATTAAACGAGAATAATTAATAAAAATATAATTACTTACATTTAAAAATAATTAATTATGAAAGAATTATCTACACAATAAAATATATTAGTTATACTAATACAACTAATAATATGTAATAATAGTAATAATACAACAAGTTATACAAATATTACATAATTAATAATACAACGTATTATACAAAATAATATGTAATAATAATAATATAACATATTATTTAAAATGATACGTAATAGTATCGATAACACAATAGATTAATTCTAAAAATTTTCACCGCACGAAATTAATTTATAACTATTAAAATCATTTAAATAAATATAAGATTTGGACTTTAAATCGTAGAAATTTCTAGAAATTTGGGGAAAATACAAATACTCTTTTAAAATCATAATTAGATATTTTAAAATACTAAAAAAATATTTTAACTAGTATAAAAAATTCACGGTCATTACATACTACCCCCCTTAAAACAAATTCCGTCCTCAGAATTAAATAAAAGTAATGTACAAAAAAACCCAAGGATAGAGATATGAAATTATATCCATATGCAGAGGAGAATGTAAAACAATAACAACGTAAGATAAGATATAAGAGCGATAACTAAAATTCAGCATTCATATGGATGTAAAAATAAATATTCGTATGCTAATATAAGGTGATATCAAGCAATTCAAGATTAATACATAAAAGAACACTTAATAGTGTATAAAAATTTTATGTTATAATATATGTAGCTGTATCACAATCATAAAATATGCTAGTATTCAGTACACACAGACACAAAAAAGTGATAATTATCTTAAAAGAAATACATAGAAAATTTAAATATATGTATCATAATAACATGAATACATATGCATAATACACGAATCCTTAAAAAAGTACGAAACATATATCAACATGATATTATTGATATACTGTCATAAGACAACACATCACGGTGTTAAAACATAATCAATAACACAGAATTAACAAAATATAATAAATAAATAATCATACAAAAATATAATATGAAATATAAATACGTAATTTAAACAATTATCAATCACTAGAACACATGACAAAGTATATCAACTCAACAATATAAATAATTAAAAGAAGAGCATGAAGAAGATAAAAGACAAAATGATCTCAATAAAATATAAATCACTCATGTTAGACCCTAGAGGAGGGGGGGGGGGGGGGTTGGGTCTTATGCTAATCTAATCCGATTTAATACCAATTAAGGTAAACAATCTAAACAAGATAGTGGATGATATAGATAATGAGCTAATTACAATGGCGATATAAGATATGAACATAAATATAAATGAACGCCAAAGCACACTCAAACACACTATATGATCACGGAGTTCGGACCTTCCGTCCTACGTCTCCGCTCCCCACTCCTGGGGAAAAATCCACTATCACAACCGGGTTTTCTACGCTCACCCGAATAACGTTTACACCTCACAGTGTCGGTTTTCAATGCTCACCGAACAACGTTCACTCCTCACACTCGGTTTTCTAGTTCACCGAAAACTTCACTACACACTCGGTTTCTAGTTCACCGAAAACCTTACAACACTCACAATGTAACAAATATAAATTTGTTCTCTACAATAGATGAGAACACAATGAAACACAACTCAATGTTACAATCTCTCACAACCCTAATATACTATGTATGCAAATACAATAAGCTCATGTGGGTGTGTGTAACAATGAGATTAAAATCAAATCTAAACTCAATATAAAAACTAGCTTTAAAGAAAGATAATCAAATAACTAAGCAAATGTAAAACTAGATAAGAGTTTAGAAAACTTCTCAATAGATCAAGATGTGGAGGGAGAATAGTTGGAAGCTCAAACTTCAATAGATGATCTCCTCAAGCTCTTGTGGAATTTTCTTCACAAACAAACTCTTGAAACAAACTTAAAAACCCTTCAACAAACTTGTAAAACTCTTTTTAAAACTCTCTTAAACATCCATAAGAAACAATGAAAGTTGAGGGCTTTTTATAGCCTCTTAAACCATCCACAAACTCCCAAAAACCGAAAATATCAAAAACTAGCCGTTACTAGCCGTTATAGGCTGAAAAGACCAAAATACCCCTAAATTCAGCATTCTGGAAATTTACATATCTGGCTTTATAAAATCAATTAAAAATATTAAATCAACTCTAAAAATTATAAAATTTTTATAGAATGTTCTAGACATGTAGAATAACATGTTAGAGAAAGAATTTATGAAAAATAATTTAACATTTGAGAGAAATAAATATTTGAACACAGTTATACAGTTTCTGAAAATCTGCTGACATACACGAATTTGTAAAATCAATTGGGTACAGTAAATCAACTCCAAAAATAGTTAACTTTTGAGGGAAGTTTCTAAACATGTATATAAACAAGTCAAAGAAAGAATTTCTTGAATATCACTTCCCATTTATGAAAACTCACCTGTTTTGTAAAACATGCACGAACATGTGCACGGACAAAAACATGATTTTGTAAATTCCATTAAACATAACAAATCAATTCTAAACTTGATGAAACTTTGCAAAATGTTTGTAAACATGAAAACAAACATGTTAGAAAAAGAATTTCTCAAATTGAATTTCTATTTATGAAAACTCATGTATTTTACAAGTGTGTCCAAAGCATGAAACTCAAAACCATGCATGTATATATATAACTATATATATACATAGAAACCAAATACGTGTGTGTATATGATATTGAGCTTAAGGTACTTAACACACATAATATAAAATCTAAACTAGATTACCCAAGCTTGATCTTGATCTTTATTGTAGCTCAACTTGGTACACATGCGGATGAAGCTTGAACTTGATCTTTAACTTTGAATTGTGTAGGCTTCACTCCACTATTCCGCCAACCTCCATTGGATATGATCGTTGAAGCATAATTCCATCCATCCTCCAACTACGTTGTTTGTCTATAATAAATAAGAAAATATAAATACTAGACAAACAACATTAGTTGTAAATTGTTTGTTAAACAAGAAAGACTATACTCATAATATTTCTCCCCCTTTGACAACATCAAAAAGGGGACAAAACGAATAAGAGAGCGAAAGCTCCCCCTAACAATATGCATGGGTGAGTATAACACATAGAAGGATATAGGGATTGCTCCCCCTATCAAAATGCCATATGGAATATATGCAATAAAGATCATGGCAAAAACATATGTGAGCAAGCATACATGAATATGCTAAAAATTTACTCACATAAATGAAGATAATGAGAACACATATAAATATGTCAATATGAAAATAGTGTCTCATTAACACAAAAAAATATAAAAACCATATAAAAGAATAGATTTATGAAATCAAAAGAAGAGGAACATGAGAATCATGCAAAAAGTTTTCAAATGAAAACAAATCAACCAAAAAAAATCATAAATCAAAGTTTATATTCAAAAAGAATGTTTGATCAATAAAGAAAAAATTTTCTTTACAAAACTTGATCAAACCACTCATAGAATACATTATAAAGCACGAATAGATGATCCATTAGCACAAACACATAAATATCATCATATAAGTGAATTATAATGAATTCAAAAGCAATCAATCAAAACAAAAATCTTTAACAAAAGAATTTTTAAGAGAGGCAACAATATATTAAGCTCTTAAGCTTGTTCCAACCCATATAATCATTCTAGCATCCGATAAACATGATTTGGGAATAAACACCCAATAAATCCGGAGGGTTATATAAATACAAACCTCTCATCAAAATCAAAACTAGGAATTATGAAAACAAAAGAATTTGCCCAATAAGAGGAATTGTTTTCATAAAAGTTTTAAATACATTTTTCAAAACCAAGAAAAAGAAAATTAAAAACACTAAAATTCTTGGCTTAAAATCAAATTTGTTTTGGTACCCAAGAACTCTTGGTACCAAAAGATTTAGGGACATGACCCCTATCATTCAAGCTCAAAGCCCTAAGGTTATGAACCCTCTTGGGCACATATGATGCACGAACACGGTCAAAACAAAAATTGTGTAAATGACCTTTTCGATTGCAATTAGTGCAATGAAAGAGGCCCATTTGATTTTGTTGACCACAAACATGTGCACGAGAAACATTTGAAACATTTGCAAACATAGATGATATTTTAAAATTATTTTGCAAATGTGAAACTCTCTTTAAATCAAAACAAAATTTGGCCAAATGACCAAATCTACCACAATGATCACATCTATACACATGAGCATGCTTGTGATGAGCAATGGGTGCATGTGTGTGTACATGTGATGAAGAAACTACATGAGATGCACAATGAGCATTAGTCTTTGTTGGTTTATGTGCATCATAGCAAAATTTAGCTAAATGGCCTTTACGACCACAAATGGAGCACTTGTAAACTTTGCTATACAAGTGTGCATAGTGTGTAGGTGATTTTGTAGCACTAGA
>NC_033802.1:24049186-24134491 GCF_001876935.1 Asparagus officinalis
GAGATAATCTTTCATATGCACAAGCGAGTTCATCAATAGATAAATCATTATCGGAATCGGAATCGCTTACTACACAAGAGTTATCCTCTTGTGGCCGTGTGCATGATGCTCCACATGAACTTGAAGCCGGATCCGCCAAGGCTTGTTGGATCGCCTCCAAGTCCCCTTGATGTGCTTCAATAAATTTTCAAAGTTTGTAAGCACTATCAAAATGAACAAACTTGTTAGAATGAGAAAAATCAAGTGCATTAAGCATATATTCTAACACAACCTTGTTCATGGTAAATAATCTTTTATCATTTTTATTCCATTTGGATTTTTCCAAAGTGGTTGCAATATAAGCATCATCAATAATTACCCATAAATCAATATTTTTAGATTGCACAAAAAGTTTAAATCTAGTAGCCCATTGTGCGTAGGGAAAATCCCATAAATCAATATTTTTAGATTGCACAAAAAGTTTAAATCTAGTAGCCCATTGTGCGTAGGGAAAATTAATGAATTTAGGAGCAACATTAGATTCATAGCCTAACAAAAGTGCATGCTTCATGACCATGATAAATATATAAGAGTGCAAGCAAGACAAATGCAATCAAAACAAGATTAGCACAAAAAGATAACTTGGATCTTTAACTCAAGGCGATTAGACCTTAAATCAAAGAGCACCAAGCTCTGATACCAATTGTTAGACCCTAGAGGGGGGGTGATTAGGGTCTTATGCTAATCTAATCCCAATTTCTGATACCAATTGTTAGACCCTAGAGGGGGGGTGATTAGGGTCTTATGCTAATCTAATCCAATTATATGCCAATAAAAATTAATAAACAAGTTATCCTAGCAAAGAGATATAGGCAATGTATGTGCAAGGATATATAAACAACACAAGGGTAGATAATCTAAACAAGATAGTGGATGATATGGTAATGAGCAATGCACAATTGGCGATATAAGATAAATGCAAAAGCAAATGCGCCAATGACAAACTCAAACACACTCAAATGATCACGGAGTTCGGACCTTCCGTCCTACGTCTCCGCTCCCCACTCCCGGGGAAAAATCCACTATCACAACTGGGTTTTCTACGCTCAACCGAATAACGTTTACACCTCACAGTGTCGGTTTTCAATGCTCACCGAATAATGTTCACTCCTCACACTCGGTTTTCTAGTTCACCGAAAACTTTACTACACACTCGGTTTCTAGCTCACCGAAAACCTTACAACACTCACAATGTAACAAATATAAATTTGTTCTCTACAATAGATGAGAACACAATGAAGCACAACTCAATGTTACAATCTCTCACAACCCTAATATACTATGTATGCAAATACAATAAGCTCATGTGGGTGTGTGTAACAATGAGATAAAATCAAATCAACTAAACTCAATATAAAACTAGCTTTAATAGAAATGATAATTGACAAATAACAAATGAAAGCTAGAGTAGAGTTTAGAAAACTTCTCAATGGAAGACAAGATGGAGAGATGGAGATTGGAGCCCAAACAAGAAGATGATCTCCTCCACTTGTGAAAACTTCTTCACAAACAAAACAAACCCTTAAACACACTTAAACCCTTGTTTAAAACTTGTTTAAAAACTTCTTAGATAGTTTGAAAAGAGATCAGCAATGGGTATTTATACCCTCTCAAAACTCAGCCAAAAATCCCAAGTCAAAAGACCAAAAAACCATATACAAAAAATTAGCCGTTATAGGCTGAAAAGACCAAAATACCCCTAAATTCAGCATTCTGGAAATTTACATATCTGGCTTTATAAAATCAATTAAAAATAGTAAATCAACTCTAAAAATTATGAAAATTTTAGGGAAGGTTCTATACATGTATAAGAACATGTTAGAGAAAGAATTTATGAAAAATAATTTATCATTTGAGATAAATAAATATTTTAACACAGATATACAGTTTCTGAAAATCTGCTGACATACACGATTTTGTAAAATCAATTGGGTACAGTAAATCAACTCCAAAAATAGTAAACTTTTGAGGGAAGTTTCTAAACATGTATATAAACAAGTCAAAGAAAGAATTTCTTGAATATCACTTCCCATTTATGAAAACTCATCTGTTTTGTAAAACATGCACGAACATGTGCACGAACAAAACATGATTTTGTAAATTCCATTAAACATAACAAATCAATTCTAAACTTGATGAAACTTTGCGAAATGTTTGTAAACATGAAAACAAACATGTTAGAAAAAGAATTTCTCAAATTGAATTTCCATTTATGAAAACTCATGTATTTTGCAAGTGTGTCCAAAGCATGAAACTCAAAACCATGCATGTATATATATAACTATATATATACATAGAAACCAAATACGTGTGTGTATATGATATTGAGCTTAAGGTACTTAACACACATAATATAAAATCTAAACTAGATTACCCAAGCTTGATCTTGATCTTCATCTTTAACTTGAACTGTACGTTGCTTCACTCCACAATTCCTCCAACCTCCATTGGATATGATCGTTATGGCGCAATCCATCCATCCTCCAACAACGTTATTTGTCTACAATATATAAGAATGTACAAACACTAGACAAACAACATTAGTAGTAAATTGTTTGTTAAACATCATCAAAACAAAGAGGCATGAGGAAATCAATACAATTGAAAATGTATAAGTAATGATATATATATTTTTAATAAAAATATACAATATAACACTGTGTGTGATACATAAAATAATATAATAAATAATACAAAAATCAATACAATTAAACGATATATAAGTTAAATAAAAGAAAACATAGTTGTAAAAATAATAACACATAAAATAATGACAGGCATGAGGAAAAAAAAGTTATGCAAAGAGAGGGTATCGCAAAGCGATGAGACAAGAACCGTGGAAAACTCCAGAGTCAAAGAGTGATAAGATAGGGACGAAACAAAATCTATCAAGAAAATAGGATAAGGGCTTAAGAATAGTCTCACGGATGAAATCATGATATGTATCTAAATTATCCATTATATTCTCACTGGTAGGAACTCGGGACCGTGACCTGCATGAGCTACCACTAAAACTTATCACGTCTCGCTTTCCAAAATACCCAGGAATCTGAACGTGAACATGCCCACGACGTATTAGATTAAGGAGAATAAATAAAAATAAATATTTGTCCTTAACCTAATACGCTAAGCGTCAAGATATAAATATAATTCGAAGTCACAGGTCCTCGATCACAATTAGTAAGAATATAATGAACAACACAGAATAGGAAATAGACATATCATCAAAAGTAGATCATCTGAGATATAAAATACGAGACAACATGCTCTTATACAAAACTAAACAACTAAATACTGGAGAAATATAAAAATACATCGTCCAATAAAAATAGAAAGGGAATACTATAAAAGTAAACTAAGATCATCAACTAATAAAAGAAAAATTAGGGTTTGACTTCTTCTTCTGCTCCGTTTGCAAGGCACTCCTGTTGAGAATACTCTAGCTTTGGCATGTCTCCAAGCTGGACATGTCCTTCCTCTAAGTCTGACGTACATCAGAGAAAACAGGTGTACAACAGCGTGCATGGCACACGGCAAGACCCCACAAACAGAAATAAAACAGATGAAAACCCAATGCGAAAAACGATACAACAACAAAAATGATAAAGAAACGTACAACTGAAAATCCAATAAAATCAACCAAGCAACAAGTCGATCATGCAGCAAGTGATCAGAATAATCATCTAAGTAATAGGGTCATACAACTAGATAAAATTAATACTTAAAAATCTACAACAAGAGATGTAGTACGTCGAGCAAAATAATCCAAACAAGAAAACCCTCATGTATATATAAATAATATGTAATTAATAATACAACAAATTATATAAATAATACAATAATACAGCGTATTATACAAAATAATACATAATAATAATAATAATACAACATATTATTTAAAACGATACGTAATAGTATCAATAACACAACAGATTAATTTCAGAAATTTTTACCGCACGAAATTAATTTATAACTATTAAAATCATTTAAATAAATATAAGATTTGGACTTTTAAATCGTAGAAATATCTAGAAATTTGGGGAAAATACAAATATTCTTTAAAAATTATAATTAAATATTTTAAAATACTAGAAAATTATTTTAACTAGTATAAAAAATTTTTGGTCATTACATTACAAATCCACAAACTAACCTCTCACACAAAGCTCTCAATCTCTCAAACAAAACCCTAACCAATAGCCCAGAAAAACTCTCTTTTCTGTGCTCAAAACAAACCCTTGACTGTTAGTATTTGTTTGTAAAAAACAAGATAGTCCCACATCGGAATTTTGAACATTCTTTTAGAGGTTTAAAAGCATTGAATGCTTATTAGGCTTTGAATAATGGATCAAAGTGTAGGCTTCTAAACCCGCGTGCGGGTAGCGCGAATAATGCGCGATTTTGACGCGATTATTAGACGCACTTAGCACTTTGCACGCTTGCCGCTGCCGCTTAAATATTCTATTTTTTATATATAATTATATATTGAATATATTTTATTTTAATGTTATTTTGAATTTTAAAAAATTATGAAAAGATAAGTGACTGTTGAAAAGTGGTTGTTTGTTCCAATGGGTGTTTTGAAAAGTTGTGACTGTTGGAAGCACCTTTTTAAAACTATAAATAGTTTATGTTTTTAGATATCTTTTTACAATTTTCTTTCTGAATCTTTTCTATCAAAAACTTCTGCAATATTACAAACTTGTTTCACAACGAATTAAGGAAAATTACAGATTTGCTTACTGGAATTTTTATTTTCTGTTGTATCCTGGGAAGAAAATTTGCATTAACCCGAAACAACTTTGAATATCAAGTGGGGGCAAATATTTCTTTAAGGAAAGTGTTTCACGCCTCAGAATTTCTGTCTCCTTCAATATTAAAACTAACAATCTTAAAGAAATATCTCTGCTACAATGGAGTCGGAATCAATCAAGGTGATGAATCAAGACATGGTCAAATTGGACCGATTCGACGGGAACAATTTCTCTCGCTGGCAAGACAAGATGATGTTTCTTCTTACAGCATTGAAGATCTCCTACATTCTCAACCCCAATCTGCAGCCCATAGAAGATCCAAAACCAAGTGCAGACGGCAAACAACCTACTGAGGAGGAAATAGAAGAAATCAAAAAGCAAAAGGCAAAACGGGAGGAAGATGAAGTGTTGTGTCGCGGTCACATTCTGAACACACTTTCGGACCGATTATATGATCTTTTCACGAGGATAAAGTCGGCAAGGGAGATCTGGAACGCACTGGAATTTAAATACAAAGCCGAGGAGGAAGGTACAAACAAGTATTTAATTGCAAAATATCTAGAATATAAAATGGTTGATGACAAGTCTGTCCTAGAGCAAGTTCATGAATTGGAGGTTCTGGTTAATAAGATTCATGTTCTCAAAATAGTTCTTCCAGAGTCTTTTCAAGTTGCTGCAATTATTGCAAAACTACCATCAACTTGGAAAGATTATTCGAAGAAACTAATGCATAAAACTGAGGATATCTCTTTGGAACAACTTCAGAAGAATCTTAGAATTGAAGAGGAGTCACGCATACGTGATTCGAAAAATTCTGTCCAAAGTGATTGTAAGGTCCACACCGTGGAGAAGAATGAATCTTCGGTAAAAAATGTGAACCTTCAAGTAAAGAAAAGTGGACAACACTTTAAAAAGAAGAATTTTCAGAAGAAAAAGGGGTCCTGTTTTATTTGCGGCAAGCCTGGACATTTTGCTAAAGAATGTCGTCACAGAAAAAATAATAATGTAAAATCAAAGGCTTCTGCAAATATGATAGAAGAGAATCTGGTCGCTATGATTTCTGAAATCAATATGGCTTCTGTTAAGTCTGGATGGTGGCTTGATTCTGGAGCAACAATCCACGTTTGCAAGGATAAATCCTTGTTCAAAGGATTTGAAGAAATTTTGAAAATTACAGAAGTGCAAATGGGGAATAATGCTTGTGCAAAGGTTGCTGGAAAAGGGACTGTTGATATAGATTTTACTTCTGGAAAGAAATTGACTCTTATAAATGTTCTGTATGTACCCGAAGTTAGAAAGAACTTAGTTTCTGTTGATCTTCTTTGTAAGAAAGGGTTTCGGGTTGCTTTTGAGTCAAATAATGTTATCTTGTTTAAGAACGGGATGTTTGTGGGAAAGGGCTACTCTTGTGATGGAATGTATCAACTAAGTATTAATAATAAAGTTATATCTTCTGTTTATATTGTTGAGTCTTCATATTTATGGCATGATCGCTTAGCACATTTAAATTTTTGCTATTTGAAAAATATGAGAAAATTAGACTTCATTAACTTTAATGGTGAATTTGATAAATGTGAAATTTGTGCCAAGTCTAAATTAACAAAGAAATCTTTTCCAAGTGTTTCTCGCAAAAATTCTAAAGTTTTAGATTTAATACATTCTGATATATGTGAATTGAATGGTATGTTAACTAGAGGAGGAAAAAGATATTTTATCACTTTTGTTGATGATTGCAGTAGATATATGTATGTTTATCTTTTAAGAACAAAAGATGAAGCTTTTGATATGTTTAAAAAATACAAAACAGAAGTTGAAAATCAACTTGAAAGGAAAATTAAAGTATTACGTTCTGATAGAGGTGGTGAATATTTTTCTAATAATTTTAATACTTTTTGTGAAGAACATGGCATTATTCATCAATGTACAGCACCTTATACTCCTCAACAGAATGGTTTAGCCGAAAGAAAAAATAGAACTTTACAAGAAATGATAAATTGTATGCTTAATAATGCTAAGTTACCTTTAAATTTATGGGGAGAAGCTTTGTACACAGCATGTTATATTCATAATAGGATTCCCTCTAAAAAGTCAAATATAAGCCCTTATGAGTTATGGAAAGGTAGAAAACCTAATCTGTCATATTTTAAAGTGTGGGGGTGTTTGGCTTATTATAGAATTCCTGATCCTAAAAGAACAAAACTTGGACCTAGAGCCTTTAAAAGTGTTTTTGTCGGATATGCTGAAAATAGCAAAGCATATAGACTACTTGATTTATCTTCTAATACTATTGTTGAATCTAGAGATGTTGAATTCTTTGAAAATAAATTTTCTGTAGATTCTGAAAATGTTGAAAATGTTCCTATTCTGCTTAACTCTAATAATTTTTCTAGTTCTGATTTTCATGCTAAGGAAACGAATATATCTAAAGAAATATCAGAGCCAAGAAGAAGTACTAGAGCAAGAAAAGAGAAATCTTTACCTTCAGATTTTATTTCTCCTGAACAAATTATTTTTCTTGTTGAAGGTGATAGGAATAATAATGTTTTAAATAAACATCCTATAAGTTTTAATCCAGATGATGATCCTAAAACCTTTATAGAAGCAATGTCATCTAGAGATGCTTCATTTTGGAAAGAAGCTGTCAATGATGAAATGGATTCTATAATGGGAAATAGTACTTGGATTTTAGTAGATTTACCTCAAGGATCAAAGCCAATAGGATGTAAATGGGTTTTTAGAAGAAAATATCATTCTGATGGTTCTGTTCAAGCTTTTAAGGCTAGATTAGTAGCCAAAGGGTTTAGACAAAAAGAAGGCATAGATTATTTTGATACATATGCACCTGTCGCACGTATAACATCTATTAGAATTCTTATTGCTTTGGCATCTATACATAAGTTATTTGTGCATCAAATGGATGTCAAGACTGCTTTTTTAAATGGAGATTTAAATGAGGAGGTTTACATGGAACAACCGGAAGGTTTCATTCTTCCAGGAAATGAAAGAAAAGTATGTAAACTAATTAAATCTCTTTATGGTCTTAAACAAGCACCAAAACAATGGCATGAAAAGTTTGATTCTGTTATTCTATCTTATGGTTTCAAACATAATAGTGCTGATAAGTGTATTTATTCTAAATTCACTGATAAATATGGTGTGCTTGTCTGCTTGTATGTGGATGACATGTTAATATTCGGCACTAATATGATTGGCATAAATGAGACTAAAGAGTATCTATTTTCTATGTTTAAAATGAAAGATTTAGGAGAAGCGGATACTATTTTAGGGATTAAAGTTAGAAAACATAGTGGGGGTTTTTCTTTAAGCCAATCACATTATATTGAAAAAATAGTGAATAAATTTAATCATCTTGATTTTAAAGAAGTTAATACTCCTTTCGATCCCAGTGCCAAATTGACTGTCAATTCTGGTAGAGTTGTAGCACAGCTTGAGTATGCTAGTGCAATTGGTTCTTTAATGTATGCTATGCATTGTACTAGACCTGATATTGCATTTGCTGTATGCAAATTAAGTAGATACACTAGTAATCCAAGTGTAGAACATTGGAAAAGCATTTCCAGGATTTTGGGATATTTAAAGAAAACCAAAAATCTGTGTTTGTTCTATAATGATTATCCGGCTGTATTAGAGGGATACACCGATGCAAGCTGGATGACTAGTGTTGGAGACAACCAATCCACTTCTGGAATGGTTTTTACACTTGGTGGAGGAGCAGTTTCTTGGGCAAGCAAGAAACAAACATGTATCTCACACTCCACCATGGAATCTGAATTCATTGCTTTAGCAGCAACTGGTAAGGAGGCTGAATGGATTAGGAACTTATTGCTAGATATTAAGTTATGGCCGAGTCCAATGCCTCCTATCTCTATCTATTGTGATAGTCAAGCCACTTTGTCAAGGGCTTATAATTGTACATATAATGGTAAGTCTAGACACATAAGTCTAAGACATGAATATGTGAGACACTTGATACAAGATAGTGTCATAACTATTGTCTATGTCAAGACAAATAAAAATTTGGCTGATCCATTTACAAAACCTCTAGCAAGAGAAGTAGTAAAGATGACATCAAGTGAAATGGGGCTGAAATCTTATATTTAAAATCACCAGGAACGGTAACCCAACCATTTGCTAGAACTAAACTGGTTAAATGGTTTAAATGGGTAATAACAAGTTTCTGAAAGTGATTGATTGATATTGACGCATTAAGCCCTAAAAGATAATGTCAATATCGTCCATTACGGAATAAGAGGATGAGTTATGCTCTTAATGAAAGTCTAATACATTATTGTTGTGTGTTTAAAGTAATGGAAAACACATTGTAGACGTTTCACCTATATGAACTTAGAAGTGGTGCCGCTTCTTAAAAGAGCTAAAGGTTTGTTCTTTAAAGAGTTCATGAACCAGGAATAAGCACAAGGCCATAACAGTGCTAAAATATTAATTCTCATTGAAACAAGAGATTAGTGTATGTACAATATTCTCCGGTTCTATCACAAAGAGTAATTAGTTTAATGTTAAGGCAACTAACGACTTTGATAGAACTTTGAGGTATTTGTACTAAGTAAAGGTTTAAATCGAAAGATACCTCTACATATGTATACTTATCTCATTTTGTACATATTGCAGATTATTTTTAAATATAATACTATTAAAATGTTTTTTCAAACAAAGTGGGGGATTGTTAGTATTTGTTTGTAAAAAACAAGATAGTCCCACATTGGAATTTTGAACATTCTTTTAGAGGTTTAAAAGCATTGAATGCTTATTGGGCTTTGAATAATGGATCAAAGTGTAGGCTTCTAAACCCGCGTGCGGGTAGCGCGAATAATGCGCGATTTTGACGCGATTATTAGACGCACTTAGCACTTTGCACGCTTGCCGCTGCCGCTTAAATATTCTATTTTTTATATATAATTATATATTGAATATATTTTATTTTAATGTTATTTTGAATTTTAAAAAATTATGAAAAGATAAGTGACTGTTGAAAAGTGGCTGTTTGTTCCAATGGGTGTTTTGAAAAGTTGTGACTGTTGGAAGCACCTTTTTAAAACTATAAATAGTTTATGTTTTCAGATATCTTTTTACAATTTTCTTTCTGAATCTTTTCTATCAAAAACTTCTGCAATATTACAAACTTGTTTCACAACGAATTAAGGAAAATTCCAGATTTGCTTACTGGAATTTTCATTTTCTGTTGTATCCTGGGAAGAAAATTTGCATTAACCCGAAGCAACTTTGAATATCAAGTGGGGCAAATATTTCTTTAAGGAAAGTGATTCACGCCTCAGAATTTCTGTCTCCTTCAATTTTAATACTAACATTGACTGCTCCCGAAACCCTAAAACGTGTATTTGTATTTATACCAAACACCAATCCAAAACAGATCAAGAAACCAAATCAGACCCAAAATCCCGATCCAGTCAACCGACCTTGAAGCCGCGGTCGACTGACCAGAACACGTAAATCAGTTCTAAACTCAAATACTTATATTGGTTGACCGAATTACCCGTCGGTCGACCGGATAGCGACGTCGGTCGACCGACATTTTACCTCAGTCGAACGCCAAAGTGCGTCGGTCGACCGGATAGCGACGTCGGTCGACCGACATTTTACCTCAGTCGAACGCCAAAGTGCCTGAAACAAAAGCCTGTAGCGTGCACGTCTCCGGTCGACCGGACTTGCTTCGCGGTCGACCGGAGAACACCCAAATTGTTTCCTGCTTCATATTTTTTGAACTTCGTCGTCGTGTCGCCAATTCTTCATGAGTTTCTCCCATGAGTCGAATCACAATAGAATGTAGTGATTGCAAGTAATGTAAGAATAAGTAGAGCTTTTCTTTCATAAACTTAAATGTTTCTGCTAAAATTGAAGAACTTTTTCTACAATTCAACCAAATATAAAAAGTACGGATTTGCATGACAAATGTTAGTAATCGGGATTTAAAATGACTTTTTGAAAATATAAAATAAAGATCAATCTATATTCCGAATAAATACAAAGATTAATTAATCTACATTTCTAGCATACAAGCACTGGCGTCTCTGCTTAAGCTCATTGTAATACGTGTGCTTGCAGAGCATGTCCACGATCTTCGACTTAGACTAAGTTGGTGAGGGCATTGCGATCGTGGAAGCGGAAGGCAACAAGTGGCATCGTGCTCGGTGTCAAAGGTGCCGTGACCCAGCTGTGGCAACGCGTCTCATAGATATGTGCACTGGTTGTTAGATGAAGATAGTTGAGATTTATAAGGGAATGACGAAAGGTAATAATAATAATAATAATAATAATAATAATAATAATAATAATAATAATAATAATAATAATAATAATAATAATAAAGAGAAAGTGCCTCAAAAAGTGAATAATAGGAATCTTTGAAAATAATGTATAATTATACATATTAATATCTAAAGTTTAGTATAAAATAGATATATCTAACTATGGTAATGAATAGTTACAATATAGTCTAAAAATATATCTAACTATAGTTAATAATAGTTATGTATAGTCAAAAAAATGTCATATGTAAGTAATTAATTAATTAATTAAGAGAAGAATTTTAAGGGGTAGAGTAAATGTATGCATTTATATATGTTTGATTTGAAAGATGTTAAGAGGCATGATTTATGTACGCATGTATGTATTTTATGTGTGGATGAATATGTGTTGAAGAGTATTTATGGAAGAAATGTTTTAACAGGACAACACACATTTATAATAGTACCGGGTTTTATGCATGTGCAATGCACGTACTTAAATATCATGATTAAGTATCTTTAGTTCATTTTTGTACTAAAATTTATTCTTCGATTCCACTTTGATAGTTTTTGCGCATTTATGTCTCTAAACTTTATCATTGTGATCATTTATTTCCTTTGATGTTGTCTGAATGAGCTACACCTAATGTAAACTTTTATGTTGATAATCAAATTAATATGACACAAATGTAATCCAAAGCCAATTTGAATTTTTATCTTAGTTGGACAGACATGGAACCAAGCTTAACCTGAGAAAGCATAGTGTTGCAAAAATGAAAAACACGTGAAAAATAGCTTAATAAGCCAAGATGATTGATTAAAAGTCCTCTAAAATGACATAGAAGAGAATAATGAGTTTGTTCCTAATCATTGATAGACTTCATAAAATAGTTTTTTTTTGCTTGTACCATTGTAGATAAGTATCATGTGTATACCTTTTGTCCATTATAAGCGTTTCCCTCCTCTTATCTAGCTTGTTATATCTCGTAATATAGTTGATCAATGACTTCACTTTAGTTTCTATTGCAAGATTATTTATGTGTAATTTTATAATAATTTTATGATTCCTTTAGTATTTGAAGAATAAAGCATGGAAATTTATAAATACTACGTACTAATTTTAAATTAACGTACTAATTTTAAATTATGAATACTTACTAATTTGTCTTGTATCTTCCATGGAGAATACTACTTTAATTGGGACAAAGTTATTCAATATGTTCTTTAAAGGGAACTCAGTCATCGATTCTTTGATAGATATACTTTTTGTCAATGTCAATTCAAGCGATTCATAGACGCTTTTAAATTTTGGGTTTATTTCCCTTACTTCTCTATTTGAAATGAAAATAGCCTGGTTCTTTTGAAGGATATCTTTAAACTTTTTGATAGTTTCTCTATACATAAATCCTTATATTTTTTCCCTATAAATATTTTTATGACTTTTTAGAATTTCTTAGTAGAAAAGAATTGAGAACCATCTGGTCCAGGGCACTTATCTAGATATAATCCAAAAACAGCTGACTTGATTTCGTCTTGAGTGAACAAGACATCCAGAGAATCTAGTCCCTAGACCTGGTTAGGATAAAAAAAGGACCGGTCTAAGCTAAGAAAGGAATGAGGTGGAACAGAAAATAGATTGGAGAAAAAGTCATAGAAGCTTTCCTTTTTATCATGTTCTAAAGAGACAAGGTTATCATTATGAATGATAAAAGGAATGAAAATCTTCATTCTATTGAAAGAAGCAATTATGGAAGAAAGAGGTGTTGTTGTCTCCTTCTTTCAATCAAGTGATTCTAGATCTTTGTCTCCAATAAGTATCTTCATGAGATGCAACTTAGTGAAGTTTGGAGGAGAGAGACCTTCTGGAGGAGGCCTTCTAGGAAGAAAGAGGTCTAGATTCTTGGATAAGGTCGAAGGCTTGGATTAAGGAGACTATTTTGTTTTCTTAGAAACGTTGATGGAAGCAAAAATGTTTTTCCTCCACCATTTGATTTTCCTTTTGAGGAGATGAAGTTTAGATTTGAAGAGAGCTACAGAGTTTCTATGACAAGAGAAGGATAACAAATATGACTTGATAAAACTCTTTGAAGGTTAAATGAGAAAGCCAAGCTTTCTCAAATCTAAAGAAAGGCTTTGGAATAGGGCCACCTGAGTCCAAGATGATTGGTGAATGGTCTGAGCAAGAAGCTGGATGAGCATATTGAATTAGAGAGGGAAAAGAGGATTCAAATTCCGAATTGATGAGGAATCTCTCAAGTCTAGCCATGCTTAGGTTCATTCTCATATTGGACCAAGTAAACTATTTACCACCGAGAGGCAGATCCATGATGAAAAGAGAATCAACTATTAATTTGAAGGAATTTATGTCTCTAATTGAACTAGATTTACCTTTCTTTTCCTTTAAACCTAGAGTCACATTAAAATCACCAAAAATGACCCAAGATAGTGGATAAATATAAAGGATTCTATTAGGTTATTGACAAAAAACATCTTGTTCTTCTCTCTCACACGGACCATACATAGAGGTAACAAGGAATTTCCATTTGGAAATCTTATGACAAAGACTCAGAGACAGAGATAATCCCTATCTAAGAGTCTAAGCTTTCATACATATTGTCGTTTCAACCTAGTAGCACACCACATCTAGACTCAGTAGCATCTAAAGAAAACCAAGAACTGATTCTGTAACCACGTAGAGCATTGAGAATTCTAGTTTTAACAAAGTTAAGTTTGGATTCTTGCAGTTCTACAATTTCCACTCTAGAAAAAAGGATGAGTCTCTAACTAATCTTCTTTTGACGGGGTTATTCAATCATCTAACATTTCAAAAACCAATCTTTATAAAAAAAATAGAAATGCAACCAACAACATGACATAAGAGGTCACAAAGTCTAAGATGCAGAATTAGCCATCTCTACCTCTAGATCTTGCAATTTAGCTAGAGAATCTTTAGTTAAAGACTCCTAAATGTCGTAGTTAGATGCAAGTTCAACTAAAGAATCTTGAGATAGTGAATTAATAGGCAGAAAAGGCGTAGAGGTGTAAGAAGACTGAACCTTGAGGAGAACCAAAGGCTTGCTAGAGCCAGCCATGAATCTATGGTATGGCTTGTGGTAGAGGGAGATTGGAGCAATCCTGCGTCTACGATGTCTCGGAGGTCTCTCAAATCTCTGTGGCTAAGCAAAAGAGGATATAACATCCGAAGATTTTCTGAAAGAGGAAGTAGGGATTGATTTCTTATTGTTTTGGGCCAGAGAGGGCTCTCTATGGGATAGGCCTTCACAGGGGACTATTTTGATATCGTCATAGAAACTTTCCTATGTCCTCCTTAGTAAAATCATAGATTTACCTTGAACTAAAACTTCCACCATATTAGGAATATCGCAATTAGCAAACTGTTGCCTTGTTGTAACCCCTAAAAATGAGCAAAGATATCTAATTCCTTAAATGTCTCCTCCTTTCCCGCTGAATTTGAAGATGAGCCAATGACTCTTTTGCCTTTGTCATCTACAGGGAGTCCTTGAGGAGATGGAGTTAGTGGTGGCATGTCATAGGAAAGGGGCTGTTGAACTTCAGATTTCATTGATTCCCACAGAAACTTCAAATCTCTCCATGAATACTCTGATGAAGGTTCACCTTCATTTATCAAAAATTCCAAATCTATCTTGGTAGACAATGCCTCCTAAGTCATAGGAGGGCCCAAAATATCTATAGTGGCTCCCCTTCTAGCAGCCTGCCATTGATAGGGGATAGATATCTGAATGGGATAACTTTGGGGAAATCCTTCTTGCATCTAGTTTTAGAAGAAGCTTACAAGTTGAAATATCATCTATGAACATAATGTTCCTAGAGCTCGCATATAGCTCACCATAATCCTGAAGCAGCCTTGATAAGAATTCACAGTCCCAGAGGTGCAAGGAAATATCCGACAATTTGATCAAATATAGTTCTGGCTTGGGGTGGACTTGCATGCCTTTGACCTTTAACCATTTACCGAAAATTCCACAAAAGAGCCCCATGTTAATGAATCCTGCCAGAACCCCTTGGTCCAAAAGTGCTAAAGAATGGAATTGTGCCAGGAACTTCCCCTGCTCTGATTTGAGGATCTGAAATTTCCAATTCTTGATGTTAAATCTATATTCAAGCATTTCCCTCGGTTCCTCTATGGAAGGTGAACCAACACCCAAAGAAAGAATACTAAAAGAAGATAACTTGCAGATCTTGTCGATAATAGAGTCGGGGTTAGAATAATGAGGATCAATGTCGGGTGCAAACATGCAGGCTGGGAGGCCATGGAGGTGGTGCAAGCACGAGAAGTGTGACCTACCTGATTGTACTTAAAGCATTTGAAAGATCACAGATTGCATGAACGTGCCATGTGGTCTGGATCTCCACAAAAGAAGCATCTTTTAGGGGTTTGAGGAGCAACGATCCACGAAGGAGCCCTAGGTCTCCTAAAATATCTTCTTGTTGATGAAAGTGGTCCAACCTGATTTAGGAGCAAGTGCCAGAAAAGAAGGGAGGGGGAGGATTCCCTTGTCTTTAGTGGGTAGCGATGCTTGATGTTTGAAGAGGTTGGCTGTAAAACCCTATGAATTTTAGAAAATAGTGTGAATTATATTGATAAACAAGCTCTAATTATAATGGGCTGTAAAACCCTATGAATTTTAGAAAATAGTGTGAATTATATTGATAAACAAGCTCTAATTATAATGAATATTATTTATGGATGAATGATTATGCTAACAATTAATTTAAGATCAATTAAGAGTATATATGAGAGTATGCAAAGGTTAAATATGCACAAAGAAGAAATCTGGAAAAATAACCAATTAAGAGTATATATACATTACACACCGATATAGTTCGAATCTAGAAAAACTCAAAAGATAAAAGTTGTAGGTATCTTCAATAGATTTCCAACACATCTTAAATCACCTTATTCTGAGGTCATATATCAAATTTATAGCCAAAATACATGAAGACTATTTTTCAGTCTGACTGGGTTTCCTGTTTCGGGTTTGGGCTGTTTTGATTCGGTTTTGTAGTTATATATATACATGTTTACACACGAAAAACACATATTTTTATTAGTATTCTAAATACTAGTAACCCCTCTTTCTCTCTCTCAAAACTAATCATAATTTGTGAGATTTAGGAGAGTTCTTGAGGCTTTTGTCTAGAGGAAGGTGAGATTTTGCGACTTTAGTGGAGAGGGATCTTACACGCACGTGTTCATGAGTTTAACACGATGTTTGAGGTAATATCATCTTCCTCCAAACCTCTCCCTATAGTTAATTCAAGATTTAATATGTTTAATTGATGAATCTCATGTTTAAGCTTAACCCGATGTCTTAAAATCTTAGTTTATGATGTTAATCTCTAAACCAATATGAAAATTTATAGTTTTAGTTGTTTTTTATATTAGTTTGATGATCATGATCATTAAGGTTGTATTTAATTTCATTTTAACTTGTAAATCATGCTTAAATCATGTTTAATACATTGCATCAACAAGTGTGGTAATTTTACTTCGACGGGGCTTCACGAGCGACAAATACGGCAAGCACTCCTGGTAATTCTAGAATTTTTGCGGGAGTTGGAGTTGTCCTAGTTTTCCCAGAGAATACGGCAAGCACTCCTGGTAATTCTAGAATTTTTGCGGGAGTTGGAGTTGTCCTAGTTTTCCCAGAGAAGCATGTGATACCCCAAGCCTATTCATTGATATGGATGTGTTTCAATAACGTAGCCGAATACAACGCGCTGCTCATTGGACTAAGTTTCGCCAAAGAGCTGGGGGTCGAATACCTTGAAGCTTTTGGCGATTCCCAACTAGTAGTCAACCAAATACATGGAGAGTACGAAGTCAGAAACCAGAGCTTGATTCCGTACCATAAAGCGGGCATTGAGATGACAGACTCGATTGAATGATTATACATCGAGTACGTCCCGCGTCTCCAAAATACGTATGCAGACGCACTAGCGACATTAGCAGTGTCTCTGGCACAGCCTCCCGACACTGAATAATTGGTTACCATAAGGACTCACCAACTCTTCATACCAGACTGTGCCTTGGATGCAAAAGAAGTGCACGCGAACGGAATTGAACTCGAGCCTCGAGATTGACGATTCCCCATTATCGACTACATCGTGCATGGTATTTTGCCACATGATATAAAAGAAAGATACTCGGTCCGATGAAGAGCGCCAAGAGTTTATTATAACACGGCGACCCAGACACTGTATCGTCTCGCATACGACGGTTTGCTACTCTGATTCCTTTCAACCAAAGAAGCGGAAGAGGCTCTCAAAGAAGCGCATGATGAAACCTGTGGTGCACATCTTCCCGATCCCAAGCTCTGCGATCGTCTCAGAAGAATAGGATATTATTGGCCAATCATGGTCAATAACGCAGCTGATTACGCCCGACAGTGTCATGTGTGCCAAATGCATGCAAACTACATGCACCAATCCCCAGAGCATTTACACCCTTCGGCCACTTCATGGCCATTTGAGACATGGGGAATGGATATCATTGGCCTTATTTTCCAATCATCGGTTAAAGGCGACCATTTCATCTTGGCGATTACTGATTATTTCTCCAAGTGGGCCAAAGCTATTCTGCTCAGAGAAGTAAAGGTGAGTAACTGTTGGCCTCTTTGTTTTGATGATGTTTAACAAACAATTTACTACTAATGTTGTTTGTCTAGTGTTTGTGCATTCCTATATATTGTAGACAAACAACGTAGTTGGAGGTTGGATGGAATAGAGCTTCAACGATCATATCAAGAGGAGGTTGGCGGAATTATGGAGTGAAGCATCGTACAATTCAAGTTCAAGATCCAAGTTTAGCTTCATCCGCACGTGTACCAAGTTGAGCTCATTGAAGATCACGATCAAGCTTGGGTAATTTAGTTTAGGATTTATATTATGTGTGTTAAGTACTCTAAGCTTAATTATCTACACACACGCATTTATTGGTTTCTATATATATATATATATATATATAGTTTTATATATATACATACATATGTTTTTGGGTTTTCATGTTTATAAATATGAAATCACATATTTCATATTTACAATTGTGTTTTTGTAAATATTGCATAGAATATGCAATTTTTGTGAAAATATGGTATTCATTGTTTTTAGACTTAACAATAATCATATACATATTTATTAAGTCTATATAACCATTGTGCAAAGTTTCAAAACATGGTTTAGCCAAAATATCAAATTTCACATGTTTACATTTTCGTGTTTTGAACTATTTTGCAAAATGATGATTTTTCACAAATGGGAAATGCAATTTGGAAAATTCTTTTTGTAACATGTTCACTTACATGTTTATATACTTTTCCCAAAGTTTCATAATTTTTGGACTTCATTTATTATTTTTTTAACATGTTTTCAAAAGTCTTAAAAATAGCTTTATAAACCAGTTTTTGAGTGTATCAGATTTCGGTCGACCGCACCGGTCGACCGATCCTGAATTCATGTGTTCACTGGGCGACAGAGAGTCTGTCGGTCGACCGGTCCGGTCGACCGAGAGCTCCATCGGTCGACCGATGAAATTTCCGGTCGACCGACAGTGTTTTTATATATGTCAGTTTTCGGTCGACCGAACCGGTCGACCGAACCTGAGTTCTCGTGTTCATTGGGCGACAGAGAGTCTGTCGGTCGACCGGTCCGGTCGACCGATGAAATTTTCCGGTCGACCGATGAAATTTCCGGTCGAACTCTCCAACCAACTAATGAGAGTTTTAAAACAAGTTTAAGAAAGTTTTAACAAGGGTTTATGTTTGGTTTAAGTGTGTTTATAAGCTTTTAAGCATTTGAGTGTTTTGAGTTTGTGAATTCAATTTCACAAGAGCAAGTGGAGATCATCCTTTGGTGTTTGAGTATTCACTCTTCTCCCAATCTCTTGTCATCTTTAGAGAAGTGTTTCTAAACTCATCTAGCAATTTATTATTTTGATTATAATGAGTGTTTTGAGTTTGTGAATTCAATTTCACAAGAGCAAGTGGAGATCATCCTTTGGTGTTTGAGTATTCACTCTTCTCCCAATCTCTTGTCATCTTTAGAGAAGTGTTTCTAAACTCATCTAGCAATTTATTATTTTGATTATAATTTCCATAAGCTAGATTTATATTAAGTTTAGTTTAATCGTTTTATTGATACTCTTTGCTCACACACAACCTATTGAGCTTAGTGTATTTACATTCATAGTATAATTTAGGGTTGTGGGTTTGTGACATTGAGAGTGAGCTTAATTGAGTTCTCATCTTGTTTAGAGAATAATCAATTGATTTATATTGTGCTTAATTGTGAGGATTCACTTGTAATACACTTGTACACCGAGAGAAGTGTGTGGTGAGAGACGGGGTCGAATCCAAGAGGAGTGGCGTCGGTTGACGTGCCTAGGAAGAGGTTGTAACCGAGCACTTGAGGAGGAGGACACGGGCTAGGACCAACACTTAGTGTGTGAGGTGTGATTACATAGTGATTGTATTGTGAGGTGTAAACGTTGTTCGGGTGAACGTAGAAAACCCGGTTGTGATAGTGGAGATCTCCTCGAGGTGAGGAGCGGAGACGTAGGTCGTGGGGACCGAACTCCGTAATCATATTGTTTGTTTGTGATTGCATTGGCGCACTTACTTTTATGTTCATATCTTATATCGCCTTTGTATATTGCTTGTTGATTATATTCTAGTTTAGATTGTTTACCCTTGAGCTTATATATCCTTGCACATACATTGCCTATATCTCTTTGTTAGGATATATCTTGTTGTTCATATTGCTTATCCTAGCTCATATACATTGTTGTATTTCATACTTGCTAGGATAACTTATTAATTAATTTTAATTGGCATTAAATCGGATTAGATTAGCATAAGACCCTAATCACCCCCCCTCTAGGGTCTAACAATTGGTATCAGAGCTTGGTGCTCTTTGATTTAAGGTCTAATCGCCTTGAGTTAAAGATCCAAGTTAGCTTATTGTGCTAATCTAATTTTGAGCTTTATTTGTATCTTGCTTGCCTTTTATATTATGGATATGCATGGTTTAGGTTATGCCATTAATATTACTCCTAGATTAGATAATTTCCCCTATGCCCAATGGTGTGTTAGATTTAAACTTTTTGTTCAATCTAAACACTTTGATTTATGGGAAATTATAGATGATGCTTATATTGTGCCCACTTTGGAGAAATCCAAGTGGAATAAGAATGATCATCGTATGTTTACAATGAACAATATTTTGTTAGAATATTTGCTAAATGCTTTTAATTCATCTATGTCTAACAAGTTTGTTCATTTTGATAGTGCTTACAAAGTTTGGAAATTTATAGAAGCACATCAAGGGGACTTGGAGGCGATCCAACAAGCTTTGGCGGATCCGGCTTCAAGTTCATGTGGAGCATCATGCACACGGCCACTAGGCGATAGCCCTAGTGAGGTTTGCGAGTTCGAACCCGATAATGATTTATCTAGTGATGAACTTGCTTGTGCTAGTGAAAAATTATTGCATGCCTATAACAAATTGCAAAATGATTTTAATGATTTAAAAAGCAAGCATGATGTTTTAAAATCCGATCATGAGAAGCTAGTGTCCAAATTTGATGTCATTGAAAATGAAAATACTATGCTTAAAGAAAGCAATGACTTATTAAATTTGGAAAATGGAAATTTAATCTCATCTATTGCTAGCCTATCTCATGCTAAGATTGATGCCATGTTAGAAGTAGAGAACATAAAGAATGATACAGCTTCTTTTATAAATAACTATTTATGTTCTACTTCTAAAAATGCATATGTGCCTAAAAATGAAGATTTGAATCTTATGAAAAATAGTATTTCATCTTTAGATTCAACTTTGAAAATATGCATTAATAATCATAAGAGGCTTATGGACATGTGTGCCAAGACTAAGTCAAAATCATCCACTCATTATGCACACATGTATAGCAAAACTTATAAGTGTTCTATTTGCGGCCGTCAAGGTCATTTAGCTAAGTTTTGTTATGATGCACACAAACATAAGAATTCTAATGTTCCTTGTGCATCTCATATAGCTTCTTCATCTTGTACACTTACACATTCACATGCTCATTCTCACAAAGTTCATCATAAGCATGCTAGTGTGTTCAAGTGTGATTATTGTGGTCGTTTTGGTCATTTGGCCAAATATTGCTTTGATTTGAAAAGAAAATCTCATTTGACAAATGCTTCCAATAGACCACATGTTTTTAAATGTGATGTTTGTGGTAGGTTTGGACATCTTGCTAAATTTTGTTTTGATATACAAAAAGCTTCTAAATTGCAATATGTTCCAAATAGACCATTGTTTAAGAATGTTTCTCATTTGCAAAATAATTTTAAAAGAAAATCTTTATTTGCAAATGATTCCCGTGCACGAGCTAATGGTCCACAAAAACAAATGGATCTCTTTCATTGCACAAATTGCAATCGGGTGAATTATAAATTATATATTCATTTACTTCATGCATATACTTCGTTTTGTAAATTGTTTGTCATCATCAAAAAGGGGGAGATTGTTGGCCTTCTTGTTTATATGCATGTGAATTATAAATTATATATTCATTTACTTCATGCATATACTTCGTTTTGTAAATTGTTTGTCATCATCAAAAAGGGGGAGATTGTTGGCCTTCTTGTTTTGATGATGTTTCCTTGCTATTCAAAGTTCAAGATCCAAGTTAAAGCTTCATCCGTGAGATTACCTAGAAGAGCTTATTGAAGATCAAGATCAAGCTTGGGTAATTTAGTTTAGGATTTATATTATGTGTATATCAAATGGAGGTTGGCGGAATGTCGGTGAAGCCTTGCTATTCAAAGTTCAAGATCCAAGTTCAAGCTTCATCCGCGAGATTACCAAGTTCAAGCTTATTGAAGATCAAGATCAAGCTTGGGTAATTTAGTTTAGGATTTATATTATGTGTGTTAAGTACTCTAAGCTCAATTATCTACACACACGCATTTATTGGTTTCTATATATATATATATATAGTTTTATATATATACATACATATGTTTTTGGGTTTTCATGTTTATAAATATGAAATCACATATTTCATATTTACAATTGTGTTTTTGTAAATATTGCATAGAATATGCAATTTTTGTGAAAATATGGTATTCATTGTTTTTAGACTTAACAATAATCATATACATATTTTATTAAGTCTATATAACCATTGTGCAAAGTTTCAAAACATGGTTTAGCCAAAATATCAAATTTCACATGTTTACATTTTCGTGTTTTGAACTATTTTGCAAAATGATGATTTTTCACAAATGAGAAATGCAATTTCATATTTACAATTGTGTTTTTTTTAAATATTTCATAGAATATGCAATTTTGTGAAAATATGGTATTCATTGTTTTTTGGACTTAACAATAATCATATACATATTTTATTAAGTCTATATAATCATTGTGCAAAGTTTCAAAACATGGTTTAGCTAAAATATCAAATTTCACATGTTTACATTTTCGTGTTTTGAACTATTTTGCAAAATGATGATTTTTCACAAATGGGAAATGCAATTTGGAAAATTCTTTTTGTAACATGTTCATTTACATGTTTATATACATTTCCCAAAGTTTCATAATTTTCAGAAGTCAAATGAATATTTTACAAATTGTTTAAATGTGTCAAAAACCTGTTTTTTATATATGTCAGTTTTCGGTCGACCGAACCGGTCGACCGAACCTGAGTTCTCGTGTTCACTGGGCGACAGAGAGTCTGTCGGTCGACCGATGAAATTTTTCGGTCGACCGATGAAATTTTCGGTCGACCGACGAGAGTTTTTTCAGCTTCCAACGGCTAGTTTTCTTACCGTTGCTTGGGGCTGTTTTTGTCTTTTGCTTGGGTTTTTGGCTGAGTTCTTGGGAGGCTATATATACCCCCATTACATTCAATTCTTTACTAATAAGAGAATGTTTTAAAATAGTTTAACAAGGGTTTAAACTTGTTTAGTATTTGTTTAAGTTTGGTTTAAGAAGCTCTTAAGCAATTGAGGGTTTGAGTTTGTGAATTCAATTTCACAAGAGCAAGTGGAGATCATCCTTTGGTGTTTGAGCATTCACTCTTCTCCTACTCTTTTGTCATCTTTAGAGAAGTGTTTCTAAACTCATCTAGCAATTTATTATTTTGATTATATTTTCCATAAGCTAGATTTATATTGAGTTTAGTTTAATCGTTTTATTGATACTCTTTGTTCACACACAACCTATTGAGCTTATTGTATTTACATTCATAGTATAATTTTGGGTTGTGGGTTTGTGACTAGGAGTTGTGCTTAATTGAGTTCTCACCTTGTTTAGAGAACAATCAATTGATTTATATTGTGCTTATTGTGAGATTCACTTTGTAATACACTTGTACACCGAGAGGAGTGTGTGGTGAGAGTCGAGGATCGTCCCAAGAGGAGTTGCGTCGGTTGACGTGCCTAGAGAGAGGTTGTAACCGAGCACTTGAGGGAGACACGGCTAGGTCCAACACTTAGTGGGTGTAGAGTGTGATTGCAAGAGTGTGAGTTGTAGAGTTTTCGGTTAGCTAGAAAACCGAGTGTGTAGAAGAAGTTCCGGCTTCTAAACCGGATTGTGTTAGTGGATTTCTCCCCAGGAGTGAGGATCGGAGACGTAGGACGGAAGGTCCGAACTCCGTGATCATATTGATTGTTTGAGTTTGTCTTTGGCGTATTTCATATTTATGTTCATATCTTATATCGCCATTGTCATTAGCTCATTATCTATATCATCCACTATCTTGTTTAGATTGTTTACCCCTTGTGTTAGTTTACATATCCTATACATATATCATATTGTATATCTCTTTGATAGGATATATCATCTTGTGTTAGCTCATATATCCTTGCATATATCTCATAGTATATATCATTGCTAGGATATTTACCTTTGTTCATATTGCTTATTCTTGCACATAACTCTTGTATATCTATCTTGCAAGAATATACTTGTTAATTAATTTTAATTGGCATTTAATCGGATTAGATTAGCATAAGACCCTAATCACCCCCCCTCTAGGGTCTAACAGTAACATCATCGCATTCATCAAACACCACATTATTTATCGGTGTGTCGAGGTGAATCGTGCATGACAATGGCCCTTAGTTTGTCAGTAATGTCTTCATCAGATTTTGTGGGAAGTTCAGGATTGAAGATGTTTCATCAATGACATACAATCCTACTACAAACAGATTGGTTGAGGCCTTTAACAAAACAATCATAAAGATTTTGTCAAATCATGTGAGAACTAACAAGCGAGACTGGGATGACAAAATTGACGAAGCTCTCTGGGCCTATCACACCACAGTCCACATACCTACCAGTGCAACCCTGTATTCTCTGGTGTATGGGTGTCAAGCCATCCTCCCGTTAGAGATTCAAATTCCATACCTGCGTATTGCTCTTACAACGAAGATGACGACTGATGAACAACATCAGAAACATCTTGAAGAGCTCGAGATGTTAGATGAAAAGCGTCTAGAAGTTCAGCGGCAGATTCAGTTCTACCAAGCCAGAATATTTAGGGCTTTTGATAAGAAAGTCCAACAATAGAGTTTTAAAAAAGGAGATTTGGTCATTGACGTTTGACGATCGATGATCCTCAATTCCAAGAAGAAGGAAAAATTCTAACCCAAATAGGAATGACCATTCGTGGTGGAGATGGTTTACTCAAACGGCGCATATCACCTGGTCACTCAAAATGGTGACAAGCTTATGATGCTAATAAATAGGAAGTTTCTAAAAAAGTACTATCCGTAGTATATTCGGGATAACCTATTTAACGAGAAGTTCCTGGAGAATACTATTCACGGTGTTCCTAAGGATAACCCAAGATCAGCTGGCTATCCAAGATCAAAACTAATTGTCTAGATAAGTCATTCTTAATCACAATAAAATGATAATTAAGAACCTCCCGCTGTAATTTGGAGCCTTTTTTCATCAAGATGAGATTTGATGACCCCATTCGATCAATCTTTCCTCATGAAACTGCCACAGTTAAGTTGTGGAGTGCTTGATGACTTATGATCCTCCACCATAAAATCTCTCATCGATCAAACTAAATGACGATGGGCCCACCGATTTCTTTGTGGTTAAATCCACCCAAACTCCCACTGTGTCCAAGCTTTTGACACTCCCACTGTTGAGGTCTGACGTGACACCCCCATCTTTATGTTAAGTCATTATTACTTAATATCGAAAACCCCCACTGAGTGATTTGTACAAGTTAACATTCTTATTATTATCTATATCTTCACTCCCACTGTTTTTTTGTCAAACCTTCCTATAGTTAGGACCAAAACCAAAATCCCCTCTCGATTCCTTCAATGAACGAGAGGTCCACTTTCAAAACCAGAATTCCCTTTAGATAAATGAAAGGCCTCCACCCAAGTTAAATGATCAAAGCTATAAAAGTTAGGGTCGTCTCAAACCTCCACTCGGTTAAACCTCCCTATGGTTTACACTAAAGTTAGGATTTCATCTCGATAAACGAGAAAGTCATCTTCTGATCGGGTAACCAACTCTATAAATTTAAGGTTATCTAGATCTTTTCAATTCTCAGAGTGGAGATCCCACTCTTAGTTACACCTTCCAAGATTCTCGAAATGGAGATCTCACTTTTAGTTTCTTCTGGATCATGGAGATAGAATATAAAATTCTTCCTCTCAAGATTTGGGAGACAGAATATAAATTTTTTCCTCTCCCGTATCAGATTCGTCTTTACCCTAAAAGAAGACCTGGAGATATAATATAAAATTCTTCCTCTCCAGCATTGGGTTCGTCTTTGCCCCAAGAGAAGACACAATCTTTCCACCCAATCAAAATCTATGTCTTTGAGACATGGGAGATTTTATCTCAAACCCTGAGTAGAGATAAGTCTACACCTAACACACATTATCATTTAGTCTTTTCTATGAAAAAGACACCAGGATTCATGCCTGGAGGAATTTATTTCAATCCTCAAACCGAGATAAGTCTGTACCTAATACGCCCTACCGGGTTGTACGTTCCCGTGAAAACAACCAACTCTACGTATTCAATGTCGTAGCAACCAAAATCCATGCCTTTTAGGCATGGGGGATTTTATCTTGAACCTTGAGTAGAGATAAGTCTACGCTTAACACGCGTTGCCATTTAGTCTTTTCGGTGAAAAAGACACCAGGATTCGTGCCTGGAGGATTTTATCTCAATCCTCAAACCGAGATAAGTCTGCACCAAATACGCGTTACCGGGTTATACGTTCCCGTAAAAACGACCAAGTCTATGTATTCAAAATCATAGCACTAAGTCTACAAGAATTCATTCTTTTTAACACAACGTTACATGTGAAATGAGTTTTAACAATTTACATGTTAGCCCGATTCAAACGGTAATCGGTAAAAATCCTATAGGTGTTGTGGCTATTCATCCTAGATTGGATAATGATCATAATAAAGAGAAGAGTACGCTAAGTAAAAGACTTTGTTTCATTAATAAAGTGAAAATAAAAATATAAAAGTGGAAACTATCACTCCGAGTACAATCCGTGACTGAGGATCCGAAGTTCCAACATAGAGAGATCATCAGCAAAGCTCCGCTCGAGTTTAGCCTGCAACTCAGCCTAAATGGAATCTTCAGATGTATCTAGTGTCTTCGCGGCTACGCTCCTCAAATTAGCCAACTTCTCTTCTGCAGGCTCCAGCTTCTCCAATGTCTGTCTTCGAGAGTCTTCAGCATTGGCTAAGTCGTCCTCAAGAATAGCACAAGATTCTTTAGCGTACTTTAAGGTCTTCTTGAGTTTAGCTATCTCCTCGTTGGTCGAAGCTAAAATCTAAGTAATTCAGCCTTAGTCTTGTCCTTCCTCAAGATATTAGCCTTCATCTGCATAACAGAGCTCTCCTGTGACTGAAGATCATGTCCAATGGATGCTCTGGAGTTATGTCACTGCTTCAACTCAGATTCCAACTGAGTAGCAACAAAAGAGAAAACACCTCTAGTCCTCCTCTCCCCCAACTCTTGGGATTCGCGCTCCAGTACGACAAGATCTATAACGAGGGAATTAGCTAGCTCTGGGTACCCCTCCTCTCTAATCAGCATCATATAGCGGTCAAGAGATCGTCTGTACTGATCAAAACGGAATCCATGATGAATGATCCTCTTGACCATCTTGCCCAAGAAGGTAAGGAAACTCTCAAGATCTATCCGGAATATGTTTGTGCCCGAATCGGTATCAGATAGTAAGGTCATAATATGCTCATATGGAGACAATGGAAGCCCTACAAATAATCATACAGAAGAATAAGAAACTTTAGAATATTGTGGAGAAACTTAGAGCAAGTTATGAACTCATCAGCACTAGCAGAAGTCCCTTCAGTTTGGCATCCTATATTGGGTTCTGCGGAACTAATCTCAGCGATCCCCGGAATGACAGTAGGTATAACTGTCGTCAGTATATCGACTCCACCAGGAGATCTCACAATCTTCGTCTCCATCGGATCTAAAGTAATAGTAGCCTGAAGCTGAGGACTAGGCGGCTGAGTTGTAGCCATAGCTCCCTCCGATGATGAAGGGACAGAGCTCTTAGGCAGGCTAGAAATGCCGGGGATCGTAGCTGTATCAGCCCTAGAGGATGGTCCTACAATTAAAACTCCCATATGTTTGAGTAAAATATTAACAGATGAAGGAGAGCAATCTATGAATCAGATGTATACCTGCAGATGAACCACCCTTAGCGGATGGTTCTGTAGTTCCTCAATTGGCCTGCTCTGCCAACATATCAACGAGCAGTCTAGTATCAGCTCTTGAGAAGCTCGATGCTAAGACAAATACGTGTTCGCTGAATTCTCTAGGATCCATACCATGAAATGCTTCCTCCTCGACCGGTCTCTCTAGTGTGACATCTACACAAGAGCTTAAACGTTGAGTAAAAAAGAAAGATGCTAGAATTCATAATAGTAGGAATCAGATTTACCTCCAGCAGTTGCATAAGGTTCTTTTACCTCGACATTTGTGCCCGCATCTTTTAATTTGTCTAAAAGATAACAAATTACGGAAACGATTAAAAGGGGAACAAATTCTGAATTGCCTAACTCCTTTAATTGTCACTCAAATAGTGTACTACTGGTGTTAGATGTACCCGGGCTTAGAATCCTTGGTTCAACATTGCTACCCTGGCTAACACTCTCGCCTGCCCGGCATGCACGTGATCATCGCCAATAGCATCACTCATCTGCTGCATGATGCTTGGACCTTCGAAATGGTTAAAGTTGGAGAAGATAGAGTCGTGCAAAAATTCATCCTCCCCATGAACCCCTAAAACACAATACATGATTAAGTTCGAAGAATCCATAATATTCTTACCATTTTCATCTTTATCAAGAGATGTAGTTGTACTCATTGGTGTTGGACTGTTGGTTTAATTGTTGTATTTTCCATTCCAAAACATTTGAGTAAATCTTTAGCATACTTGCTTTGGTTGATAAAAATCCCTTCCTTTAATTGTTGATTTGTAGTCCAAGGAAAAATTTGAGTTCACCCATGTGACTCATTTCAAATTCATCCTGCATAGTCTTTACAAACTCTTGACAAAGATTATCATTAGTAGAACCAAATATTATATCATCTACATATATTTGAATTAATAGTATATCTTTATTAATTTTCTTTATAAAAAGTGTAGAATCAACTTTTCTTATTTCAAAACCAGAAGTTAAAAGAAATTTTTTTAATCTATCATACCAAATCATGTGGATGATTTCTAACTTCTACAAAATCCTTTGGTAAATCATTTTGAAAATTATCATCTTTTGAAATATCTAGCATTGGAGTATCACGAATAGAATCAACTAAATCATTATCATTATTTAAAACAATAGGTATTTTTGTAAAATTCTCATCAAAAGAAACATGCATAGATTCTTCAATGGCTAAGGTTCTTTTGTTATATATTCTATAAGCTTTGCTATGATTAGAATATCCGACAAAGATTCCTTCGTCAGATTTAGAATCAAATTTGTCCAAGTTATCTTTTGTGTTTAAAATAAAACATTTACAACTAAAAGCTTTAAAATAAGAAACTTTAGGAGCTTTATCTTAAAATAATTCATTAGGTGTTTTCTTTAAAATAGGTCTTAATAATATTCTATTTAGTACATAACTTGCTGTAGAGACAGCTTCTGCCCAAAAATACTTTGGTAGGTTACTATCACACAACATAGTTCTAGCACATTCTTGTAAAGTTTTATTCTTTCTTTCTACAACTCCATTTTGTGGAGCCGCTCGAGAAAAAGAAAAAGCATGAGAAATACCATTTTTATCATAAAAATTTGCAAAAGTTCATTTTCAAATTCTTTTCTATGATCACTACATATAGTAATAATTGAAAGAGACTTTTGTTTTTAAATTCTTTTGCAAAAGATAGAAAACTCATTAAAAGCATCATTTTTATTTTTAAGAAATATTACCCATATAAATATTGAAAAATCATCAACAAGTACAAATACATATCTACTTCTATTTAATGATGCTACTCTAGAAGGACCAAAAAGATCAATATGAATCAATTTTAGTGGTTTACTTGTAGATACAACATCTTTAGATTTGAAAGAAGATTTATGCATTTTACCTTATTGACAAGCATCACAAAAATTATCTTTATAGGAGAGCTTGGGTAAGTCTTTAACATAATTATTCTTAGAAAGTTTAGAAATATAAAATTAACATGACCAAAACGTTTATGCCATAAAATAGAATCATTAGACGATACAAGAAGACAATGTTCATTAGAAATATTCTTCATTGATAAAACATATATATTATTTTTTCTATGTCCTTTAAAAAGAATAGTAATCATATCAATATCATAAATAAAGCAAGATTCTTTTTCAAAAACAATTTTAAAACCTGTATCACAAAGTTGACCTATACTAAGTAAATTATGTTTAAGATCATCAACTAATAAAATATTATCAATAATATGTTTATTTGGATTACCGACTATTCCATTACCGATGACCTTTCCTTTGTTGTTATCTCTAAAAGTGACGGTACCATCATCCTTATTTTGACAAGATGATAATAATTGTATATTTCCAATCATATGTTTAGAGCAACCGCTATCCAAAATCTACATGTTTTTCTTAGGTACCTGAAATGATAAATATTTATAATTTTGGTACCCATGCTATGTTAGGTCCATATAATTAGCTTTTAGGAAACTAAACCCCTGAAGAGTTTGATTTACCTAAATAATTCTTTGATAAACAAATATTTTTAATAAAATCAGAAATATAACACTTTTTCTTTAAAAGAGTTAATTCCTTAGGAATCCAAATAGATAAGTATTTTGATTTCTTTTCATATTAAGCATTATTTTTAACATTATGTTCATACAACTTACAAATTGGTTTTACAAAAATAGTTTTCTTAGAAATATTATTATTAACATGAAAACCCAAACCTTTTGTCTTTTGAGATTCTTTTTAAAATAAAAGTAAACTATTAAGATTTTCTTTACCTTTATTGAATTTACTAACATTCAAACATATATCATCATATTTTAATTTAATAGAACAAATATCTTTATCTAAAATATTAATGCGAATTTTTAAATAAACTATTAAGATTTTCTTTACCTTTATTGAATTTACTAACATTCAAACATATATCATCATATTTTAATTTAACAAAAGAAATATCTTTATCTAAAACATTAATGCGAATTTTTAAATAATTATATTCTGATTTTAGATAAACATTATCATTTGACAAAACATGTTTTTCTTTAAGCAAGGATTTATTTTCCTCTTTTAATTCAATTATTTGAGAATTAAAAGAAGTGGAAGAATTAAAATCAGAACCTTCTTTAAGTAATCTTTTATTTTCACCTTTAAGAAAATTATGTGAAGTCTTTAATCTAAAAAAAGTTTTATATAATTCATTGAATGCACCTAAAAGTTCTTCATTATCACTTACTTTATCTTGAGCCATAAAACATATATGAGCACTTTTCTTTTCTTTAATTTCTTCATCGGAAGATGAATCATCACTGTCATCCCATGTAGCCGTTAAAGCCTTCCTTTTCTTGTTGCTTTGAATATTGTTGAAGTAATTTGATTTTTGCTTATTTTTCAACAATGAACAATCTTTCTTCATATGTCCTGGTTTGTTGAAACAAAGTAAGTTATTTAAATTTTAATTCTTTGATTTAAACTTACCTCGTTTTATGACTTTTTCTAAATTTGCGTGCAAACATGCTCATTTCTTCATCATCATCCGAATTTTCTTTATCCGAAGTAGTATTGAATGCAAGCACTTTCTTGTTCTTTGTTTCATCCTCATTCTTTCTATCTTCAATTTGGACTTCATAGGCCATGAGATTTCCAATGAGATTTTCTATCGTAAGAGTTGATAAGTCATTTACTTCTTCTATTGCGGTAACTTTTTTTTTCCTATTGTGGAGTCAGAGAACGGAGGATCTTTCGTACCATTTCCACTTGAGTAAATTCTTTTCCAAGACCGATGAGAGAATTTGTGATATCGGTGAATCTTATAAACATCTATCCAATGGTCTCGTTTTCCTTCATTCTGAATAATTCGAATCTGTGTACAAGAATAAAAATTTTAGATTCTTTAATCTTACTTGTACCTTCATGAGTTACCTTGAGTGTGTGCTAAATATAATATGCGGATGTGGCCGTTGACACCCTATTGAACTCATTCTTATCAAGAGCACAAAATAAGACATTCATTGCTTTTGAATCCAAGTTTGCATTATTCCTTTGAGATGTAGTCCATTCCGTGAAAGGAGTGGTTGGCTTCTCATATTTTGTTTCCACAATGTTCCAAAGTTCGTAGCCAATTGATTGGAGATAAATCCTCATCCGACACTTCCAATAGTTGTAGTTTAGTCCATCGAACATTGGTGGACGATTTGTAAAAAGTCATTCCTTCAATTTTGAAGCCAAATCCGATGTTGATGTCATTTCTTCAACCTTGCTCTGATACCAAATGTAGGATCTGACCTAATAACACTTAAACACTAAAGGGGGTGAATAGTGTTTATTTAAAAATTTATGTAAAGAAGATTATAATTTGCAAAGAAGAAAGCATCATCATAAAAAATCACAATCATAAATACAGAATTTTATACTGGTTCCACCTCCCATGTATACATCCAGTCCCCAAGCAAATCTCGCTTGAGAGTTTCCACTATGATTCTGAAAAACTTACAAAATCAAAACAAAACCAAACCTGACCAATTTGCAAGTCCTTGCAAATTGCAACCAATCTCTTCACCAAGAGATTACACCTCTCACAACCGAGAGAAACCTTTTCTTGAATCAATGTACAAAACTCCTATAAGCATTGATATATTTGTGAAGTACAGTAGTGGCTTATGAACTCTTTATACTCTAAAATTTTCTCAACACGTTGTGTACATAATGAGGAACAATGGTTGTTTTAGAATTTTTATTTTTCTCAATACTCAAGTAAAAATCAAAATTTTAACACTTGAGTATGCACAAAAATTGAAGCTTATAGATAGGAATTCATGAGTCAATTTTCTAAAATTGTAACCTATTTATAGCCCTTGAAAAGAAAATTATTCAAACCCTAAAAACGTGTTCATAATGGCTATAAACTGTTATTTTTTAAAAAAACTGAAATGTCAGAAAACTACTTTAGTAGTCGACTAATAGTCGTTGTAGTCGACTACTCTGCGTTAAAACAACTTTAGTAAACTCAGGATTTTTCTTAGTAGTCGATTACTATAGTTATTAGTCGACTACTCTGTTAAAACAAAAAATAGAATTCAAAATTTGAAACTGAGTAGTCGACTATATTGTGTAGTAGCTGACTATACTGTAAACAACAAAAAGTGAGATTTTGCCTAAGTACTTTGTAGTCGACTATAAAAAGTTATTAGTCGACTAGATTGTAATTTGACATAAACTTATATTTTTAATCTGAACTTCAGTAGTCTGACTATAAGTAGTCATTGGTCGACTACTAAGGGTTGAAAACTAATATGAATAAGACATTTTTAGACTTATTGATAAATTATAAACTCTAATGGTTAACATAGGGGAATTCTATTGTTAATCAACACACTAAGCATGTGTTAGTGTGTTCTAATCATTATGTGTGTGTATGTGTGAGTGATCAAGGCTTGTACGGCGCCGGGGTTAATCCGTGGACCACCGCGCGATCTAGATCCGGTTGGATCTACACGATTATACGGGTATTATTCCACGAAGGGAATAATAGCCGGGGAGGATTGATTCACCAAGGAATTGGTGTTTGCTGATTTGTAAGTCGTACATGGTGGCACGTACTAAAACATATAATCCACTGCGCTTTAGTTCGTGCTCCCAGTGCCCGAGGACATAGCCCGTCATGTGAGTCCACCACTTGCTAGGCGGAGAGTGAATGCAACCATAGCACCTAAAGTCTCTCATAGGGAGTTTCCTCCCAAGTCTAGCAACAAGATTCCTCACTGTACTGGCGGCTATCGACACTTCATCTGGTGATGTCGTATCAAGCCCCAAAATTCACGGTTGAAGACCACGAATATAGTTATACCCATCTGAGTTCGGAGTCCTGTGATGGGTAATAAAGCCACAATGAACCCACTCATGATCATCTGTAAGATGCCAAGGCATCTCTCGTCCTACGGCTTGCTTCTCCAAGTGTGCAAACGAGTACTGGCGAGGAATGGAAGGGATATATAGGGGACTTCCTTCATTATCATTCAGCCAATCCTCATCATCAAGGGTTAACATATCTAGATCCTCGACATGATCACCAAACAAATAACCCGTCTTCTTTAGAACTTGAGTGGAGCTAGAATCTTTAGTAAGTGGAGCATCCGTGATCTACTAGAACAATGTATGATGAGCCCTACGTTGTACTAGCTGATGAACCTCCCTAGGCCCATCTGGAGCAAACTGAGGAGTCAACCAATAAGTTGTCCCATAACATTAGCAGTGAAGGTCTCTCCGTTATTACCACTCGTCGCGTGAAGTGGGAAGCTACCCATCGAGAACTCAACTAAAACAAATAACACACAATGAGAAAGATTATTTCTAAGATAAAACGAGGAGTTGAACTCACCAGGCAAATTAGCCAGATAGGACCACTGTTTGGTCATACCGACGAGACGATTTCAACTGTTTTACACAAGAGGGATAATGTACATTGTCGCGCAAGTAACGTGACAATATACCCCGCCCTACAGAGTACAATACAGCATGAAATCATCCTATATGCCTGAAAATGTGTATTGGCCAAGCAACACATGCCTCTCAAAGCTTCAATCCCCGCGAAAGAGGATATCAGCTCTTCCCGATTGACTCACCAAGGAGACAAACGATGCAACATAACCTAAAATCACCCTGAATGCCTAAAGACGTGTATTGGCCAAGCAACAAACGCCTCTCAAAGCTTCAATCCCCGCGAAGGAGGATATCAGCTCTTCCCGATTGACTCGCCAATGAGACAAACGAGGGTGCAATACACAAAATACCAAAAGTTTTGAAGTCTCACCCTCGTATGAAGAAACTACAGGAGCCTCCTTCTCATTATGTTGAGAAATGGAACGACTCCTATGAAAGCGTGATCATCGTGGAGACATGGCTAACCTGCAATGAAAATCAACGAATCGGGTACAATCTCAAATTCAAGAACCCGAATTTAAAAAGGAAAATTATGAACTTTAACTAAAAAATCCTACAAATAAAATAGAATTTTACGGTTAAAGTTTAATTAAACCTACGGGATCCATACATGCTAACAATGGGTTCAAATTGCGTTCAGGACCCTCATGATCAATTTTGTGCGAAATACCCAAAATACCCCTCATGCTCAAGGCTCAATGCTAGCCATGAGTACATTCAAATTTTGATTATGATCGAAGGGGGAAAACCTATCACCCTCAACACCAAAATTTTGGCCAATTTTGCATATAACCCCCTCCAAAATTTTGGTCATTACACCCATCCTACCCTAGCTCAAAAAATGAGCAAAATACATCATCATTCCTCATTCAAAACTTCGGCCATGGGTATGCAAACCAAGCCCACAAATTTCGGCTACATCATCATCCCCCATTCACAAAATTTCTGCCATGCATACAACCCAAGCTCATCAAAATTTCGGCCAAACCCATCGTCCTCATACCCAAAATTCGGCCATCAAACTCACAACCAAACTAAAGTTTCAATCTTTAACTCAAAACCAAGAACAAGGGTCCAAATCACTCTCTCGAATCAAATTAAATATACAAGAAAGAGATTATAGAGAGGAGCTTACCCAATTGAGAGCTTGACAACCCAAACTTGAAGGAGGAGAATCCAATGCGAAAAACCCTTGAGCTCAAAGTTGATTTTCGGGCAAAATATGAGGGGTTTTAAAGGCTAAGAGGTTGAGGCTTTTAGGAGTTCTTAGAGAGGAAAATTTTGAGTTTGGAAGTTATAGGTTTGGAGGAGGAAGAAGATAAGAATATGAGGGAGTTCAAAATTGGGTTTTGGAGGAAAGAGAGGGGGACACAAAAGACCCTTGTACAAAACCCTACACCCATGCCCTAGGCTGGCCTACTCCTCTTTCTCTCTCCTTTATCTTCTTTCTCTCACATGAACCCCTCTCTCTCTCTCTCTCTCTCTCTCTCTCTTGTTTGGTCGAGACTGTCTCGACCAAATCGAGACTATTCTGAGCCTAAGATTTTGACCCGAGCCCGAGATTCTGTCTCGAGCCTAAGATTCGGTCCCGAGCCCAAAATTATATCATGAGCCTAAAATAGGGTCCCACGCATTTAAAATATTATATTTGGTTTGTATTCACTCGTTATTGGCCATTATGGTGTATTTGAATCTCGTATTCACACTCTGATGAGTATACAAGTCTAAACTGCATCTCCTTAATCCTCCGACTGGTACACAAGGTTAAACTAATTCCCGAAACTCCCATGAGTATATGAGTATAAACCGGACCTCCCCACTCCAACGCCTTAAGAGCCTAAACTGTGTAGACTCTAGTCAACGTACAAGTATAAACTGTGTTTATACCGGTCAACGTGAAGCCGTGAGTCAACGCCGGTCAACGCGTTACGATGAAAGTCAATACGTAGCTCTGAGTCGACGCCGATCAATGCGTTGTAACGAAAGTCAATGCCGGTCAACACGTTGTAATGAAAGTCAATGTGTAGCTGTGAGTCGATGCCAGTCAGCGTGTTGTAATGAAAGTCAATGCCGATCAACGCGTTAAAATAAAGGTCAACACCGATCAACGCATAGTCGTGAGTCAATGTTGGTCAACGTGTTGTGATTAAAGTCAATACGTAGCTGTGAGTCGATGCCGGTCAACGTGTTGTAATGAAAGTCAATAGCGGTCAACACATTACAATGAAGGTCAATGGCGGTCAACGTGTTGCAATGAAAGTCAACACCGATCAACGTGTTACAAGGAAGGTCAACGTCGGTCAACACGATGCAATAAAAGTCAACACCGGTCAACGTGGTGCAATGAAGGTCAACGATGATCAACGCGTAGTCATGAGTCAGCGCCGGTCAATGCATTGCAATGAAGGTCAACGTCGGTCAACGCGTAGACGTGGGTCAACGCCTGTCAATGTGTTGCGATGAAGGTCAATGCTTCAACAGTTTGTGCCGAAACAAGGCTTGAATTAATCCTAAGTCAAAGGATAATTCCGAGGATTTTAACCGTAACTCGGGTGTGAATCCCCGACGAAGATAATCAGTTCAACGTCAACTCAACGATATGAGTTAAACACAACAGTTTCAATTCAAGACTTTACAATGGTCAGACGGTTCAACGTCAACTCAACGATATGAGTTAAACACAACAGTTTCAATTCAAGACTTTACAATGGTCAGACGATAAACGCAGCACCGGAAGAATTTTAGCTATTTGACAAAATACTGAGTAGATTGAAAATTACAAAAGTCAAAAACTGAAGCCAATTATAGGTCCTTTTATGCCGACTGAAGGTTGGACCTATCATATTCAAAGTATTACAGACTCTTCTATAAAAAAACGAGACTGAAACACTTTTGAGGGGGTATCTGTAGGCATAAAAAATTACCTACGTGTTCCCGTACATAGTTTGAGATGAAGAAAAGATGATAAATGTTATTATCCAAGTCAAACAGGATTATCTAACGTCGACAAGCGAATGAAGCTAGTCAATAAAGAGTACAAATCAACGGGACGACAGAATAGCAAAAAGAAACGATCCAATCGGGAATTACATTTAACTCACAAAAGATGAGGCGTCATTCGTGTCTCATCCACTCCACGTATGATTCACCCATGGAAGATTGTATATCTTTTCCCCGGCTTTCTGACGCACTTCGAATCACGTCGTTTCAAAACCGGATCGGAAAGTTACGACAAAAACAATCAAAATGGGAAAAATGGCGTCTCGACCAAGGCCAAGACACATTTGTGTGTTGGCCAGGGACGAGACAGTCTCGGCCTGGCTAGGACTCTGAAGAGTGAGGAGCACAAATTTCAGAGAGGAAAAAGAGATCTCGGCGAGTTCTTCAACATAAGGAAAGGAAGAGTTCGAGAGATCTGCATCCGTTCATCCATTTCCTTGAGATCGTACCTAGCTGCGATTCTTGAGAAGAGTGGTTATCTCGCTTTGTCGAGATAGTTACTTTAGTTTCTTGTCTCCTTTGCGAGGCAACAAAATCTTTATATTGGATCTGATCAGTCGGTGGTCCATGGATAAACCCCGGGACAGGCCAAGATCCCATACAAACAACGGGTGATAAACGTCCGTTATGTGTGTTTTAAGAAAGTTGTAATTTTTATTTTTATTTGTTGAGATCATTATAACGACTGAAGTTTTAATGAGTCCGTTAATGAAAGAACCAAATTTCCACCAAAACAATATTATAATAAGGATTCTATGCAGCGAGTCAAAAGATATCGTCCTCCAAAGTTGCATCTGGAAATCTATCTGAAATTACCCGTTTTGCTTTAATTGTCCCGCTTTCGCATGATTTCTTCCAAAAAATCTGGAAATCTATCTGAAATTACCCGTTTTGCTTTAATTGTCCCGCTTTCGCATGATTTCTTCCAAAAACATCAACTATTGCCTTCGCATCAAAAACATCCCCATAGGTTTTTTTGGGTCGAGATGTTCTGAAATTTGCCGACTACAGCATCAATGTAGAGATTGGTACAGCAATTGGGAGGTGATGGTTCTGGTGCTATTCCTTAGATGTTTAGGGATGTTTGTTTCATGTACGTATTTGGTGAGCTGTGCATTGAAAAAAAGGACTTATAAGGTCAAATTTTAGAGATTTTATCAAGTATATTATTTGTTTGATATTTTCCATGCCACTAATTTGGGTTTTTCATATAGATGCACCAAGTGTGATTCCCTAAATTATGCTGAATTCATCCGAATTTGTGATTTTAATCATACATCTACATGACATTCATCTGTAACCAAAAAAATTTGTTTGGATTTTATCACTCATGCAAATACTTGTTAACACCAATTGTGCAAAAAAAAAAGATTTTTAATACATATTTTCAAAATTTCCATACATGCATCAAAATGCAATTTACCTAACAAACAGGACATCGGGTGGATTTTGAGTGGGATTAATTTGGAGACTTAGTACCCAAAATCTGCGATAACGTTCTGTCCACAAAATCATATGAATATGTTTTTGCTTCCTGTTGGAAATACGTTCACACTGCTAGTGTGAAGTACCCTTAATTTCCTCAACCATGTAAATGCCATGACACAATTCCAAAAGGAACAAACTCTATTCTCAACTGCCCCTTTCCTCCATAAATACCATCCACCAACTACGAACATAAGACAAACAAATCAGCACAAAATCTCTAGAAAAATGGCCCAGCTAATCAAAACCTGCTTCCTGCTCTTGGCTTTCACCATCATCACAGCTTCACTATTTGCTGACAATGCCAGTGCAGATTGCGACAACGACTGGACTCAGCTGAGCGACAAGTGCACTGCCTTTGCGAAGAAAGGCATAGAGCCAACGCTCCCATCGGACGACTGTTGCCAGACTATTGCACAGGCTGACCTTGTCTGCGCATGCTCGAAGGTTACTCCTGATACCGAGAACAATATTAGCGTGCCTCTGGCGATCATGGTGGCTAGCTTCTGTGGTCATTCTCTGCCTCATGGAACTCACTGTGGAAGTAAGTGAACTATTGATTTCTTGAAAATTTTGCTACGTTACTGATATCTGTTATTGCTTTCAGGTGTTGTGGTTCCATAGGCTCCACGACAGAATGCGCGAAGAATAAGATGATTGTGATGAATAATAGATATGCAGAGAATAAAAGGTTGCTCATGTATGAACGACATTAATTAGTAGATTTGACTGTATTAATCATCTTTACACGATTCTTCTATGGCAGTGAAATGGATGAATTGAAATATATTACCTTATTGTGATTTGTGTATGTTGCTCAAACTTTACTCTAATTTTTGTGCTTTTGTGTGATTTTCTGTTGGCAACTGAATGCCAAAAGCTATAGGTGGTATAGAGAGATTTTGGATTTATGACCCTTCATTATACACGTGCATAGAAAAATTATTTGCTGAGAAGTTCCACATTTTAGAGGGTATACATGCAGCATGATGCTTGGTTTTTGGTTCCTCATCTGCCGGTTTTGCATTGGAAGTCCTGAATTCCAAAGTATGCACAAATGGATACACAGCCCAGGGTCATTCACAAGTATTCCTAACCCAAAAATAAAAAATCACTGGAATTGAAGGGTAAAATTTACAAAATCCCCTGAACTTTAGACTGAAAGAATTCCAAAGTATGCACAAATGGATACACAGCCCAGGGTCATTCACAAGTATTCCTAACCCAAAAATAAAAAATCACTGGAATTGAAGGGTAAAATTTACAAAATCCCCTGAACTTTAGACTGAAAGTTGCACAAAAGAAACATGAACTTTTTTTAGGGAAAAAATCGAACTTTAGAAATGAGAAGGAAAAGATGAGTTAATTTTAGAAAATCATCCTCAACGTAGACGAACTTTTCTCCCTTAACCCACAAACACTAATATCATTAACCGTAACATATCACTTGACAAGTAGGTGACCTAGAAAAGATCTGAATACCCCTAAGTACCCTAAATTTTTTGCATGATGAGAGAAAGAAAGGAGAGTAGGGAAGCATTCAATCTTTTTTTATTGGTTGAGAGTTTTTCTTTAACAGGAATGTGTTAATTAATGCCATAAATATATTTCAATTATATTACATTTTGAAATGACAACATTAGAGGGGTTCGTTGAGAAAAATATCAAAGATCAGGAGGATTTTGTAAGGCACCTCATAGTTCAGAGGGGTTTCTCAAATTTTCAATTTCGAGGGGGTTATCTACAATATACTCCAATTTAAGGGGTTTTCCTCAAATTAAAATAGTTGATAGGGGCTTTCTAAGACAACCCCTCATAGTTGAGGGTTTTTTTTCAAAAATTAATCAAAAACATTTTCCTTGCAATTTTAGGGAGTATAACAAATTAAATCCCTCCGGACTTCTGAAAATTACTTTTGACAAGTGTAGTTTGTCTATCTCTTCTTTTTCAGTTGTTTAGATTTACTAGAGCTTGTTTATATTAATATATGCTTTTGAATAAAACATCTTGCCCCCCTATTTTTCTGTCAGAAAATAAAAAAAAATAAAAGAAAGAAAGAAAGAAAGCAAAAGGAGGGAAAACATCTTAATTATTTTTTTATGGTCCCATCTTGCATTTTACATCTTTGACAACTTTTAACCTCCAACGACAACTGGACATTTGTATGCACCAAAAGAGTAGTCTTGCCCATGCAGTCCTATTTTCGACATACTTTATAGGAAAAAATGCTTCCAGCCCCCAAAACACAACAAAACGTGCTTCCTCCCCACCAAGACATTTTCAACATGTGCTTTACCCCCAAAACAGCGCGCGATTTTCTTCCAGCCCCCAAAACGAATCCCCAGGCGTAACTCTGTTTAAACCTCGCTCGAAATGCCCAAAATACCCTTCGCAGCCTATGTTCGTCGCCCTCTCACGACGGAAACCCAGCGTTTCGACTGTAGGCATTAAATGGTGATTAGAATGACTTATTTGGGGGGGGGGGATTCCCATTTCCCTCCAAAATTATCACCAGATATATTCCCCTTCCAGCTAAAATCATTGAGTTCCTCCCCATTCTGTTACCCTAACTAATTTGTTCCTTCCACTTAATTCACCTCAATAAAAGCCTCTTCGATTCTTCAACTACTCCCTGTAATAAAATGGCGGATGGATCTCTTCTATGCGTGGTAACGAAGGCAAAAAGCAACAAAGGTGGTGACGGTGTATTCGTCGTTATCAAAGAGAATACATAAATAATCAGCTTGAGATATCAAGTGACGGAAAAGCTTAAAATACCAATGCAATCTCTTTCACTGAAGTTCATATGCGAAAGGGAAAAGAAATTCAGTATTTCAATTGACAATGACATAAATTTGATGTTCGAGTATTATCGGCGTAATGGATTTACAGACGCGAATTTGTATGCTACCTCCGCTGGGGAATCCTCAACTTCACAGAACACACAGACTACGCCGGAAACTGCGTAGGAATTACACTCTAGATTTCCTTTTGAGTTCACTGATAGGTTTTGCCATTAGTTGTTAACCTCATGCATTGGTTGCTTAGGTAATGTGTTGGTTATCAAGGTTATGTTAAGCACTGGTTGTTAAAGTTATTTGTTGGCTGTTACGTATACTGTATATGCATTTGTTGTTAAGGTCACGAGTCTGCCCTTAAGTATAAGGGTTAGTTGTTAAGGATATGTGCTGGCTGTTACATTTATGAGTTCGTTGTTAAGGTTATTAGTTCGTTGCTAAGGCTATGTATTTTTATTACTACTGTTAGGTCTCATGTTATGAGCCTATATATTCTAATCTTGTTTTGATGATTACAAACAATTTCTAATATTGTTTGTCTAGTGTTTATGTTTCTTATTAGGTATTCTAGACAAACAATGTGTTGGAGGATGGATGGAATTGCGTATTCACGATCATATCCAATGGAGGTTGGCGGAGTAGTGGTTGAAGCCTTGCAATTCATGTTAAAGATCCAAGTCAATCTTCATCCGCAATGGTACCAAGATAGAGCTTCGTTGAAGATCATCAAGCTTGGGTATATAGTTTATAATGTTTTTAGTTTAGGTTTTATATTATGTGTGTTAGTACTTTAAGCTCAATTATATACACACATACACGTTTTGTTTTTGTATATATATATATATTGTTATATATACATATATGTTTTGGTTTGATTTTTTAGATATGAAACAAATATATATTCATATATATGTTCATATATGTTTTGGTTTGATTTTTTAGATATGAAACAAATATATATTCATATATATGTTCATATGTTTCTTATTCTATCATATTTGAAAATATATTGTGTTCTTGGTTTATGGACTTGATAATATGTTTTTATATCTTTTCCTAAGTCTATAAAGCCATATAAAAGTTTCCAAAAGTTTGTTTTTGTCAAATGTCAAAAACATGTATGTTTACTTTTCATGTTTTGGACTAATTTTATAAAATGATGAGTTTTCACTATTGGGGAATGTAATTCCAAATTTTTTTTTATAACATGTTTATTATCATGTTTATAAACATTTCCCAAAGTTTCATAATTTTTAGAATTTATTTGTTATTTTTAAAGGCACTTTTAAAATCAGATTTTCAGCATGTACAGTGCCTGTGCACGTTTATAAGTCGACTTATCAGAGTTGACAAGTCGACTTATGAAATGCTCTGGAATGTGCAAAAACTCTCTGCCAAGTCGACTTACTCGAACTGTTAAGTCGACTTATACCAAATCTTTATATTATAATAGAAATGAATTGGTATAAAAATTTGTAATTATTGGATCTGTCCTTCTCGGACGAGTTAGGAATATAATAGTGCATACATCCAACGTTGTATACTTTGTATGATTTCATTTCTTAAAAATTTTGGCAGCCCATACCTGTTGTTCTCCGTGTACAATAAGTGTATGTTGTTTTGCGTTTTGATATGTTGTCAGTACGCATAATAACATCCGCACAGTGTACAGGGAGAACATCGGGTAGGTGCTGCCGAAATTTTTAAGAAATGAAATCATACAAAGTATACAAAGTTGGATGTATGCACTATTATATTCCTAACCCGTCCGAGAAGGACAGATCCAATAATTACAAATTTTTATACCAATTCATTTCTATTATAATATAAAGTGAACGATCAATTTCGAGTAAGTACACCAAGAGGAGTGTGTGGTGAGAGACGAGGTTGTCCCAAGAGGAGTGGGGTAGGTGATAATGCCTAGAGAGAGGTTATAATTCCTAACACTTAAGGGAGACACGGGCTAGAGACCAACACTTGAGGTGGTAGTTAGTATAGTTACATTGTGAGTAATTGTAAAGTTTGTGGTTACCTAGAAAACCGTATTGTGAGGTGTAAACGTTTTTTGGGTAAGCGTAGAAAACCCGGTGTGATAGTGGAGATCTCCTCGAGGTGAGGAGCGGGGACGTAGGTCAGGCGGACCGAACCTCGTAAACATATCGTTTTGTTTGTGTTTGCATTGGCGCACTTATTTTCATATTTATATTGCCTTTGTCAATTGCACATTGTTTATATTCCCACTATCTTATTTTGTTTGTTTCACCCTTGTATTAGTTGTATATCCTTGCATATATATCTTGTCATATATCATACTTGCTAGGATATTTGTTAATTAATTTTAATCGGCATTAATATATAATTAGATTAGCATAAACCCTATTCACCCCCCCTCTAGGGTTCCTTCCTAGCGGTATTATGGTACTTTCAACTACTTCAGGACAATACCGACAGAAAATTCACGGTGCGCAGATACTACGTTCACCCAAACCTGTAATGATGAGCGTATTCCTAATGATAACCCCACCGGCGACTTGATCATGCTGCTGGAAGACGTGCTTAATCACCAAACAAAGATCCCAACTGAGTGGCACACCTCCATATGTGAAGTTGGTCAGAAATTTGATAGTGCTGCTGAAGTTAGATTAGCACTTCAATACTATTCAATTGCTAAACGGTTCAAGTATGATTTTTACCACAATGAACAAAGACGCATAAGAGTCTATTGCCGATTCAAGCACACACATGGTTGCCCTTGGATGTTGTTTGCTTCCCCGCTTAGAAATTCGTCTATCATGTCCATAAAGAATTTCGAGTCTACCCACACCTGCGGTCAACATGGAGCAAATGCTGGTAACTCAAGGGCATCAAGAAAGTTCATTGCTATCCAAATACAAGCTATTTTGAAGGTTAGGCCAGATCTTCGTGCGGTCGATATCAAGAACGACATGCTCTCTAATTTTGGCATCAATATTAACTACAGTAAAGTGTGGTGGAGCAAGGAGACAGCTCAATAGGACTTGTTTGGTGATGATGATGAGGCTTACAATTCACTGAGATGGTCCTTATCTTTTTTATTCTTCTGAAATCACTCTTACGTTTTGGTTGCTAACTATACATAGTAGTTGTTAAAGTTGTTGGTTTGACGTTAAGTATATGGATTGGTTGTGAAGTTTGAAGATCAGTTGTTATGGTTATGAATCCGTTGCTAAATCTACTGGTTACGTTTTCGTTGCTAACTATACGTATTAGTTGTTAAAGTTATTGGTTCGTCGCTAAGTGTACGTGTTGGTTGTGAAGTTTGAAGATCAATTGTTATGGTTATGAATCTATTGCTAAATCTACTGCTTACGTTTTCGTTGCTAACTATACGTATTAGTTGTTAAAGTTATTGGTTCGTCGCTAAGTATACGTGTTGGTCGTGAAGTTTGAAGATCATTTGTTATGGTTATGAATCCTTCTCTAAATCTACTGCTTATGTTTTGGTTGCTAATTATACGTATTAGTTGTTAAAGTTATTGGTTCATCGTTAAGTATACGTGTTGATCGTGAAGTTTGAAGATCATTTGTTATGGTTATGAATCCTTCGCTAAATGTACTGCTTTGTTGTTATATTCATGCAGGTATGAATCCATGGTGCATGCAACTAATCCAGGGAGTCGTGTTGTTATTGATGCTGATGACGGGAGGTTCAGGAGATTGTTCATTAGTTATAATGCCTGTATTGAAGGGTTCATTGCTGGGTGTAGGCCTCTATTATTTTTGGATGGAACATTTATTAAAGATCATTACAGAGGCATACTACTTAGCGCTACTGGGTATGACGGCAACCAGGGAATATTTCCCCTTGCTTATTGCTATGCGACCAAGAGAATGAGGTTAACTGGAAATGGTTCTTACAAGGATTATGGAGGTTACTGTATGATAGGGAAAATCCTTACCAACCTCTACATCGACTGGTAATGATTTCCGACGCCGACAAGGGTATCAGGGCAGCAGTCGAGGAATTCTTTCCAGATGCATTCCATTCAAGGTGTGTTCTGCATCTAGTCGAGAATTTCAAAAAGAAGATGAAGCATTTTGGGCACAAGGCAAATGTCGTGACTACGTTGGGCGAGCTGTTACAATCCGCGGCTTATAAGTTCACAATATCTGAATGGGATAATAACATGAAAGAATTAGCAGCGATCGATCACAGGGCTTACGTCACTGTAATGGAATACTCCCCGGAGAGATGGGCAAACGCGCATTTTCCTGGTATAAGGTAAGATAGCTTGGTCTTAACGTTATTTTGTTACAACACCGTTATAGTTGTTTAGGTTAGAGTTATCCTACAGTTTTCTGTTAAGGTTAGATTTTTATTGTTATGGTTAGAGTTATTCTGCTAGGGTTTTGCTATTAAGTTTAGGATATTTGTTGTTAAGGTTAAGCCTTTAATGTTTAGTTTATGGTTTTATTGTTAATGTTAGTGTTTTGTTGTTAAGGTATGACCATGTTACGTTTATGGTTTTATTGTTAATGTTAGTGTTTTGTTGTTAAGGTATGACCATGTTACTTCAAACGTTGCTAAGTTCTTCAACAGCTAGATAAGAAAGGCATGATTGTTGCGAATCTTACCTTTGGTTGAGACCATACGGAAGCAAATAATGGAGTGCATGCATGAAAGGAGGCTAGTGGGTCAGAAATGGTCTAGATACTTATGCCCGGAAGCGGAGATGATGCTGTGTGATAATATTCAGCATGGTAGCTGCTTGGCGATTAAACATTCGACGGAAGATATTGTGGAGGTCGAGTCCAATAAAACTTGCCGTGTAGATTTGAAGAATCGGACTTGTTCTTGCAAGTCCTGGGACTTCACCCACATTCCTTGCAAACATGCGTGCGTTGCAATTATATGGATCAGACGAGAAATTTATCAATATTACGATTGGTACATGACTGTTGACTTATTCAGAGCAAGTTATGCACCGATCATCTTTCCCATCCCAGATTACGAGAAGCGCTTTGTACCGCCAGAAGAGAGAGTGTTGAAGCCTCCTCTTACCAAAAAAAAGATGTGGCAGACCATGCACAAGATGAATAAACAACAGGTCACTTAACACCCGTCCTGTTAAGTGCTCTCGATGCAACATGAAGGTTCACAATCGTGCAAGCTGTAATGAGCCTATATAGTTTAGCGTTTTATTGTCACGTATATGGATTTGTTTTCCTGTATATCATTACAAGTGAGAAGGTCATAGCTTGGCTGTTAAGGTTATTACTTGGTTGTCAAGTTTATCACTTTAATGTTAAAGTTTTGACTTGGTTGTTAAGGTTATTATTTGGTTGTCAAGTGTATCACTTTAATGTTGATGTTTTGACTTGGTTATTAAGGTTATTACTTGGTTGTCAAATTTATCACTTTAATGTTAAAGTTTTTGATTGGTTGATATGTTTATCGATTGAATGTTAAGTTTACTGTTATACACCTGTTATCCACCTGCTCTTTGTTGTCAGTATCACCGATTGTTAAAATTGTCAAGTATATCGTTAAAATTGTTAAGTTTTATGGCTTGGCTGTTAATGTTATTACTTGGTTTTCAATTTTATTACTTTAATGTTGAAGTTTTGGCTTGGTTGTTAATGTTATTACTTGGTTGTCAGTTTTATTTGTTTGTTGTTAAGGTTATATTATTCACTTGTAATTGGCTGTCAAGGTTACCGAGATATTTTTGATTGGACTGCATTCAATGCATTTCATAGTTCCTAAGGTAGTAGAGTAATATCACCATCCCTCAGATTGTTCTAATACAGAATCGAACTATATAACATTTCTCCTCACCTTTACATCTTCTTTATCTTCCCATCACCGCCATTCTATTTGTCCTCACTATTTTCTCGATCATCCTAAGCTCTCCCCTCTCCAATCTCATAAACCAGAAGATCACGGCTAGCCCTCACGCTTATGAAGACTTCTTCAATATTTCTAGGTTCTGACCATATGATAGCATCAACCTTTTTTGAATATTATTACTTTTATCTATTCCTCATTGTCATTTTCTCTAAGTTCTATCAGATGGGCTTGAATAGCAATGGCTTTCTCCAAAGAGCTTTCCGTGAACTTAACAGGCTGCTGGAAAGCTCTTTGTTGGAAGCCATTTATATTCAAGCACAATTTATGGAACTTAGAGAATTGACAATGGGGAATAGATAAGGTTATTAGCATTCAAATGGTTGATGCTATCATATAGTCAGAATCCAAGAAATCTTATACTAGAACGAGCCTATATAGTTTAGCGTTTTATTGTCATGCACATGGAATTATTGTCAAGTATATCGTTACAAATGTTAAGGTCATGGTTTTGATGTTAAGGTTATTATTCGGTTGTTAGGTTTATCGATTGAATGTTATGTTTACTGTTAGGTCCCTTACTATTATTCACTTGCGCTTGGTTGTCACGGTCACCGGAGTATATTCTCTGCTACTACATTCAATGTTCCTCCTAGTTCCTAAGGAGTAGAGTTAATATAACCTGTGTTAGACCCTAGAGGGGGGGGTGATTAGGGTCTTATGCTAATCTAATCCGATTTTATGCCAATTAAAAGCTAATAAACAAGTTATCCTAGCAAGTGTGATATATCCTATATGATGAATATATATATGCAAGGATATATAAACTAACACAAGATGATAAACTATATGAGCTAGATAGTGGATCATATAAATAATGAGCTAATGACAATGGCGACAAGAAATATAAATACAAGTATAAATAAACGCCAAAGCACACTCAAACACAAGATATGATCATGGAGTTCGGACCTTCCGTCCTATGTCTCCGCTCCCCACTCCCGGGGAGAAATCCACTATCACAACCAGGTTTTCTACGCTCAACCGAATAACGTTTACAACCACACTATGTTGGTTTTCAATGATCACCGATCAACGTCCACTCCTCACACTCGGTTTTCTAGTTCACCGAAAACTTCACAACACACTCGGTTTTCTAGCTCACCGAAAACTTACAACACTCACAATGTAACAAATATAAATTTGTTCTCTACAATAGATGAGAACACAATGAAGCACAACTCAATGTTATAATCTCTCACAACCCTAATATACTATGTATGCAAATACAATAAGCTCATGTGGGTGTGTGTAACAATGAGATTAAAATCAAATCTAAACTCAATATAAAACTAGCTTTAATAGAAATGATAATTAAACAATACAAAATGTAAAGCTAGGAAGAGTTTAGAAATTCTTTTCTGAAAAACAAGATGGAGAGGAGGATTGAAATGAAGTTCATATACTATGAATGATCTTCTCCACTTGTAAAACAATCTTCAAACCAAACAGACTCTGAACCCAACTAAAACCCTTTTCAAAACGATTTTAAACTTCTTTAAAAACTATCCATTTGGTTATTGATAGAAGAGGGGTTGAGGGGTTTATATAGGAAGAGAAACCATCAGCCAAAACCATAAACAAAACAACAAAAATCCCAGAAAATCAGGAAACAGATTTTTGTACAATATTACCGTTGGGAGTCCGACGGTCGACCGATGAAATTATTCGGTCGACCGACTAAATCATTCGGTCGACCGATGAAATTTTCGGTCGACCGCGATCCAGATCGAAAACGAGAAAAACAAACAGAGACTTGATCGGTCGACCGGTGCGGTCGACCGACAGAAAAATCGAGCTCTCGGTCGAACGCATCGGTCGACCGAAAAACTCTCTGCTGCCCACTGACTAAATAACATAGGTCCGGTCGACCGGTGCGGTCGACCAAGAACTGATATATAAAAATCTGATTTTGAAAACTGTTTTTCTAATTTTAAAACCCTGTTTAAAAATATCAAATAAATTCTAAAAAATGCAAAACTTTGGGGAATGATTGTAGACATGATAATAAACATGCTACAATGACTGGTTTCCAAAAAGGACTTCCCAAATGAAAAATATAATCATTTTGCAAAATAGTCCAAAACACGAAAATGTAAACATATGAATTTTGACATTTAGGCTAAACCATGTTTTGAAACTCTGCACAATGATTTTGTAGACTTAATAAAATATGTATATGATTATTGTTAAGTCCAAAAACTAAGAATATGATATTTTCACAAATACATTAGAGAATGAAACATAGGAGTATGTATATGAAAATATATTTGTTTCATATCTAAGTAGTTAAACCAAATCACAATAATAAATATGAAATATGTGATTTCATATTATAAACATGAAAACCCAATACCATGCATGTACATATATAAAACTATATATATGCATAGAAACCAAAACTTATGTATATATATATATATATAACTATATATATATATTTGGGGAATGATTGTAGACATGATAATAAACATGCTACAACGACTGGTTTCGAAAAAGGACTTCCCAAATGAAAAATATCATCATTTTACAAAATAGTCCAAAACATGAAAATATGAGATACTTGAATTTTGATGTTTTGACATAAACCAACTTTTGAAACTTTGTGAAATGTTTTTGTAGACTTAGTAAAACATGTATAAACTGATATTGAAGTCTATAAACTAAGAATACAATATTTTCACAAAATTGCATATTCTATGCAATGTTTTCAAAAACACAATAGTAAATATGAAATATGTGATTTCATATTATAAACATGAAAACCCAATACCATGCATGTACATATATAAAACTATATATATGCATAGAAACCAAAACTTATATATATATATATACACACACACACACACACGAAGAAACCAATAAATGTGTGTGTATAGATATTGAGCTTAACGTATTTAACACACATAATATAAACTCTAAATAGATTACCCAAGCTTGATCTTGATCTTCATTGTAGCTCAACTTGGTAAACTCGCGGATGAAGCTTGAACTTGATCTTTAACTTGAATTTGCATAGCTTCACCGACATTCCGCCAACCTCCTTTGGATATGATCGTTGAAGCTCTATTCCATCCATCCTCTAACTACGTTGTTTGTCTATAATAAATAAGAAAACACAAATACTAGACAAACAACATTAGTGGTAAATTGTTTGTTAAACATCATCAAAACAAGAAGGCCAACAACCTGGGCTCCTACCCTTCGCCTGTTCAGCTACAGGATAGCGTAGATATCCTTTCGGCACAATCTTTCCTCGATCTCCCCATCGCCGGCTCTCTGTTGACCCTCTATCATTTAATCTGAAGCCCGAGCTACCCTCTCCCCAAAACCTACAAGTTCTCCTTTCGCCATTAAAACCAGAAGATCAACGCTAGTATTCACACTGATGAAGGTCATGGTGACAAGGTTTGCGCACACTGATGAAGATCTTGGATATCCCTCACGCTGATGAAGACGTTATCCCCTTATGTGTTTGCTCTTAGTTCCATTAGCTGTGGGTGAATTAACTGGCTCCCTTCAATGAGCTTGTACAATAAAAAGATAGTTAAGATTGATAGGTGCGTGGAATACAATCAATTCAGATGGGTCATGTGTGAATCACATGAAAAGGCATGCGAATGCTGGTGGAGATAGTCCTCTGGCTTACGTTAACACTGTATAGCTATACAAAGTAAACGTAAGCCAGAAGACTATCTCCAACAGCATTTGCATGCTTTCCTAGGTGATTCAAGCATTGATCCATCTGAATTTATTGTATTCCACGCACCTATGAATCTTAATTATCTTGTTATTGAACAAGTTCATTGAAGGGAGCCAGTTATATTCACCCACAGTTATGGAACTTAGAGTAGAGACAATGGTAATACATGCAGTAGTCATCGTGTATTCAAGCTTATTTGTTTAGTTTACGGGGTTGTTGATAAGCTTATTTGTTTGTTTTAAGGTTGTAGCATGATTGTAAAGGAAATTATTTTTTGATACAAGTTGTTTTGTTAAGTTTAACAATTTATCAAAAAATATTATGGACTCACTGTCACTTTTATTGACTGGTTGTTAAGTTTACGTATTTATTGTGAAGTTTGGCGTTGTATTGTCAAGCTTATATATTGTTTGCTAAGGTTAGCGCTCTGTTGCCAAGCTTATGGGATGGTTGCTAAGGTTAGCACCTTGTTGTTAAGTTTAGCTCTGTTGTTAGGCTTATTTATTAGTTGTTAAGGTTGTAGCAGTCCTCATTGTTTTGTTGAACTTAGGGAATTGTTGAGAAGATCATGGGGTTGTTGATAAGCTTATTTTTTCTTTGTTAAGATCACGGCGTGGCTGTTAAGCTTATTTTTTTCATTGTTAAGGTTGTAAGCAAGATTGTAAAGAAAGACGTGGCATGATACATGGTTGTATTGTTGAGCGTATGGTTTTGTTGTTAAGATCATGGACTGGCTGTCATTGTTATGTGCTGATTGTCAAGTTTATGGATTGGTTGCTAAGGTTAGCGCCCTGTTGTTAAGGTTAGTGCTCTGTTGTCAAGCTTATGTATTGGTTGTTAAGGTTAGCTCTCTGTTGTCAAACTTATGGAATGGTAGCTAACATTAGCTCCTTATTGTAACGCTTAGCTCTGTTGTTAGGCTTATGAGTTGAGAAGATCACAGGGTTGTATTGTTGATCTTATGGTTTTGATGTTAAAGATCATGGATTGGCTTTCAAGATTATGTGCTGGTTGTCAAGCTTATGGACTGGTTGCTAATGTTAGAGCCCTGTTGCCAAGCTTATGGATTGGTTGATAAGGTTAGCACTCTGTTATTAAGCTTATGTATTGGTTGCTAAGGTTAGCGCCCTGTTGTTAAGGTCCCTTACTGTTATTCACTTGCGCTTGGTTGTCATGGTCACCGGGGTATATTCTCTACTACTGCATTCAATGTTCCTCCTAGTTTCCAAGGAGGAGAGTTAATATAACCTAGACACCTACCTATCCCCATATTCCACGCGGCAACATCACCATGCCTTCGCCTGTTCAGCTCCTTTTCGGTGCAATCTTTCCTCTATCTCCCCATCATTTATTCTATGTTGACCCTCTATCATTTAATCTGAACAAAAAGCTACCCTCTCCTCAAAACCTACAAGTTCTCCTTTCACCATTAAAACCAGAAGATCAATGCTAGTATTCACGCCGATGAAGGTCATGGTGACAAGGTTTGCGTACACTGATGAAGATCTTGGGTATCCCTCACGCTGATGAAGACATTATCCCTTTATGTGTTTGCTCTTAGTTTCATTACCTGTGGGTGAATGTAACTGGCTCCCTTCAATGAGCTTGTACAATAACAAGATAGTTAAGATTGATAGGTGCGTGGAATACAATCAATTCAGATGGGTCATGTGTGAATCACATGGGAAGGCATGCAAATGCTGGTGGAGATAGTCCTCTTGCTTACGTTAATACTGTATAGCTATACAAAGTAAACGTAAGCCAGACGACTATCTCTAACAGCATTCGCATGCCTTCCTAGGTGATTCACGCATTGATCCATCTGAATTGATTGTATTCCACGCACCTATGAATCTTAACTATCTTGTTATTGAACAAGCTCATTAAAGGGAGCCAGTTATATTCACCCACGTTTATGGAATTTAGAGTAGAGGCAATGGTAATACATGCAGTTGACATCATGTTGTAAAGCTTATTTGTTGAGTTTACGGGGTTGTTGATAGGCTTATTTGTTTGTTTTAAGGTTGTAGCATGATTGCAAAGGAAATTATTTTTTGATACAGGTTGTTTTGTTAAGTTTAACTATTTATCAAAAAATATTATGGACTCACTGTCACCTTTATTGACTGGTTGTTAAGTTTACGTGTTTATTGTGAAGTTTGGCGTTGTATTGTCAAGCTTATATATTGGTTGCTAAGGTTAGCGCTCTGTTGCCAAGCTTATGGGATGGTTGCTAAGTTTACATGGCATGATACATGGTTGTATTGTTGACTTATGGTTTTGTTGTTAAGCTCAAGGATTGGCTGACAAGGTTATTTATTGGTTGTTAATCTTATGGATTGGTTGCTAATGTTAGCGACCTGTTGTCAAGCTTATAGATTGGTTTATAAAGTTAGCGCTCTGTTGCCAAGCTTATGTATTGGTTGCTAAGGTTAGCTCTCTGTTGTCAAACTTATGGAATGGTAGCTAACATTAGACCTTGTTGTAACGTTTAGCTCTGGTTAGCTCTCTGTTGTCAAACTTATGGAATGGTAGCTAACATTAGACCTTGTTGTAACGTTTAGCTCTGTTGTTAGGCTTATTAGTTGAGAAGATCACGGGGTTGTATTGTTGAGCTTATGGTTTTGTTGTTAAGATCATGGACTGGTTGTCAAGGTTATGTGATGGTTGTCAAGCTTATGTATTGGTTACTAAGGTTAGCGCCCTGTTGTTAAGGTTAGCTCTCTGTTATCAAGCTTATGTATTGGTTGTTAAGGTTAGCTCTCTGTTGTCAAACCTATGGAATGATAGCTTACATTAGCCCCATGTTGCAACGTTTAGCTCTGTTGTTAGGCATATTTTTCTGTTGCTAAGGTTATAGCAGTCCTCATTGTGTCCAAAGAGCATAGGGAATTGTTGAGAATATCACGGGGTTGTTGATAAGCTAATTTTTTGTTTGTTAAGGTTGTAGCATGAGTGTAAAGAAGGACGTGGCATGATACAAGGTTGTATTGTTGAGCTTATGGTTTTGTTGTTAAGATCATGGTCTGGTTGTCAAGGTTATGTATTGGTTGTTAAGGTTCGTGCTCTGTTGTCAAGCTTATGGATTGTTTGCTAAGGTTAGCGCTCTGTTGTCAAGCTTATGGATTGTTTGCTAAGGTTAGCGTTCTCTTGTCAAGTTTAGCTTTTTAGTTGCCAAGGTGATCAAGAGAAAAAGTTAGTGGGTTTCTCTCTACATTAAATGCATTCCATGACAGATTATGTTCCCAAGACAGGCAGTATTATCATCTGTCTCCTCGCTATTCCCAGCCACCACGTGGCAATTAACCCTCATCCCCTCGCCTGTATCCATGACAAGACCATTCGATGCAGCCATCAATCTTCCCATCACCGCCATTCTCTCCCCATCCCAGCCTCATTATCAACTACACGACCTTCGTTTCGAAACCAGAAGGATCATGTCTCATAATGATAGCGCATGTATACATTGCCATGGTTCGGGGCAAAGCTCCCATGATTGCCCTCATGGTCTGAGAGCAAACGCCTCCCCATGATTGCTCCCCATTCCAGATAATGTCGCCAGCAACATTCAGGAGCTTTCTACCTTCGCTCTCCTCACTATTGAGGTGGGTCTGCCATCTTTGGAGGATCTCAGAGAGATGCTAGGGTATCGCTTCAACGTCTGAGATTGGACGTATGAGATCAAGCGGGTATCTATGAATAGGTTCATGGTTAAATTCCCCTCTGATGAGCTACTAGATCAAGCCATCAAGCTCAGTCCCGTGAATCTTGGGTCCTTCGTGGGCAGATTCAGGCTTTGGAGGGAGGACCTCAGGCTAAGAACATTGCCCAACCCCATGTTTACATGGGTCCGCCTCTTCAATCTCCCCTACCACCTCTGGGAGTGGGAGTTCCTCTAATCACTGTTCGAGGGCATCGGCTAATGCGTGTACTACTCCACTGACGTCACCATGAAGACAAACTTCATAGACTGCAGGGTGCTTCTAGAGATTAGGGAATATTCGAATGTCCCTAAGAGGATTAGGTTTCGTTACACCTCTCCCATGGACCTTCGTCTGATGGAAGGTTTTTTCATCACTCAGATTGTAGGTGGAGAACGTGAGCAGCATGCAAACAATGAGGTTGGTCTCATCGACATGTCCGTTGACCAGCCTCAAAGCTAGCAACCGTAGCCTTCCCGTGCCGACCCGAAATTGATTGAAGTGACTTGGGACGGCAGGCAAATGACGGTGGAGAAAGAGCTCTGGCAACGATTTCTCCAGGCCTAAGGCGTTGGGCCGTCTACCCTTCCTCGCGACAAGGGTTTCTCCCACGATTGCGCTTCGAGCAAGGGGAGCGGGGGAGGAGCAGTCGGCCCCTAGGTTATCATCAATTGTAAATTCCCATATGTTTTGCTTAACTTGATGACGTTTAGCTCTGTTAACAACCTATTAATTTATGATAAGCTTTTTGGAATGATTATACATCTGCTAAGTTTAAGCCATTTGTTGTTAACCTCGTGGATTTGCTGTTAAGGTTACCCCTTTGGGGGTTTGTTGTTAATTCAGGAGCTTACTGTTTTGCGTTTTGTTGTTGAGCTTATGGTTGCATTTGAAGCACACATTAGCAGAATCATGCGATGTTAACCTTATAATATTTACATGTATATTGTTATTAACAACAAAGAATTGTAATATATCATTTACAAATCATGCAATGTTAACCAAGAACTGATTTTGTAACCACGTAGAGCATTGAGAATTCTAGTTTTAACAGAGTTAAGTTTGGATTCTTGCAGTTCTACAATTTCCACTCTAGAAAAAAGGATGAGTCTCTAACTAATCTTCTTTTGACGGGGTTATTCAATCATCTAACATTTCAAAAACCAATCTTTATAAAAAAAATAGAAATGCAACCAACAACATGACATAAGAGGTCACAAAGTCTATGATGTAGAATTAGCCATCTCTACCTCTAGATCTTGCAATTTAGCTAGAGAATCTTTAGTTAAAGACTCCTAAATGTCGTAGTTAGATGCAAGTTCAACTAAATAATCTTGAGATAGTGAATTAATAGGCAGAAAAGGCGTAGAGGTGTAAGAAGACTGAACCTTGAGGAGACCAAAGGCTTGCTAGAGCCAGCCATGAATCTATGGTATGGCTTGTGGTAGAGGGAGATTGGAGCAATCCTGCGTCTACGATGTCTCGGAGGTCTCTCAAATCTCTGTGGCTAAGCAAAAGAGGATATAACATCCGAAGATTGTCTTAAAGAGGAAGTAGGGATTGATTTCTTATTGTTTTGGGCCAGAGAGGGCTCTCTATGGGATAGGCCTTCACAGGGGCCTATTTTGATATCGTCATAGAAACTTTCCTATGTCCTCCTTAGTAAAATCATAGATTTACCTTGAACTACTATTTTGATATCGTCATAGAAACTTTCCTATGTCCTCCTTAGTAAAATCATAGATTTACCTTGAACTAAAACTTCCACCATATTAGGAATATCGCAATTAGCAAACTGTTGCCTTGTTGTAACCCCTAAAAATGAGCAAAGATATCTAATTCCTTAAATGTCTCCTCCTTTCCCGCTGAATTTGAAGATGAGCCAATGACTCTTTTGCCTTTGTCATCTACAGGGAGTCCTTGAGGAGATGGAGTTAGTGGTGGCATGTCATAGGAAAGGGGCTGTTGAACTTAAGATTTCATTGATTCCCATAGAAACTTCAAATCTCTCCATGAATACTCTGATGAAGGTTCACCTTCATTTATCAAAAATTCCAAATCTATCTTGGTAGACAATGCCTCCTAAGTCATAGGAGGGCCCAAAATATCTATAGTGGCTCCCCTTCTAGCAGCCTGCCATTGATAGGGGATAGATATCTGAATGGGATAACTTTGGGGAAATCCTTCTTGCATCTAGTTTTAGAAGAAGCTTACAAGTTGAAATATCATCTATGAACATAATGTTCCTAGAGCTCGCATATAGCTCACCATAATCCTGAAGCAGCCTTGATAAGAATTCACAGTCCCAGAGGTGCAAGGAAATATCCAACAATTTGATCAAATATAGTTCTGGCTTGGGGTGGACTTGCATGCCTTTGACCTTTGACCATTTACCGAAAATTCCACAAAAGAGCCCCATGTTAATGAATCCTGCCAGAACCCCTTGGTCCAAAAGTGCTAAAGAATGGAATTGTGCCAGGAACTTCCCCTGCTCTGATTTGAGGATTTGAAATTTCCAATTATTGATGTTGAATCTATATTCAAGCATTTCCCTCGGTTCCTCTATGGAAGGTGATCCAACACCCAAAGAAAGAATACTAAAAGAAGATAACTTGCAGATCTTGTCGATAATAGAGTCGGGGTTAGAATAATGGGGATCAATGTCGGGTGCAAACATGCAGGCTGGGAGGCCATGGAGGTGGTGCAAGCACGAGAAGTGTGACCTACCTGATTGTACTTAAAGCATTTGAAAGATCCCAGATTGCATGAACGTGCCATGTGGTCTGGATCTCCACAAAAGAAGCATCTTTTAGGGGTTTGAGGAGAAACGATCCACGAAGTAGCCCTAGGTCTCCTAAAATATCTTCTTGTTGATGAAAGTGGTCCAACCTGATTTAGGAGCAAGTGCGAGAAAAGAAGGGAGGGGGAGGATTCCCTTGTCTTTAGTGGGTAGCGATGCTTGATGTTTGAAGAGGTCGGCTGTAAAACCCTATGAATTTTAGAAAATAGTGTGAATTATATTGATAAACAAGCTCTAATTATAATGAATATTATTTATGGATGAATGATTATGCTAACAATTAATTTAAGATCAATTAAGAGTATATATGAGAGTATGCAAAGGTTAAATATGCACAAAGAAGAAATCTGGAAAAATAACCAATTAATAGTATATATACATTACACACCGATATAGTTTGAATCTAGAAAAACTCAAAAGATAAAAGTTGTAGGTATCTTCAATAGCTTTCCAACACATCTTAAATCACCTTATTCTGAGGTCATATATCAAATTTATAGCCAAAATACATGAAGACTATTTTTCAGTCTGACTGGGTTTCCTGTTTCGGGTTTGGGCTGTTTTGATTCGGTTTTGTAGTTATATATATACATGTTTACACACAAAAAACACATATTTTTATTAATATTCTAAATCCTAGTAACCCCTCTTTCTCTCTCTCAAAACTAATCATAATTTGTGAGATTTAGGAGAGTTCTTGAGGCTTTTGTCGAGAGGAAGGTGAGATTTTGCGACTTTAGTGGAGAGGGATCTTACACGCTCGTGTTCATGAGTTTAACACGATGTTTGAGGTAAGATCATCTTCCTCCAAACCTCTCCCTATAGTTAATTCAAGATTTAATATGTTTAATTGATGAATCTCATGTTTAAGCTTAACCCGATGTCTTAAAATCTTAGTTTATGATGTTAATCTCTAAACCAATGTGAAAATTTATAGTTTTAGTTGTTTTTTATATTAGTTTGATGATCATGATCATTAAGGTTGTATTTAATTTCATTTTAACTTATAAATCATGCTTAAATCATGTTTAATACATTGCATCAACAAGTGTGGTAATTTTACTTCGATGGGGCTTCACGAGCGACTAATACGGCAAGCACTCCTGGTAATTCTAGAATTTTTGCGGGAGTTGGAGTTGTCCTAGTTTTCCCAGAGAATACGGCAAGCACTCCTGGTAATTCTAGAATTTTTGCGGGAGTTGGAGTTGTCCTAGTTTTCCCAGAGAAGCATGTGATACCCCAAGCCTATTCATTGATATGGATGTGTTTCAATAACGTAGCCGAATACAACGCGCTGCTCATTGGACTAAGTTTCGCCAAAGAGCTGGGGGTCGAATACCTTGAAGCTTTTGAATACAACGCGCTGCTCATTGGACTAAGTTTCGCCAAAGAGCTGGGGGTCGAATACCTTGAAGCTTTTGACGATTCCCAACTAGTAGTCAACCAAATACGTGGAGAGTACGAAGTCAGAAACCAGAGCTTGATTCCGTACCATAAAGCGGCCATTGAGATGACAGACTCGTTTGAAGGATTATACATCGAGTACGTCCCGCGTCTCCAAAATACGTATGCAGACGCACTAGCGACATTAGCAGTGTCTCTGGCACAGCCTCCCGACACTGAATAATTGGTTACCCTAAGGACTCACCGACTATTAATACCATGGTGCGCCTTAGATGCAAACGAAGCGAGATTGACGATTCCCCATTATCGACTACATCGTGCATGGTATTTTGCCACATGATATAAAAGAAAGAGACTCGGTCCGATGAAGAGCGCCAAGAGTTTATTATAACACGGCGACCCAGACACTGTATAGTCTCGCATACGACGGTTTGCTACTCTGATTCCTTTCAACCAAAGAAGCGGAAGAGGCTCTCAAAGAAGCGCATGATGAAACCTGTGGTGCACATCATCCCGATCCCAAGCTCTGCGATCGTCTCAGAAGAATAGGATATTATTGGCCAATCATGGTCAATAACGCAGCTGATTACGTCCGACGGTGTCATGTGTGCCAAATGCATGCAAACTACATGCACCAATCCCCAGAGCATTTACACCCTTCGGCCACTTCATGGCCATTTGAGACATGGGGAATGTATATCATTGGCCTTATTTTCCCATCATCGGTTAAAGGTGGCCATTTCATCTTGGCGATTACTGATTATTTCTCCAAGTGGGCCAAAGCTATTCTGCTCAGAGAAGTAAAGATGAGTAACATCATCGCATTCATCAAACACCACATTATTTATCAGTGTGCCGAGGTGAATCGTGCATGACAATGGCCCTTAGTTTGTCAGTAATGTTTTCATCAGATTTTGTGGGAAGTTCAGGATTGAAGATGTTTCATCAATGACATACAATCCTACTGCAAACAGATTGGTTGAGGCCTTTAACAAAACAATCATAAAGATTTTGTCAAATCATGTGAGAACTAACAAGCGAGACTGGGATGACAAAATTGACGAAGCTCTCTGGGCCTATCACACCACAGTCCACATACCTACCAGTGCAATCCTGTATTCTCTGGTGTATGGATGTCAAGCCATCCTCCCGTTAGAGATTCAAATTCCATACATGCGTATTGCTCTTACAACGAAGATTATGACTGATGAACAACATCAGAAACATCTTGAAGAGCTCGAGATGTTAGATGAAAAGCGTCTAGAAGTTCAGCGGCAGATTCAGTTCTACCAAGCCAGAATCTTTAGGGCTTTTGATAAGAAAGTCCAACAATAGAGTTTTAAAAAAGGAGATTTGGTCATTGACGTTTGACGATCGATGATCCTCAATTCCAAGAAGAAGGTAAAATTCTAACCCAAATAGGAATGACCATTCGTGGTGGAGATGGTTTACTCAAACGGCGCATATCGCCTGGTCACTCAAAATGGTGACAAGCTTATGATGCCAATAAATAGGAAGTTTCTAAAAAAGTACTATCCGTAGTATGTTCGGGATAACCTATTTAACGAGAAGTTCCTGGAGAATACTATTCACGGTGTTCCTAAGGATAACCCAAGATCGGCTGGCTATCCAAGATCAAAACTAATTGTCTAGATAAGTCATTCTTAATCACAATAAAATGATAATTAAGAACCTCCCGCTGTAATTTGGAGCCTTCTTTCATCAAGATGAGATTTGATGACCCCATTTGATCAATCTTTCCTCATGAAACTGCCACAGTTAAGTTGTGGAGTGCTTGATGACTTATGATCCTCCACCATAAAATCTCTCATCGATCAAACTAAATGACGATGGGCCCACCGATTTCTTTGTGGTTAAATCCACCCAAACTCCCAATGTGTCCAAGCTTTTGACACTCCCACTGTTGAGGTCTGACGTGACACCCCCATCTTTATGTTAAGTCATTATTACTTAATATCGAAAACCCCCACTGAGTGATTTGTACAAGTTAACATTCTTATTATTATCTATATCTTCACTCCCACTGTTTTTTTGTCAAACCTTCCTATAGTTAGGACCAAAACCAAAATCCCCTCTCGATTCCTTCAATGAACGAGAGGACCACTTTCAAAACCAGAATTCCCTTTAGATAAATGAAAGGCCTCCACCCAAGTTAAACGATCAAAGCTATAAAAGTTAGGGTCGTCTCAAACCTCCACTCGGTTAAACCTCCCTATGGTTTACACTAGATCAAAGCTATAAAAGTTAGGGTCGTCTCAAACCTCCACTCGGTTAAACCTCCCTATGGTTTACACTAAAGTTAGGATTTCATCTCGATAAACGAGAAAGTCATCTTCTGATCGGGTAACCAACTCTATAAATTTAAGGTTATCTAGATCTTTTCAATTCTCAGAGTGGAGATCCCACTCTTAGTTACACCTTCCAAGATTCTCGAAATGGAGATCTCACTTTTAGTTTCTTCTGGATCATGGAGATAGAATATAAAATTCTTCCTCTCAAGATTTGGGAGACAGAATATAAAAATTTTCCTCTCCCGTATTAGATTCGTCTTTACCCTAAAAGAAGACCTAGAGATATAATATAAAATTCTTCCTCTCCAGCATTGGGTTCGTCTTTGCCCCAAGAGAAGACACAATCTTGAGATATAATATAAAATTCTTCCTCTCCAGCATTGGGTTCGTCTTTGCCCCAAGAGAAGACACAATCTTTCCACCCAATCAAAATCTATGTCTTTGAGACATGGGAGATTTTATCTCAAACCCTGAGTAGAGATAAGTCTACGCCTAACACACATTGTCATTTAGTCTTTTCTATGAAAAAGACACTAGGATTCATGCCTGGAGGAATTTATTTCAATCCTCAAACCGAGATAAGTCTGTACCTAATACGCCCTACCGGGTTGTACGTTCTCGTGAAAACAACCAACTCTACGTATTCAATGTCGTAGCAACCAAAATCCATGCCTTTTAGGCATGGGGGATTTTATCTTGAACCTTGAGTAGAGATAAGTCTACGCCTAACACGCGTTGCCATTTAGTCTTTTCGGTGAAAAAGACACCAGGATTCGTGCCTGGAGGATTTTATCTCAATCCTCAAACCGAGATAAGTCTGCACCTAATACGCGTTACCGGGTTATACGTTCCCGTAAAAACGATCAAGTCTATGTATTCAAAATCATAGCACTAAGTCTACAAGAATTCATTCTTTTAACACAACGTTACATGTGAAATGAGTTTTAACAATTTACATGTTAGCCCGATTCAAACGGTAATCGGTAAAGATATATCAAATCCGTTGATGGCTGAGGGTTTGCCAAAAATCTTATGAGCATTCCGTAAGGGATGATTAAGTCTATGCATTCAAATTCATAGTGCTAAGTCTAAAAGAATTCATTCTTTTGGCACAACGTCCCATGCAGAATAGACTTAAACAATCTGCATACTAGCCTGATTCAAACGGTAATCGGTAAAGGCATGTCAAATCCGTTGATGGCTGAGGATTTGCCAAAAATCCTATAGGTGTTGTGGCTATTCATCCTAGATTGGATAATGATCATAATAAAGAGAAGAGTGCGCTAAGTAAAAGACTTTGTTTCATTAATAAAGTGAAAATAAAAATATAAAAGTGGAAACTATCACTCCGAGTACAATCCGTGACTGAGGATCCGAAGTTCCAACATAGAGAGATCATCAGCAAATCTCTGCTCGAGTTTAGCCTGCAACTCAGCCTGAATGGAATCTTCAGATGTATCTAGTGTCTTCGCGGCTACGCTCCTCAACTTAGTCAACTTCTCTTCTGCAGGCTCCAGCTTCTCTAATGTCTGTCTTTGAGAGTCTTCAACATTGGCTAAGTCGTCCTCAAGAATAGCACAAGATTCTTTAGCGTACTTTAAGGTCTTCTTGAGTTTAGCTATCTCCTCGTTGGTCGAAGCTAAAATCTAAGTAATTCAGCCTTAGTCTTGTCCTTCCTCAAGATATTAGCCTTCATCTGCATAACAGAGCTCTCCTGTGACTGAAGATCATGTCCAATGGATGCTCTGGAGTCATGTCACTGCTTCAACTCAGATTCCAACTGAGTAGCAACAAAAGAGAAAACACCTCTAGTCCTCCGCTCCCCCAACTCTTAGGATTCGCGCTCCAGTACGGCAAGATCTACAACGAGGGAATTAGCTAGCTCTGGGTACCCCTCCTCTCTAATCAGCATCATATGGCGGTCAAGAGATCGTCTGTACTGATCAAAACGGAATCCATGATGAATGATCCTCTTGACCATCTTGCCCAAGAAGGTAAGGAAACTCTCAAGATCTATCCGGAATATGTTTGTGCCCGAATCGGTATCAGATAGTAAGGTCAAAATACGCTCATATGGAGACAATGGAAGCCCTACAAATAATCATACAGAAGAATAAGAAACTTTAGAATATTGTGGAGAAACTTAGAGGAAGTTATGAACTCATCAGCACTAGCAGAAGTCCCTTCAGTTTGGCGTCCTATATTGGGTTCTGCAGAACTAATCTCAGCAATCCCCGGAATGACAGTAGGTATAACTATCGTCAGTATATCGACTCCACCAGGAGATCTCACAATCTTCGTCTCCATCGGATCTAAAGTAATAGTAGCCTGAAGCTGAGGACTAGGCGGCTGAGTTGTAGCCATAGCTCCCTCCGATGATGAAGGGACAGAGCTCTTAGGCAGGCTAGAAATGCCGGGGATCGTAGCTGTATCAGCCCTAGAGGATGGTCCTACAATTAAAACTCCCATATGTTTGAGTAAAATATTAACAGATGAAGGAGAGCAATCTATGAATCAAATGTATACCTGCAGATGAACCACCCTTAGCGGATGGTTCTGTAGTTCCTCGATTGGCCTGCTCTGCCAACATATCAACGAGTAGTCTAGTATCAGCTCTTGAGAATCTCGATGCTAAGACAAATACGTGTTCGCTGAATTCTCTAGGATCCATACCATGAAATGCTTCCTCCTCGATCGATATCTCTAGTGTGACATCTACACAAGAGCTTAAACGTTGAGTAAAAGAGAAAGATGCTAGAATTCATAATAGTGGGAATCAGATTTACCTCCAGCAGTTGCAGAAGGTTCTTTTACCTCGACATTTGTGCCCGCATCGTTTAATTTGTCTAAAAGATAACAAAGTGTGGAAACGATTAAAAGGGGAACAAATTCTGAATTGCCTAACTCCTTTAATTGTCACTCAAATAGTGTACTATTGGTGTTAGATGTACCCGGCTTAGAATCCTCGGTTCAACATTGCTACCCTGGCTAACACTCTCGCCTTCCCCGGCATGCACGGGATCATCGCCAATAGCATCACACATCTGCTGCACGATGTTTGGACCTTCGAAATGGTTAAAGTTGGAGAAGATAGAGTCGTGCAGAAATTCATCCTCCCCATGAACCCCTAAAACACAAGACATGATTAAGTTCGAAGAATCCATAATATTCTTACCATTTTCATCTTTATCAAGAGATGTAGTTGTACTCATTGGTGTTGGTTTACTTGTTGTATTTTCCATTCCAAAACATTTGAGTAAATCTTTAGCATACTTGCTTTGGTTGATAAAAATCCCTTCCTTTAATTGTTGATTTGTAGTCCAAGGAAAAAATTGAGTTCACCCATGTGACTCATTTCAAATTCATCCTGCATAGTCTTTGCAAACTCTTGACAAAGATTATCATTAGTAGAACCAAATATTATATCATCTACATATATTTGAATTAATAGTATATCTTTATTAATTTTCTTTATAAAAAGTGTAGAATCAACTTTTCTTATTTCAAAACCAGAAGTTAAAAGAAATTTTTTTAATCTATCATACCAAATCATGTGGATGATTTCTAACTTCTACAAAATCCTTTGGTAAATCATTTTGTAAATTATCATCTTTTGAAATATCTAGCATTGGAGTATCACGAATAGAATCAACTAAATCATTATCATTATTTAAAACAATAGGTATTTTTGTAAAATTCTCATCAAAAGAAACATGCATAGATTCTTCAATGGCTAAGGTTCTTTTGTTATATATTCTATAAGCTTTGCTATGATTAGAATATCCGACAAAGATTCCTTCGTCAGATTTAGAATCAAATTTGTCCAAGTTATCTTTTGTGTTTAAAATAAAACATTTACAACTAAAAGCTTTAAAATAAGAAACTTTAGGAGCTTTATCTTAAAATAATTCATTAGGTGTTTTCTTTAAAATAGGTCTTAATAATATTCTATTTAGTACATAACTTGCTGTAGAGACAGCTTCTGCCCAAAAATACTTTGGTAGGTTACTATCACACAACATAGTTCTAGCACATTCTTGTAAAGTTTTATTCTTTCTTTCTACAACTCTATTTTGTGGAGCCGCTCGAGGAAAAGAAAAAGCATGAGAAATACCATTTTTATCATAAAAATTTGCAAAAGTTCATTTTCAAATTCTCTTCTATGATCACTACGTATAGTAATAATTGAAAGAGACTTTTGTTTTTAAATTCTTTTGCAAAAGATAGAAAACTCATTAAAAGCATCATTTTTATTTTTAAGAAATATTACCCATATAAATATTGAAAAATCATCAACAAGTACAAATACATTTCTTCATCATCATCAGAATTTTCTTTATCCGAAGTAGTATTGAATGCAAGCACTTTCTTGTTCTTTGTTTCATCCTCATTCTTTCTATCTTCAATTTGGACTTCATAGGCCATGAGATTTCCAATGAGATTTTCTATCGTAAGAGTTGATAAGTCATTTACTTCTTCTATTGCGGTAACTTTCTTTTCCTATTGTGGAGTCAGAGAACGGAGGATCTTTCGTACCATTTCCACTTGAGTAAATTCTTTTCCAAGACCGATGAGAGAATTTGTGATATCGGTGAATCTTATAAACATCTATCCAATGGTCTCGTTTTCCTTCATTCTGAATAATTCGAATCTGTGTACAATGAATCTTATAAACATCTATCCAATGGTCTCGTTTTCCTTCATTCTGAATAATTCGAATCTGTGTACAAGAATAAAAATTTTAGATTCTTTAATCTTACTTGTACCTTCATGAGTTATCTTGAGTGTGTGCTAAATATCATATGCGGATGTGGCCGTTGACACCCTATTGAACTCATTCTTATCAAGAGCACACAATAAGACATTCATTGCTTTTGAATCCAAGTTTGCATTGTTCCTTTGAGATGTAGTCCATTCCGTGAAAGGAGTGGTTGGCTTCTCATATTTTGTTTCCACAATGTTCCAAAGTTCGTAGCCAATTGATTGGAGATAAATCCTCATCCGACACTTCCAATAGTTGTAGTTTAGTCCATCGAACATTGGTGGACGATTTGTAAAAAGTCATTCCTTCAATTTTGAAGCCAAATCCGATGTTGATGTCATTTCTTCAACCTTGCTCTGATACCAAATGTAGGATCTAACCTAATAACACTTAAACACTAAAGGGGGTGAATAGTGTTTATTTAAAAATTTATGTAAAAAAGATTATAATTTGCAAAGAAGAAAGCATCATCACAGAAAATCACAATCATAAATGCAGAATTTTATACTGGTTCCACCTCCCATGTATACATCCAGTCCCCAAGCAAATCTCGCTTGAGAGTTTCCAGAATTTTATACTGGTTCCACCTCCCATGTATACATCCAGTCCCCAAGCAAATCTCGCTTGAGAGTTTCCACTATGATTCTGAAAAACTTACAAAATCAAAACAAAACTAAACCTGACCAATTTGCAAGTCCTTGCAAATTGCAACCAATCTCTTCACCAAGAGATTACATCTCTCACAACCGAGAGAAACCTTTTCTTGAATCAATGTACAAAACTCCTATAAGCCTTGATATATTTGTGAAGTACAGTAGTGGCTTATGAACTCTTTATACTCTAAAATTTTCTCAACACGTTGTGTACATAATGAGGAACAATGGTTGTTTTAGAATTTTTATTTTTCTCAATACTCAAGTAAAAATCAAAATTTTAACACTTGAGTATGCACAAAAATTGAAGCTTATAGATAGGAATTCATGAGTCAATTTTCTAAAATTGTAACCTATTTATAGCCCTTGAAGAGAAAATTTTTCAAACCCTAAAAACGTGTTCATAACGGCTATAAACTGTTATTTTTAAAAAAACTGAAATGTCAGAAAACCACTTTAGTAGTCGACTAATAGTCGTTGTAGTCGACTACTCTGCGTTAAAACAACTTTAGTAAACTCAGGATTTTTCTTAGTAGTCGATTACTATAGGCATTAGTCGACTACTCTGTTAAAACAAAAAATAGAATTCAAAATTTGAAACTGAGTAGTCGACTATATTGTGTAGTAGCTGACTATACTGTAAACAACAAAAAGTGAGACTTTGCCTAAGTACTTTGTAGTCGACTATAAAAATTTATTAGTCGACTAGATTGTAATTTGACATAAACTTATATTTTTAATCTGAACTTCAATAGTCTGACTATAAGTAGTCATTGGTCGACTACTAAGGGTTCAAAATATTATGTATGAAATATTTTGAGACTCATCAATTGACTAAATACTCTAATGGTTAATATAGAGGATTTCTATTGTTAACCAACACATTAAGCCTGTATTAATGTGTTCTAATCTTTATGTGTGTGTATGTGTGAGTGATCAAGGCTTGTATAATTTTTTTAAGTAAAGAAAATGTAAAAATTACATTGATATATAAGCTCTTCATCTTCTTTACTTCATGATGCCTTGAACTCATCTTGCACTTGTTCATGTTGATAGCTGTATTGAAATGTTAGTGCACAATAATACACATAGTTATTCATATTATGAATAAATTGTTATCATCAAAATTATATCATGGGAATATGATATCCAACATAAGAGATCCAATTAGAGACTACATGGTGGTGAGGGATTACCTTCTCAACCAATGGGTACATGGCCAAGTAACTCTGTCTAGTGAACGCGCGGACCGGCATACGACTTACTCACCATCTTCTTTCGCTTAGGGAAGTGAGCCTCTATGTGGGTACTAGGTCTCTCGTGTTTGGATTTGGCACGTACCTCAACCCATGTGGCAGACTCACCGGAAGACCATAATCTCACGCGACGGAGGATAAGAGGCTCGTCTTCTTCAACCATCCCACCTGGGGTAACAAGAGTCATCTTGTTAGGATAAGTAAACAAAACCTCTCACCTTGGCTTTGATGGAGCCGGTAGAGGTTTAGGGAAAATAGAGCGCTGAGTCCAACGAGCATTGGGTTCGTCTCCAGCATTGGGTTTGTCTTTGCCCCAAGAGAAGACACAATCTTTCCACCCAATCAAAATCTATGTCTTTGAGACATGGGAGATTTTATCTCAAACCCTGTGTAGAGATAAGTCTACGCCTAATACACATTGTCATTTAGTCTTTTCTATGAAAAAGACACCAGGATTCATGCCTGGAGGAATTTATTTCAAACCTCAAACCGAGATAAGTCTGTACCTAATACGCCCTACCGGGTTGTACGTTCCCGTGAAAACAACCAACTCTACGTATTCAATGTCGTAGCAACCAAAATCCATGCCTTTTAGGCATGGGGGATTTTATCTTGAACCTTGAGTAGAGATAAGTCTACGCTTAACACGCGTTGCCATTTAGTCTTTTCGGTGAAAAAGACACCAGGATTCGTGCCTGGAGGATTTTATCTCAATCCTCAAACCGAGATAAGTCTGCACCTGGATTTTATCTCAATCCTCAAACCGAGATAAGTCTGCACCTAATACGCGTTACCGGGTTATACGTTCCCATAAAAACGACCAAGTCTATGTATTCAAAATCATAGCACTAAGTCTACAAGAATTCATTCTTTTAACACAACGTTACATGTGAAATGAGTTTTAACAATTTACATGTTTGCCCGATTCAAACGGTAATCGGTAAAGATATATCAAATCCGTTGATGGCTGAGGGTTTGCAAAAAATCTTATGAGCATTCCGTAAGGGATGATTAAGTCTATGCATTCAAATTCATAGCGCTAAGTCTAAAAGAATTCATTCTTTTGGCACAACGTCCCATGCAGAACAGACTTAAACAATCTGCATACTAGCCTGATTCAAACGGTAATCGGTAAAGGCATGTCAAATCCGTTGATGGCTGAGGATTTGCCAAAAATCCTATAGGTGTTGTGGCTATTCATCCTAGATTGGATAATGATCATAATAAAGAGAAGAGTACGCTAAGTAAAAGACTTTGTTTCATTAATAAAGTGAAAATAAAAATATAAAAGTGGAAACTATCACTCTGAGTACAATCCGTGACTGAGGATCCGAAGTTCCAACATAGAGAGATCATCAGCAAAGCTCCGCTCGAGTTTAGCCTGCAACTCAGCCTAAATGGAATCTTCAGATGTATCTAGTGTCTTCGCGGCTACGCTCCTCAAATTCGCCAACTTCTCTTCTGCAGGCTCCAGCTTCTCCAATGTCTGTCTTCGAGAGTCTTCAGCATTGGCTAAGTCGTCCTCAAGAATAGCACAAGATTCTTTAGCGTACTTTAAGGTCTTCTTGAGTTTAGCTATCTCCTCGTTGGTCGAAGCTAAAATCTAAGTAATTCAGCCTTAGTCTTGTCCTTCCTCAAGATATTAGCCTTCATCTGCATAACAGAGCTCTCCTGTGACTGAAGATCATGTCCAATGGATGCTCTGGAGTTATGTCACTGCTTCAACTCAGATTCCAACTGAGTAGCAACAAAAGAGAAAACACCTCTAGTCCTCCTCTCCCCCAACTCTTGGGATTCGCGCTCCAGTACGACAAGATCTATAACGAGGGAATTAGCTAGCTCTGGGTACCCCTCCTCTCTAATCAGCATCATATAGCGGTCAAGAGATCGTCTGTACTGATCAAAACGGAATCCATGATGAATGATCCTCTTGACCATCTTGCCCAAGAAGGTAAGGAAACTCTCAAGATCTATCCGGAATATGTTTGTGCCCGAATCGGTATCAGATAGTAAGGTCATAATATGCTCATATGGAGACAATGGAAGCCCTACAAATAATCATACAGAAGAATAAGAAACTTTAGAATATTGTGGAGAAACTTAGAGCAAGTTATGAACTCATCAGCACTAGCAGAAGTCCCTTCAGTTTGGCGTCCTATATTGGGTTCTGCGGAACTAATCTCAGCGATCCCCGGAATGACAGTAGGTATAACTGTCGTCAGTATATCGACTCCACCAGGAGATCTCACAATCTTCGTCTCCATCGGATCTAAAGTAATAGTAGCCTGAAGCTGAGGACTAGGCGGCTGAGTTGTAGCCATAGCTCCCTCCGATGATGAAGGGACAGAGCTCTTAGGCAGGCTAGAAATGCCGGGGATCGTAGCTGTATCAGCCCTAGAGGCTGGTCCTACAATTAAAACTCCCATATGTTTGAGTAAAATATTAACAGATGAAGGAGAGCAATCTATGAATCAGATGTATACCTGCAGATGAACCACCCTTAGCGGATGGTTCTGTAGTTCCTCGATTGGCCTGCTCTGCCAACATATCAACGAGTAGTCTAGTATCAGCTCTTGAGAATCTCGATGCTAAGACAAATACGTGTTCGCTGAATTCTCTAGGATCCATACCATGAAATGCTTCCTCCTCGACCGGTCTCTCTAGTGTGACATCTACACAAGAGCTTAAACGTTGAGTAAAAAAGAAAGATGCTAGAATTCATAATATTAGGAATCAGATTTACCTCCAGCAGTTGCAGAAGGTTCTTTTACCTCGACATTTGTGCCCGCATCTTTTAATTTGTCTAAAAGATAACAAATTACGGAAACGATTAAAAGGGGAACAAATTCTGAATTGCCTAACTCCTTTAATTGTCACTCAAATAGTGTACTATTGGTGTTAGATGTACCCGGCTTAGAATCCTCGGTTCAACATTGCTACCCTGGCTAACACTCTCGCCTTCCCCGGCATGCACGGGATCATCGCCAATAGCATCACACATCTGCTGCACGATGTTTGGACCTTCGAAATGGTTAAAGTTGGAGAAGATAGAGTCGTGCGGAATCATCCTCCACATGACCCCCTGAAACACGGAACATGATTAAATTCAAAGAATCCATAAGAGAACCAATTAGAGACTACATGGTGGTGAGGGATTACCTTCTCCGCTAATGGGTATGTGGCCAAGTAACTCTGCCTGGCGAACGCACGGACTGACATATGACTTACTCACCGTCTTCTTCCGCTTAGGGAAGCGAGCCTCCGTGTAGGTACTAGGTCTCTCAATTTGAGTTCACACATGTGACTCATTTCAAATTCATCCTTCATAGTCTTTACAAACTCTTGACAAAGATTATCATTAGTAGAACCAAATATTATATCATCTACATATATTTGAATTAATAGTATATCTTTATTAATTTTCTTTATAAAAAGTGTAGAATCAACTTTTCTTATTTCAAAACCAGAAGTTAAAAGAAATTTTTTTAATCTATCATACCAAATCATGTGGATGATTTCTAACTTCTACAAAATCCTTTGGTAAATCATTTTGAAAATTATCATCTTTTGAAATATCTAGCATTGGAGTATCACGAATAGAATCAACTAAATCATTATCATTATTTAAAACAATAGGTATTTTTGTAAAATTCTCATCAAAAGAAACATGCATAGATTCTTCAATGGCTAAGGTTCTTTTGTTATATATTCTATAAGCTTTGCTATGATTAGAATATCCGACAAAGATTCCTTCGTCAGATTTAGAATCAAATTTGTCCAAGTTATCTTTTGTGTTTAAAATAAAACATTTACAACTAAAAGCTTTAAAATAAGAAACTTTAGGAGCTTTATCTTAAAATAATTCATTAGGTGTTTTCTTTAAAATAGGTCTTAATAATATTCTATTTAGTACATAACTTGCTGTAGAGACAGCTTCTGCCCAAAAATACTTTGGTAGGTTACTATCACACAACATAGTTCTAGCACATTCTTGTAAAGTTTTATTCTTTCTTTCTACAACTCCATTTTGTGGAGCCGCTCGAGGAAAAGAAAAAGCATGAGAAATACCATTTTTATCATAAAAATTTGCAAAAGTTCATTTTCAAATTCTTTTCTATGATCACTACATATAGTAATAATTGAAAGAGACTTTTGTTTTTAAATTCTTTTGCAAAAGATAGAAAACTCATTAAAAGCATCATTTTTATTTTTAAGAAATATTACCCATATAAATATTGAAAAATCATCAACAAGTACAAATACATATCTACTTCTATTTAATGATGCTACTCTAGAAGGACCAAAAAGATCAATATGAATCAATTTTAGTGGTTTACTTGTAGATACAACATCTTTAGATTTGAAAGAAGATTTATGCATTTTACCTTATTGACAAGCATCACAAAAATTATCTTTATAGGAGAGCTTGGGTAAGTCTTTAACATAATTATTCTTAGATCACGGCATTTGCATGTGCTTTTCCTTTTCCCTTAGGGGCAAAGTTTGGTTGCGGGGCATTATTAGCTATTTGACCCCTTTCCGCCTTCTTCCTTTTGAGGAATCGTTCGGCTCGTTCTCCTCGCACCTTCAGATCCTTCCAGGTCTTTGGCGGCGCCATTTCCATGGCTTCCAGGATGTCCAATGAAAGATTGTTATGACAGGTCTCGAGGATGAAATCTTCGCTGACCGGATCCCTACAATTCATTGCTTTATTCCGGAATCTCTTCACAAAGTTTTCGACTGTCTCACCATTCTTCTGCTTCTCATCAAACAGAGTGCCGATTGAGACCTCAGTGTCGTCGTCGAAGAAGTTCGTCAGAAACATATCCTTCATGTTGTCCCAACTGCTGATGCTCCCCGGCTTGAGGCGACGATACCAATCGAAGGCCGCTCCGCGAAGAGTGCCAACGAATGACCGTACCATCAAGGGTTCATTGCCGGAGATTATTCCTAAGTGAGATTTAAAATATATCAAATGTTGGGTAGGGGAACCCTTTCCATCAAACGGCGTAAAGTTGATTAAATTGAACTTTGCCGGATATGGAATCGATTCCCACTCCCTTGGATATGGACATGGTATGCCGGACCTTTTCACCTCTTGAGCATTCATCAACGCATTGATTTTGCTCTCCAAGTCCTTCATCTTCTTGTCTTCACTCGTTCCTATCTTCGAGTGGCTTTGGGGAGAGGTAACGTGGTCCTCTTTTGCGTTATCTTCAGGACCATTTCCGTTGTCGTTGTTGACAGGGGGAATAGTTATGTTGACATTATTCCCTTCCCGCTCATTCTCATCTTGACTCTGATGATTGGGTCGAGTGGGTTCTCCTTGGGGAGTTATCAGTGCCGCGATTTGCTGGTCATGCATCTCCCTCATTTGCTGCATGGCCATCTCCATCTCGAACTTGAAACTTTCTTTCTGCCTAGCCAGGGCATCTTCAAGCATCTTGGTTACTTGTTCGGTGCTTATCATGAGTACCTCGCGGGGTTGTCCCTCGCTAGATACCGTGTTGTCCGATGCAATCGCAGAGCAGGCATCTGATCCTTCGTCTTCTGACGGTAATCTCGTCCGAACCCTACTATAAGTCCCTCGTGTAATGGTTCCAGACTGCAGACGAGTTAAATAATTATCTCCCATCGATGCCCCCCTTTACTCCATATTAGTGGTGACCTTCGGAAATTCTCCGTCCTCGGCTATCTTTCTTCTTCGTCGGAAACGCCTAGGCTTAGTCTCAGACGTTCCGGTGGAAATTCTATTGAACACCGAAACTCTCCTTGGGGCTTCAGAGCAACAGCATTCTGATAACACCGCCCTGATGATGTTGGCACACGGACAGTGAGGTTCCGTGTCTCGTGCGTCTCGCTTCCAAGACTTACTCGCACCCCCAGCTCTATAGTACAACTCATCAGTTTGATAACTGGAGCAACCTATAGAGTGTTGGCACGATTTCCCAGGTATAACACCATCATCATCAGACGAATATGCTTCCTTCTGGGGATATGACGCTTTATTAGCGTTCTCAAAAGTCGCTCGTTCCAGTCTACGCTTTTGTGAACGTAAAAACTTAACGGGCTCTTGAACTTCGACACGCAACCCAATGCGGTCGGCAATAGGGGTTTTCCCTTTGTTATCTATCTTGGGGGAATTAGCACGACCCCCAGTCGGGTTTATCAATTGGGGACCTTTCAACGGACCCAATCGCTCCTTGATAGGTACTTTACCTCGATTCCCTGGTAAGGGACCGAGGCGACCTTTCAAAGGAACCCTGGACCTTGAAGGATCCGTGTTCTTACCTGACTCCGCCGGAGGTGCGGGGGCAAGGGGAACGGGATCTGGATTTGATGAAGGTTGGACAGCAATATCGTCCGCTCTCGTCTTAGGCGTTGGTTTTGCCTTTAGCACCCACACCTGCTTGAATTTTGACGGATTCTTGACCGCCTCTTCTTTCTGCATCTCCTCCGCTTTCTATAGGAGAGCTCGGGCATGCGCAAGCAACGCGCGACGCTTCTTGATTCGCTCTTCGAGGGTTGAGCGAGTCCTCGTGACACGAACCCAATCGTTCGTTTCTGCCTTGAAGGAGGAGTTGGTTATGTGCCGTTGTTGCTCTTGGCGCTGTCTGGACTTCAGATCTTCATTGTAGCAGATCCCGTCCATCGATTCCATGGCCTTGGCCAGTTGTCGTGCAAGGCGTTGGCGCCGTCTTTGGAACTCATGTAAATTATGGCCCGTAGTGGCCCTTTTGCTTATTCTGTTCACCTTTGCTTTGCGCATACAGTTTTCTCTCTTTGACTGCGCCGTTGGGCATTTGAATTGAACTTGACGATCCACTGATTGTCCTGTTTAGGACTTAGTCGTATTAAGCTCTTGTTTTGCTTTCTGTTGCTCATAGCGTGGGATCGGATTAACTCCGATCTTCGCGTTGTAGCTCCAACGGGATCGAGAGAGTAACCCTTGGATCGCAATAAAGAACAAACATTCGCCTTTACGGCCAACTGATGAACTTGACTTCGACTCGCTTTTCGGCGAGTTGTTGTATGGGGGAACCGACAGACAGGTTGTCTGTCGAACCGTGTTCGACAATTGTCGTCATGTGGGAATGTGACAATTGATTGTGGTAGGAGTCATCGCCTGGTAGACTCTACCTATCAGTTATCCTAAAGCAATGTTAGGACATCTGGAATAGGTCAAATAGTTCAGGGACGTAGGAGTGTGACTATTGACAGAAGTAATAGCACGTCGCATGGTAGGCTATTACTTAGGCTATGCTATTCGTAAGAATAACGGCGCCAACCATCAGAGGTGATCATTAACTTGATGGGATCTTGTCGCGATTGGAGCGACCGTGGGGGGAGGCTACCATTTCTCAGAATAAGAGTGGTAAGCGGATTTTGTCAGAGGTTTGATGTTAACTTGACGGGGAATGTCGTGATTGGAACGACTTTGAGGACCCACCATCCTTTAGAAGAGGATTGGTAAGTTGATTTTGTCAGAGGTTTAATGTTAACTTGACGGGGAATGTCGTGATTGGAACGACTTTGAGGACCCACCATCCTTTAGAAGAGGATTGGTAAGTTGATTTTGTCAGAGGTTTAATGTTAACTTGACGGGGAATGTCGTGATTGGAACGACTTTGAGGACCCACCATCCTTTAGAAGAGGATTGGTAAGTTGATTTTGTCAGAGGTTTAATGTTAACTTGACGGGGAATGTCGTGATTGGAACGACTTTGAGGACCCACCATCCTTTAGAAGAGGATTGGTAAGTTGATTTTGTCAGAGGTTTAATGTTAACTTGACGGGGAATGTCGTGATTGGAACGACTTTGAGGACCCACCATCCTTTAGAAGAGGATTGGTAAGTTGATTTTGTCAGAGGTTTAATGTTAACTTGACGGGGAATGTCGTGATTGGAACGACTTTGAGGACCCACCATCCTTTAGAAGAGGATTGGTAAGTTGATTTTGTCAGAGGTTTAATGTTAACTTGACGGGGGATGTCGTGATTGGAACGACTTTAGTGGATCCGCCATCTCATTGGAGAAGATAGGCGAATTGGATGGATTTGTCGTGATATGAACGACTTTAGTGGATCCGCCATCTCATTGGAGAAGATAGGCGAATTGGATTCCGTCAGAGGCTTTCGCCCGAACGGGTAAAGTAGGAGCAGTTTAGCCTCATGTACCAGTTGGAGGGCGCTGAGGGCCAGTTTAGACTCTTGCACTCGTGGGAGTTTGTGAAGGAGCACTATGGGTAGTACTTCTTCAGATACTTGCCGTTGATGGGCATCATGATTTTATCGCCGTTCGGTTTGACGAGGCGATAGGCGCCGTTCGAGTAGACTGTCTCTACTACGAATGGCCCTTCCCATTTGGACTGGAATTTCCCCTTCTTCTTGGAAGTGAGGATCATTGGTCTACGGACGGATAGGACGAGCTCTCCTTCTTTGAAGGCTCGGCGCTTGACTTTCTTGTCGAAGCTCCTGGCCATCCGAGCTTGGTAAAACTCGATGTGCTGCTGAGCTTCCAGTCGCCTGTCGTCCAGCGCTTCGAGTTCTGCGAGTCGAAGCCGGTGATTCTCCTCGGCTGTCATTCCTGTTGATAAGGCGACGCGGAGGGATGGAATCTGAATCTCTAACGGCAATACAGCTTCGCAGCCGTATACCAACGAGTAGGGCGTAGTGCCAGTCGGTGTGCGAACCGTCGTGCGATATGCCCACAGGCTTTCGCCTAGCTTTTCATTCCAGTCGCGCTTGCTAGTGGAAGTCAGCTTGGTCAAGATCTTGATGATCGTCTTGTTGAAAGCTTCGGCCAAACCATTCGCTGAAGGGTTGTAGGCCGTGGACGAGAGGTTCTGTATCCGGAGTTTGTCGCAGAACCGGGTGAAGGCATGGCTAACGAATTGCGTGCCGTTGTCGTGAATGATACGCCGGGGTACGCCGTATCGGTATATGACATGGTGCTTAATGAACTTAATCACGTCGCTAGTCTTGACTTCTCTTAAGGGGATGGCTTCTGCCCATTTAGAGAAATAGTCGGTGATCGCGAGGATGAAGCGATGGCCTCTCGCCGATGGTGGAGAAATTGGCCCGACTATGTCCATCCCCCATGCCTCGAAGGGCCAAGATGCCCTCGTCGGATGTAGATCCTCAGGAGGCTGGTGCATGTAGTTGGCGTGGATCTGGCATTCGTAACATCGCTTAGCATAAGCGACTGCATCAGTAACCATCCCAGGCCAGAAGTAGCCCATCCTACGTAAGCGATCCCAAAGCTTGGGTCCGGGCTGATGAGCTCCGCACACGCCGTCATGTGCTTCGCGTACGGCTTCTTGCGCCTCTGCTTTTGAAAGGCAGCGAAGTAGCAAGCCGTCATATGACCTGCGATACAACGTTTTAGTGGTTGAATCGTAGTAGAATCGCGAGGCACGTCGCCGGATAGACTCTCGTTCCTTCGAATCCTCAGGCAACATGCCGTATAGGACATAATCGATGATCGGGAGACGCCAGTCTTCCTGATCTGGCTGACCCGAGGCTTGATGAGTGGCGTTTGCCTCTGGGACGTCTCTGGGTCGAAAGAGTTTTCGGCTGGCGACAGCGACCTTTTGGGTCGTTCCAGGAGGCTGGGCTAAGTTAGCTGCCAAGGATGCGAGAGCATCCGCATGGGTGTTCTTTGAACGGAGCACGTGCTCAATACGGAAGCTCTCGAATGACTCCACTAGTCTGACCGCTGCTCGGTGGAGCGGGATAAGATCTTCATTCCTGACTTCGTATTCGCCAGTCATTTGTTTGACAATGAGTTGCGAATCGCCATAAGCCTCCAGATGCTTTATCCCGAGCTCTTTGGCTAACTCGAGCCCTATGAGCAACGCGTTGTACTCGGCTACGTTGTTGGTACATGGTTCCGTCAAGGAAAAGGCCCGGGGAAACACGTGACCATGCGGGGAGGTGAGGGCCACTCCCACTCCTGCAGAAATAGAGCCGCTCGCGCCTGCGCGGGACGCACCGTCGAAGAACATCTGCCACACCTCCGGCGACGAAGTCATATTGGCTTCGGGAGGTTCATCCGGCAGATCTTCGAATAGATCGGTCTTCTCCCCCAGCGGGTGACTAGCCATGAGATCGCAGATGGCTTGTCCCTTGACCGATTTCTGCGGCATGAAATGAATGTCGTATTGAGAGAGCAGAAGTGCCCACCTGGCCAGGCGCCAGTTTAGCGCTGCGGGTTGTGTCATGAAGACCCGAATGGGATTCATCCGGGAGATGACATGGATGGTTTGGCCAACCAAGTAGTGCCGCATCTTTTGGATAGCGAACACCAAGGCTAGGCATTCCTTCTCGACCATTGGGTACCGTTGCTCGGCGCCCTGCAAGGTTCTGCTCAGGTAGTAGATGCCCTGCTCGTGGCCTGCATCATCGTTCTGAGCCAAGAGGGCACCCAGAGAATGTTCCATAGCCCGTATGTATATGAGGAATGGCCTTCCTGAGATTGGCGCCGCAAGGACAGGCGGATTTGAGAGATAAGCTTTGATCTCCTCAAAAGCCTTTTGGCATGGCTCATCCCAGACGAAGGAGGTACCTTTCTTCATCAGCTTAGAGAAGGGTTGGCACTTGCCCGAGAGATTCGAGATGAATCTTCGGATATAAGCCAGTCGTCCTTGAAGGCCTCTCAGCTCTTTAAGATTTCGGGGTGGTTGGAGCTCTTGAATAGCTCGCACCTTGTCTGGATCAATTCGGATCCCTTTCGTCGTGACGACGAAACCGAGGAATTTACCGCTAGACATTCCCAAGAATGACTTGGTAGGATTCATCTTGAGCTGATGAGTCCTCATGAGTTCGAACATAGCCTTCAAGTCTTGGAGGTGATCCTCCTTATGGCGACTCTTCACGACCAAGTCGTCCACATAGCATTCGACCGTCTTTCGCAAATGATCTCGAAAGATCATGCTCATGGCTCGTTGGTAGGTTGCGCCAGCGTTCTTGAGTCCGAACGGCATGACGGTATAGCAGTACACCCCCATGGGGGTCCTGAATGCAGTGTGCTTCTCGTCTTCGGGGTGCATTTTGATTTGGTTGTACCCCGAGAAGCCGTCCATGAAGGACATCCTCTCGAATCCGCACGTATTGTCAATGATGACATCCGTGATGGGCAGAGGGAATTCGTCTTTAGGGCACGCGGCGTTGAGGTTCCTAAAGTCGATGCAGATGCGGATCTTGCCGTTCTTCTTCAAGACTGGAACAATATTCGCCACCCAGTCGGGGTGTTGCTCCTCTCTGATGAAGCCGGATTCGATCAGCTTCTTTACTTCAGATTCGATCGCCTCCATGATTTGGGGGCGAAACCGCCTCTGCTGTTGTTTGACTGGCTTGGCGTCAGGGTTGATGTTGAGGCGATGCGTGGCGACCCGCGGATCCAGGCCAGGCATATCCTCGTAATTCCAGGCGAAGACGTCAATGTATTCCCGTACGAGGGCGATGAGATCCTCTTTTTCTTGAGGAGGCAGACTGCCGCTGATGAATATGGGTTTGGGATTCGCCTCGGTACCCATGTTCACCTGGAGGACTTCGTCTTCAGTTGGTGGTTCGCGCTGTTCGAAGCGACTGTTCCACTGGGCGCTAACATGGCGATCCCATGTCTCGTCGTAAAGTGGAAGTCGTTCGTCCTCTGCCATTCCGGCGGGGTCTACTGTAGCCATGTTGACTGTAAGGCCATCGAACAGATCCCTTACGCTAACGTCGGAGTCCCAGGCCGAGGTTGTTGACGACTGATCTCCTGAACATGCGTAATCGGAATCCTCGTCGACGTAAAAACAACACTCCGATGAGGAGGAGGAGTAGCCTAAGCCTCTCCTAGTCCTGTTGAAGTAATTTGAGGGCTTCCCTTTGGGGACGTAGGATGGTTTGATGACCGTCTTGCGTCCTCGGCCGTAATTCAGGCCCTCCAAGCGAGTGAGGTCGTACCCCATGTTGCTCATTATGCGTTTCGCCACTCGACTGTATTGCGAGAACTGGGGCGCTGGGTCTTCGTCCTCAGATTCGTCCCATAGCGTGCGTAGGGGGCGATCGATTCGACCGAAGATGATGTCTTTTCGATACCTCTTCCGTGCTGGCACGACGAATACAGCTCGCGATGGCTCGATCGGCCGCGTCTTGAAGATGTATGACGAACATACCGGCAAGTGTAGAGAAGACTCACTGTAGAGTGTCGACCATGAGTTATTAGGTGCGTCGTCTTCGGACGAGGAGCAAGACGACAAATAAGCAAGGTCGGATTTCTCATTCATGATAAGCTTCTCTGCCTGAACGGCGTTAGTTACATGGTGACTCTCATAACCAATTACAATCGACTCAAAGTCGTTCAGAATTAAGCTGTCACCGTATTCAGGTTCGCTATCCGCCTCATTGCCACTTTCTAGTTCTTCCACCGGTGGCTGGTCGGGGTCCTGGTATAGCAGAGAATCCGCGAAGTAGTTCTCGACGCCCTTAAAGGGGTGTTTGTCGGCCACTACCGTTCTTACCCGCTCGTAGTCGTCCACGTACTTCAAACACTGGTGTAGCGTGGATGGAACGATCCGGTTGCCATGAATCCACGGACGCCCCAGGAGTATGTTGTAGGAGGGTTCAGCATCGATAACGTAGCACGTCACCTCCGTCTTCATGTCGCCTATCCGACATTTCAGGCGGATTTTGCCGAGTGGCCGAGTCCCTGTGGCGTTGAAGCCGAAGATGGTAGTCGAGGTCGAGGCTAGGCGCTTCGACGGTATCCCCAAATGTTTGATTAGCTTCAGGGGCACGATGCTCAGTGCGGACCCCGGGTCAACCTGGATCCGATCCACTTTCGCCGAGCCGACGTATCCTGTGAAGTACAGCGGCCGGTCATGGGACGTGTTCTTGATGAGCATGTCCTCGGGGGTGAAAGTGATGCAGGGGATCTGTCTCTCTGAGACTTGGCAGCAAGTTGTACAGCCCTGTTCGATCTCCGTTTCTTTTGAGAAATGGGTCGAGAACGCCTCTGCGTCAGCCAACGCCTCTTGTAGGGCTTCCCGGGTAGGCCTAGACAACCGGAGGAGGTCGTACACGGTGATTCGCGCGGGTATGCTTTTCAATTGCGCGAGCACGTTGAACCGGTAAGGCTGGCGGCTTGAACTTGGCTCATCTGGATTGGGAGGGACTGCTGCGGCCGGCCTCGCGGGAGGTCCTGCTGGGTTTTCCGTCCTCGCGGGATATTGTTTTGCAAACTCCTTTCCGGCTCTCGTGGCGAAGACGTTGGTGTCTTCTTCAGAGTCGGTTAAGGCAGTCATCGCCGCGTCGTCTGTATCCAGGATGGCGGTGACAACGTTGCAATATTTCCTCTTAGCCTCCTTGGAAGGCTGTGCGGTCCACTGCTCGTCGTCGAGGAGGTCCGGATGGACCCACATCACTTGCCCTGATGGCAGAGTTTGTGGAACCAAACCCTTCTCCCGCTGGTTGTGAGGATCGTCGTTAGTGATCTTCAAAACCGCCTTGGGGATAGGAATTATCCCCGCCGGAGCTTGAACCTCCGGGAGACCCGTCCCAAAGCTCAAAGTGACCATGTTCGCCGTCACCTGCTTTTGGACCTTCTCTTTCTTCAAGACCCCCGCGTCGTAGAGGGCCTGGAGTTTGTCCTTGAGGACGTAGCACTTGGTTGTGTGATGCCCAAGGAATCTGTGATATGCACAGTAACTTGGGTCACCGGTTTTGTCCGCCTCCTCCGGTTTGGCGGCTTCTGGCAACTTAATTCGCCCACTCTTGAGTAGAGTGTCGAGAGTCGCCACTACCTGGTCTTCTTTGAAATCATATTGCCGCTGGGGGCGTGGTTCAAATTGCCTGGGTTTCGGCTTTTGAACGAACTTTGGCGCCGCGGCAGAGTCTACGGCCATAGCCTCTTTTCCCTTCGATCGAGGAGGGTTCTTTGGCGCCGCTGGTTCTGCTGCTCCCTTTTTGGACTGTGGCTCTTCGGCCTCCAGCCTCTTGATCATATTTTCAACTTGCTCGCCCTGGCGGACAAGTTCCTTCCAAGTTCGGGTTTCAACTGCCCCTATTTTGGACAGGATGTGGATTGACAGATTGTTGCGGCACATCTCAATCAGTGTCGCCTCGGAAACTTGGTCCCGACAGTGGACTGATCGATTTCGAAATCTCTTTACGAAGTCGTTAACTGACTCCGACTTACGCTGCTTCTCAGCGAGGAGAGTGGCCATTGACACTTCCGTGTCGTCGTCGAAGAAGCGGGCGAGGAAGAGCTTTTCGACGTCGGCCCATGCCTTGATGGAGCCAGGCTCCAGTTTGCGGAACCACTCAAAGGCCACCCCCTTGAGGGTACCTATGAATAGTCGGGTGAGAATGGCGTCGTTCCCGGTGAGGAATCCGGTCTGCGCCATGAAGTAATAGATATGTTGCGAGGGTGACCCCTTGCCATCGAACTGCACCAAACTGATTGGCTTGAACTTCACTGGGTATGGGACCGTGTCCCATTCGATAGGGTAGGGACGTACCACCCCCAGCTTGTTCATGTTTTGCTGAAGCTTCAGCGCGTTCAGTTGGTCCTGGAACTCGTCGAATCTTTTGTCACGGGTGCTATCCGCGGTGTGCGACGTTCCTATCGATGTTTTGGAGGAGTAATCGGATTGTCGATCATCCTCCGTCTCAGCCGCTGGACGGTGAGGTGGTACCCATTCTTTATCCCTAGTCTGCCGGGGCAAGGGACGTTGGGTTCCCTTCTTTTTCTTCTTGCTCAGCAGTTGCTCCATCATCTCTCTTAGAGAGTCGATGGTCGCCTGCTGTGCCTCCAACTTTTGAGCCATTGTCTGCTCGTGGTTGGTATCGGTCATGTGCGCCCTCGCCTGCGCGTCTTGACTTGAGCGCGAGGTCTGGGATGTGGCCGCCGCCGAATGAACCTCATCTTCGCCGCAGGAGGGAGGTATTAGGGTGGAATAGTCAAACCCAATACTTACCCCCCGGCGACTACGGGTTCGCTGGAATATGCCTTCCTGCCGGCGTCGGGCAGACCGGGTGTTAGGTCTTAAGACGGAGTCCGAGTCTGGCGAGTCGGAGAGTACCGCCTTCCCTTTATCCGTCATGTTGACTGTGGCGGATGAGAGTTCCAGGTCGTCAGCAGCGCGTCTTTTCTGGTGACGGCGCCTTCGACGGGAGGGCCTCGGTCGAGAGGCCTGTTGAGAAAGCCTCTCAAATACCGAAGGTTTCGCCGTTCCAACGCATTGGCAGTCGGCGAGGACCGTGTGGATGAGTCTCTCGCAATGACACTGAGGATTCGCCTCGTGAATAGTGCGTTTGCGAGTCAAGAATTCTCTGAGGTCTTCTACGGGTGGTTGGTGACAACCCCGGGCCTCAGAAGAGTCGCTCTGGTGAGCTGACGAGAGATTTTTGGGCGCTCTCTCTGGCGCGTGTTGGGTGGAACGCCTTGGTGTTGGAGTCAGGCGATCTCGCCTTGACTGGCGAGTCTTCGCGTTTGAGCGAATTCCAGTATGTGGGCGAGTTTCGACCCCGTGTTTAGAAGAGCGGGTTCGGGAGGAACCGCCTATTTCCTTTCCTTTACGTTTATCCGCCAAATGATTATGGCGAGGCTCGCCAGCCTTCGAGGATTCGCCTACTTGGGTAAGCTCGTATGCTCGGTGTGGTTTGTTCGCATCAGGGATATGACCTGAGAAGCGAAGTCCTCCTGAGCGGATGGCTCTGCTGTCCTCGGTTGACGCTCCTGATTTGGAGGGCCTTCTGAGGTCGGGCAGCTTGCCTTCCCGTCTAGTGTTTCTCGGGCCTGTGTGATGGTTCAGGCCATTATGAGAAATGGAGGTTTGGACCCCCTGTCTGACGGGTGTTTGCCGTCGCTGTTGGTTAGTTCTCCCAGCGGGGAGAACGTCACCGTGGGTTGTGGCATTGCGGTTTGTGCCGGAGTGAACCGGCGCTTCCTCCGAGGTAGGTGTCTGTGTGGACCGCTTGGCGATCCATCTGGCAGACCCTTGCCTCTTGCGCTCGATCTCTGGCTTGGCCTTGATCGATCGCGAGGGAGTGGGCTCCTCCGATGAGACTCGGTTGGAACCCTCGGGTGCGGAGGCTTTGACCGTCTGAGGTCGGCCTCGGCGCACAGCTCTGTGGCGTTTGCGGGACGCATTGCCACCCGAGGAGGAGGAGGACAAGTATTCTTCGTACTTGGCCTGGTCGAACTCGATTTCGAGGGACTCTACTGTCGTCCCGATAGTAACCTCATCAAATTGAGCCACCACCATTTCACTCGATGAAACAGCTGCTCCCACTGTGGTCGCCATCTTCTGTAGGGTGAAAATTTGATTCTTCCGAAGAAAGGAGTTTCGTTTGTATTTATAAGAAAGCTTATTACAAACTAACAAATCAAATGTTTACAACAGAAGCAGAGGGAAGGCCCTCTTTGTTTTGTGTGGGGACTTTAGGTGGCTATAGGACGCTTCGCTCGATGCTCGGGTCGAGTCTGCTTCCCTTGGACCGTTTGAATGAGGTTGCTGGAGAGCTTCAGTTCGTAGTAGAAGCTCAGAGTAATAGAGTTCGGGTCTGCTTAGTTCGTCGGCGATCGGAGCTCGGAACTAGGCAGCAGTGCTGTAATGCAAGGATTTGCTAACAGCTTGGTCTCAACTCTTTTTTCTCCAAGTTTTGCGACCTCTCTTCCATCGTGCTGGAAGGGGTTTTTAAATGAAAGAAGGACAGCTTGACTTCTCCTTGAATTGTGGGATGTGACCACATCCTCTTCAGAGACGTCTCGCCGTTCCTCGATACCATGAACGGTCATTCCAGGGATTGTGTTCTATGTCCTGTCACCTACGATGGGAAGGCCCATTCTTGTATGTGAGGCAACAAACGACTGCTATCCGAGTGGATTTGACCAGCATTAATGAACCGCATTTATGAGTTCGCAGATCGATGAAGTGTCTGTCCGATCACTTGTACTGTGCGTGACCGCCCGGCGTGCTTTGAGCACGATGCTTTCTCCTTTCCGGTCAGGAGAGGCGGTGAAGTAGGTGTACAGTACTCGAGTGGGTCTAGCCAGCTTGCCGAGTGCCGGCGGATCCAGCTCTTGGCTCAGACAACCGAGGTGAGTCGCATTTATGAATGCTCAGGTTGACTCGACGCCTGTCCAGTCATTCGCGCTGTGCGTACTGTGGGCGCCCGTTTGACGGTCCTGGGGTACTATGTTCTCTCTCCCTTCGGGTCGAGAGAGATGGGAAGGTCCATCTCAGCACGTGGGGTAGTGGATACCCA
>NC_033802.1:24135491-24156604 GCF_001876935.1 Asparagus officinalis
ATCAGGTAGAGGATGTGATATAACTGAGGATCCAAGGCGAGACCATGCTCATCATCTGAGGAAGAAGATCAATGAACATCATCTCTGCTTAAATCTCGTCATAACAAATCCATCACAGACATTGTCCTGCAAAACATATATTAGGAAATTAAACTCATTACATACAAAGTAAAATTAAGAATGATAATGCAAAGAATAATAAAAATAATAAAACTAATTGGCGATAGCTCTCGATTGCCCGGGTGATCTTAGAAGTCGCCGCAATATCTAACAAGAAATATATATTATATTAGCTATAATTTAACAATTGACATAAATACAAATAAATAAATTATACATTCAATGTGGATCACATTAAATAAATGGAATCCGAATGGTCTATGATGATCATAGATAATAAAAACTAGTAAATATCCATGCCATATTTATTCACTAATATTATTACATTCAACAAAATTTGAATACTTATACCCAGATGATGACTTTCTTGATCCCGAGGAAAAGATAGCTCCTAATCTTGCTCATCTGCAACTTAACTATTTAAATAAAATAATGAAGATATAAATGAATTTGCATAAGTTTTTTATTCAAACCCTACATTCAAATATCCAAATCAAATTTGCATAAGGATTAGTATCAATCTCCTACATTAAGAACATCAAGTCGAATTTAGCTAGGTATACATATTAAAATGACATTTGGGGGTATGCAGTATAATAAAATTTCTACCTTCCGTCTCATTATATTCATCGAACTGTCTGGATTAATCATAGCAAAGCTGAAAAGAGTCTCGTCCTTATACAACAATATACCCCAGACATTCGCACCTTATGGATCTTGACGTAAAAGCACTGATAAGCTCTATATTCGAACGATAAAACTTCATTCGGTATATATCTCCTTATCTAAATTTCCAACGGGAAAAAGCTATTGCATTACAAAAAAAATGCGATAGGAACTTCAAAATTAGGAGAGATTATATTAAAAGAATGGAGCGTGCCATAAAATAAAGACTAGATAAAGCTATGGCTGATCTAATGAGGGAAAGGGGTAATAATTTCGTATAAACTTTGGAGATTGCTTACTTATTTATTTATGTAAGTTTATAAGAAATTTATTTCTCTTTGTATTTGTAGGCAAAAAAGATTATGAGTAACCCGGTAGACATGGGAGTGAGGAAAAGACGAAAGTACCTCCGAAAGGGTACCGGGCCATTTTAGAGTGGAAGGGCAACATTCCTGTTGGGGATTGGGCCGTCAGATTTAATAACCTGATAGGTTGTTTAATAAGAGATCCATGCTCAATTAACATTGCTCATAACTTTGAGGAGCAAGAATTTAAAGGCATAAAGAAGATTTGGGTAAAGCTCATGGTAATTATCTATTATACTGCTTATTTTGTTTACAATTCACAATGATTATTCTTATAGTGTAATTTTTTTGCCATGTAACTTGCAGGATCATTATTGTCTTGAGGACAACCCAGAGTCTTGGGATTATGTTATCCCTAAAATGGCCAAGCTTATTCGGGGTTGGAAGAGTGCTCTAAAAAATAGATATTTTACAAAAATATCTACTGATTGGAAGAGGATCTATGAGCTTGATAAGAGAGTTTATCCATTTAATTGGATGACTCTCATTATTGAGTGGGAGGGTGAGAAGAAGGTGGATTATTTTTAATTTAAGATATTATCATGACATTACTTTTCATTTATATATAATCATCGCACATACTAATAAAGTACTTTATTTTGTAGAAAATATGTGAGACAGCATCGGTGAATCGCAAAATGAAGATATACGATCACTTCTTAGGATCTACTCCTTATGCTCGGATCGAGCATAAGTATTTGAGTGAAAACCCGGTATGATCATATTATTAAAACTGATATCATGTGATTAGTTTTATACATTTACTTTGAAATTTAATATATCACAGGACGCTTTGACTATGCCCCCGGCTCTTCTTGCTAGAAGAGCTTATACACCGCCCCAGGGCTATGAAAATGTAGAGGGAAATGACAAAAAAGTGGAGAAAATTAATGAATTGGTCGTAAGTATAAGATTAATTTTAGATTTGTATATACTTAATGATTTCTCATCAAAGTTTCTAACTTTTATGATATATGATATACAGGCGGCGGTGGAAGCTTCTCAAAACGAGGTCTTGACCCGTGTCAGTCGGTCTTAGGGTACAGAGGACACTCCTGTAGAGCCTAACCGCATGACCAGAGACGAGTGGATGGAAGTCGTCGACGGAGCTTACGGTTTACAACCAAGAAAGAAAGGAAGAGTTCCTTTGTCAAGTGTTGTAGCTAAGAAATTCACCACCACCAATAAGCCTAGCAGCCAATCTGTGATCTCGACGCGACCATGTGACACATCATACGTCGTGGGTAAGATTGGTCAATACTTGTTGAAGAATGTTGAAGCCTCTTTGGTTTTAAGCTTTCTTCCCACTATTAAACACGAGTTAGGCGGTGCACAAACGACCTGGGATGTCGTTCAGCGACTCATCGATTCTCAACCCTTAAAGGACTTGCTTCCGCAGCCTATATACATGGATATCATGAGGATGGCATTTAATGAGCATGCAGCTATAAGTGATGGAGAGGTATGTATGTCATATATATATGCAGTTATTATGAATATTTTGAAATATATTCTCATATTGATTTACATTCTTTTCAGGCTAGAGGAGGTACTGTAGGAAGCAGCAGTACGATACGACATTTTGATGTAGCCGCTACGGACGATAGGAATCACGACGATAGGGACCAAGATGACTACGATGAATGAGTACTGAGTTAGACTTTTTTGTTACTTTTATCGACTTTTGGATTGTGTTGAGCATATAATGACCTCCGGATTATATATATACGTGAAGTTATACTTTTTTATTACTTTTGTTGATTTTTTGTTACTTTTGTCGATTTTTTGATTGTGTTGAGCATATATAGTGTGTGTGTGTGTGTGAATCGATGAATGATGAATGTGATTATTGTTGGATGTGAATTGATGGATGTGAATACTGTTGGATGTGAATTGATGAATGTGAATACTATTGGATGTGAATTGATGAATGTGAATATTGTAAGATGTGAATCGATGAATGTGAATATTATTGAATATTTTATGAATATTGGAAGCAACAGGTATATATTCCCAAATGGGGCTCAAAAAGTAGCATTTTTTTTCTCGAATTACATTCATTAGCGACGAAAAGGTCCGTCGCTAATGAACATCGGCGACGGGGAAATCAGTCGCCAACGTACATTTATCGCCGTCGCCAATAAACATTGGCGACAGGGTGCTTTCCGTCACCAATAATCATTGGCGATGAGTTCAACCCCGTTGTCAATACACATTAGTGACGGGGTGTTTTCCATCGCCAATGTGTTTTGGCGATGGCTAGATTTTCGTCGCCAATAAACATTAGCGACGGGGTGCATTTTGTCGCCAATAAACATTGGCGACGGACAACACGCCGTCACCAATGTGTTTTGTCGCCAAAACACATTGGCGACGGAAAGCACCCCGTCGCCAATGTGTATTGACGACGGTGGTAAACCCGTCGCCAATGTTTCCCGTCACCAATACCTCTCCGTCGCCAATGTACATTGGCGACGGATGACCCCGTCGCCAATGTGTATTGGCGAGGGGATTATTGGTGACGGGAAAGTGGGCGTCACGAATGTGCATTCGTGACGGATTTGACTGCATTGGCGACGGATTTCCCCGTCGCCAATACTATGTTTTCTACTAGTGAATGCTTAACGTACGCAAGTAGTATGATAAAATTACATTTGAGGCTCTTGGGATAATACACTTACACATTTTCAAGTACTCGTATTTTGACACTTTTGCTAAACATTATGTTTTCACAAATACGAGGACTTTTTTACAAAATTCCTTTTCAAATAAGTTTGTTGTTATGTTTGTAAATTTTTTCCAAATTTTCACATATTTTGGAATTTATTTACTATTTTTAAATGTCTTTGAAATTAATTTTCAACATTCAAAACAAGCTGAAAAACTGTTATCAGTCGACTGATGCATATTATCAGTCGACTGATAAAACTAGCCAGAATCATCAAAAATTTCTGTTTTTGTAACTGATAACTATCAGTCGACCGATGAATCATCAGTTGACTAATGATATCTTCATTTGACCGACGAGCTGCTAGTTGCCTGTAACGGTCAGCTCATCAGTCGACTGATGAACAATATTAGTCGGTTGATGATCCAACGGCTAGTGTTGTATAGTTACCAGATTTCTCAGTTTTTGAATATTTTTTTCTGTTTCTTTGGGGTTTGGCTGTTCTATTGAAAGCTTATAAATACTCACTAACCTCATTCACTTCAGTAACTAAGCAAGCATTTAAAATATTTTGAGTTTGTTGGTTATTGTTAAAAAGAGCTTCAACTTTCATTTGCTTTCAAACTTACAAACCCAAAATCCCAAGCTTCAAATTACAATCTCTTCATCTTTCCATAGGGCTGTTGTAAGAGAGCTTTTTTCTTTTATTTGTAACGTGTGGAGAGCTTGATCTCATGGAGATCTACTGTGTGGTTATGAGATCTCAAGAGAAGATCGTTGTGAAGAAGTTTTGGCTTCCAAACCGGGTTGTGATAGTATAATTTTCCTAGAGAGTGGGGAACGGGGACATAGGTCGGTGGACCGAATCTCGTGAATATATCGCGTGTCCAAATTGGTTAACTATTTCCTAACTCATCTTCTTTATATTGTTTTAGTAGTTTATTTTGTGGTGTATTGTATTGTCTTAATTTTAATTGCACATTTATTACCTCATAACCCTATTCACCCCACTTTAGGGTCTAACAATTGGTAACAGAGCAATGTCTCTATATATTTTTAGGTTTAACCACCTTAGAGGAAAGATCCGATGGAGACTTCTTTAAATGTGCATATGCTTGAGGGACAATCCACCACTAGACCCCCACTTTTCATCGGTAGCAACATTCCTCATTGGAAGGCTAGAATGAGGATTTATCTACGATGCATTGACCTTGATATCTTAGATATTATAGAGAATAAATATGTTGAGAAGCCTAGTAGTAGTAGTATGACCGATGGTGAGAGGTATCAAGCAAACATTAATATAAAGGGCATGAATGCATTAATTTGTGGACTTACCCCCAATGAATACAATAGGGTTTCCACGTGAGCAACCGCACACGAAATTTGGGGAAAATTGTGTATCACTCATGAAGGAACCCCCCAAGTTAAGGAGTCCAAAATTAGTGGCCTCATGCATAATTATGAATTGTTTAAAATGCTTCCCAATGAATCTATTGATGCTATGTTTTCTAGGTTTACTAACATCATAAATGAATTATAAGGCCTTAATAAGGTGTTGTCGAACCAAGAGATGAAATACAAAATTCTTTGTTCTTTGACGCCGGTGTGGGAGCCAAAAGCTACGGCCATTGAAGAAGCTCATGATCTTACAACGCTTACTCTTGATGGTCTCATTGGTAAGCTCAAGGTCCATGAGAAGAAGATCAAGGAGAGGAGGTACCCCCAAAGGCAACCGATGAGCCATCTTAAAAATTGAAGACTGTTGTGCTCAAAGAAGAAATTGATGACTCATCCTCCTCGGATAGTGAAGTTGATGTCTCTAGAGATGTGGCACATCTCTCTAGAAGAATATCATGATTAATTAAAATGAATAAAAATATTAAAAATCGATCTAACAACAAGTTTTCCTTTCGTGTAGGTAAATATTTCGAATGCAATGAATTGGGACACATTACAAATGATTGTCCCAAAGTAAAGAAAAATACTTGAAGTACAAGAAGAAGAAGGCTATGTATGCCGGATGGGGTGAATCCGGACTAAGTGATTCGGATAGCGATGACGAGGGCGTCAAGATTGCTCTTCATAACCCAAACATTTGCTTCATGGCTCATGAAGATGAGGTACAATCCAAAACCAAAAGTGAATTATTTTTTATGCAATGTGAACTAGAAACCGCATTAGAAGAATTAAACATTGAATTTAAAAGAGTGGCAAAGTGAACTAGAAACCGCATTAGAAGAATTAAACATTGAATTTAAAAGAGTGGCAAAAGAATACTCTTCTTTCAAAAAATTACATGTTTCTTGAAGAATTAAACATTGAATTTAAAAGAGTGGCAAAAGAATACTCTTCTTTCAAAAAATTACATGTTTCTTATGACTCTAAGTTTGAACAACTACAATCCTCTCTTGCTCTAAAAGATGAAATGATAGGAGATCTAGACTTTGAAAACAAAACACTAAGATCTAAAATTGAGAGGCTAGAAATTAAAAATGATAGAATAAAATCTAATCATGCTTACTCTAGTCATCATCATGTTGATAGAAGATTGTATCATAAATCTTATGCTCCTACTACAAGAAAAAGTTTTTGTGCACATATTGCATAAAATATGGTCATATCTCTACTCATTGTAGGATTAAAAATAACATTAATTCGTATGATTTAATGTGGGTACCTAAGGGTACCAAAAATACTAACATTCAAGGACCCAAAGTTTGGATACCTAAAGGTTCTACAACTTAGTTACATGTAGGGAACGTCTCGCACAAGACGTAAGGAGTTGTGGTATATTGATAGTGATTGCTCACATCACATGACGGATAACAAGGAATTATTTGTAATTCAATCAAGGATTGAAAGAGGCAATGTATTCTTTGGTGGTGGTGAGAAAGGTAAAATTGTAGGTATTGGTAATATTGGTAAGATACCTTCTCTCATAATTAAGGATGTTTATTTTGTTAAACGACTAAATCATAATCTTCTTAGTATTAGTCAATTAAGTGACAAAGGACTTTGACATTTCTTTTAAACCGGATAAATGTATTATTAGTATGAATGATAAAATCATTTTTGTTGCTTTTAGAAGATCTAATATTTATATTTTTGAGATGAATGAACTAATAGATTAAGATGTGAAGTGTCTTGTAGCAGTGGATGAAGATCCTTGGATTTGGCATAAGAGACTTGGACATGCTAACATGGAGTTAATATCAAGCTATCTAAGAAAAATTTAGTAAAAGGGCTACCAAATCTATCATTTGTTAAAGATTCTATTTGTGAAGATTGTGCTAAAGGTACACAAACCAAGAACACCTTCAAATCCATTAATGAGGTATCCACTTTTAAACATTTGCAATTACTACATCTTGATCTTTTTGGTCCTATGCGTGTTGCCTCTCTAGGAGGTAAACATTATGTATTTGTTATCATTGATACTTTTTCATGTTTTACATGGGTAACCTTTCTTGCAAATAAAGATGAATGTTTTGAAGAATTTTCTAATTTTGTAAAAAGAATTGAAAATAAAAAGAATTTAAAAATATTTAAAATTAGAAGTGATCATGGTGGTGAATTTCAAAATAAATGCATCTAGAACACCACAACAAAATGGTGTTGTTAAACAGAAAAATCAGACCATACAAGAGATGACACATACAATGATAAATGCTTATGTTTTTCCTAAGTATTTTTGGGCGGAAGCCGTGAATACGGCTTGCCATGTTTTAAATCGTGTCTTGATTAGACCTAAATTTAAGAAAACTCCTTATGAACTCGTTTTTGGCAAAACCCCATATATTAGATAATTTTATATTTTTGATTATAAATGTTTTATCTTAAATACTAAAGACCACCATGATATGTTTGACTCAAAAATTAATGTTGGTATATTTTAAGGATATGCATCTAGAAGTAAGGCTTATAGGGTCTTCAACAAACGAACACTTGTTGTTGAAGAGTCGATAAACGTTACTTTTGATGAGACTAATATTGGTTTGCAATATAGCTTGCCTAGGGATGATGATGATATTGAGGGAGGATTGGAGCTTTTGCAAATTAATGAGAAGCCCTCAATGGATTCACAAAAGGATGGGGAAAGCAACAACATACAAAATCAAGAAGAACTCCCCAAGGTATGGAAGTTTGCACTGGATAATCCAAACGAACAAATAATATGAAGTCTATCACAAGGGATTCTAACTCGCTCAAAAGCTTTAAGTGATTGTGGTAATGTAACTTAATTATCTAAAATAGAACCTAAAAGAATTAATGATGCTTTAAAAGATGAGTTTTGGGTTTTGGCAATGCATGATGAACTAAACAATTTTTAAAGAAATAATATTTGGAAATTAGTTCCTAGACCTAATAATGTTTATGTTATTGGAACTAAATGGGTTTTTAGAAATAAACTTGATGAACATGGCATAGTGACTAAAAATAAAGCTCGTTTAGTTGCCCAAGAAACATGACAAAGACTATGATGAAACTTTTGTATCGGTTACAAGATTGGAATCTATTAGGATGTTTTAGCCTTTGCTAGTTTTAAAGATTTTAAATTATTACAAATGAATGTTAAAAGTACTTTTTTAAATAGTTTTATAGAGGAAAAAGTATATGTTGAGCAACCCTTCGGTTTTATGGATCATTCATTTTCTAATCATGTTTATCGGGTTCAAAAAGCTCTATATGGGTTGAAACAAGCTCCTAGAGCTTGGTATGCTCGCCTCTCTAGTTTTCTTCTTAAAAATGGTTTTTCTTAAGAAAAAATTGATAATACACTTTTTGTTAGAAAGCGGAAGAATGATTTTCTTTTAGTTTAAATTTATGTTGATGATATCATTTTTGGTGCCACTAATGAATCTTTGTGCAAGGATTTTTTAAAAGTTATGCAAGACCAATTTGAGATGAGCATGATGGGAGAGCTTATATTCTTTCTCAGTCTCCAAGTCAAGCAATCTAAGGATGAGATATTCGTTTCTCAAAGTAAATATGCTAGAGAATTAGTGAAAAAATTCTGATTAGAGAGCTCCAAGCATGCTCCAACTCCCATGAGTACAAGTATCAAGCTTGATGCGGATGATAATGGTAAGGTGGTAGACCAAAAACTTTATCGAGGTATGATAGGTAGTCTCCTTTACCTTACCACTAGTAGATCGGATATCATGTTTAGTGTATGTGTATGTGCACATTTTTAAGCTTCTCCTAAAAAGTCTCATTTGATTACGGTTAAAAGAATTATCAAATATGTTAATGACACAATAGATCTTTGTTTATTTTATCCAAAAGGTGCTTCTTTTGATCTTTATGGTTTTTGTGATGCTGACTTTGCCGGTTGCAAGGTAGATCGCAAGAGTACAAGTGATACATGTTAATTTGTGGGTAACTCTCTTGTCTCTTGGGCATCCAAGAAACAAAATTGTATTGCCTTGTCCACTACAAAAGTGGAATACATTTCTGTTGGTTTATGTTGTGCATACTTTTATGGATAAAACAAAATTTGGTTGATTATGATTTGTATTTTCAAGATACAAAATTTTTTATGATAATACTAGTGCTATCAATGTTTCAAAAAATTCCGTTTTGCATTTTAGAAACAAGGATATAGATGTAACCATTATTTCTTACGTGACCATGTAAAGAGGAAAGATGTATCCCTTATCTATATTGATACTAAATCTCAATTAGCGGACATCTTTACCAAGCCTCTTAGTGCAGAAGATTTTTGTCGCATAAGAAATGGTTGACATGTGTATTTTTTTATTTTGTTTGTTTGTTTGTTTGTTCAGATTATCATTTTCATATTCGACTAGTTTCCTTTATGCACTCATTGTCAAAACATGACCAAACACACAAAATTACCAAGAGGAGTGGTTGGGAGAGACCGGGGTCAATTCCAAGAGGAGTGGGTTGGTAGTAATGTCTAAGGAAAGGTTGTAAATCCAAACACTTGAGGAATGTGACACGGGTAGACCAACACTTGAGGTGTATTTTGTGGGTTTTTGCATGTATATTATATTGTATACCCTATTTTTGATGGTGACAAAAGGGGAGAGAAATCTCCTCTTTTGTGCATATAGTTAGTGAGAGAGATCCTTAAAGATAGGGGGAGCAACTATCTATAAGATATATATTCTATTTTATTTTGCTCTTAAATAATGGTTGGTTATAATCATCAAAAAGGGGGAGACTGTTAGCCCTTATGTTTTGATGATGATTTACAACCATCATTATTAGTGCTAATTGCTTGTTGAGTGATATTATAGATTACAAGAATATCAAGCTTTTTAGTACTATAATTTGGAGGATTAGATGGAACAACAAGCTACAACGAAGATATCCAAGGAGGTGGAGGCTAAGTGATGAAGCAAAGCTATCAAGAGCACAACACTCACAAGAAGCTTCATCAATAAAGAATCAAATATCAAGACTCAAACTATGTACTTATATATGAGGGATATTTGCATTTTTATTTCTCTCTAGTACTTATTGTAGGCAAGTAGTAAGATAAGATTACATTTGAGGCTTTTGGGATAACACACTTACACATTTTCAAGTACTTGTATTTTGACACTTTTTCTAAACATTGAGTTTTTACAAATACGAGGTCCTTTTTTCAAAATTCTTTTTCAAATAAGTTTGATATTATGTTTGTAAATTTTTCCCAAAGTTTCACATTTTCTGAAATTTATTTACTATTTTTAAAAGGCATTTGAAATTCATTTTCAAAATTCAAAACAGGCTAAAAACTGTTATCAGTCGACTAATGCATATTATCACTCAATTGATGAATTTCAAACTTATTTGTCGAAAAGTTTTTGTTTTTTTGCGACTGATAAACTATCAGTCGACTGATAAACTCATCAGTCGACTGATGATGTCTTCAGCTAACCGATGAGCTGCTAGTTGTCTGTAACGGTCAGCTCATCAGTCGACTGATGAACAGTATCAGTATACTGACGACCCAGCGGCTAGTTTTGTATAGTTTTCAGATTTCTCAGTTTTTGAACGTTTTTGTCTGTATCTTTGGGGTTTGGTTGTTCTATTAAAAGCTTATAAATACCCACAAACCTCATTCACTTCTGTAACTAAGCAAGCATTTAAAATCTTTTGAGTTTGTTGGTTATTGTTAAAAAGAGCTTTAGCTTTTATTTGCTTTCACATTTACAAACCCCACATCCCAAGCTCCAAATTGCAATCTCTTTATCTTGTCATAGGATTGTTGTAAGAGAGCTTCTTTTCTTTCATTTGATATGTGTGGGGAGCTTAATCTCGTGGAGAGCTACTATGTGGTTGTGAGATCTTAAAAGGAGATCGTTGTGAAGAAGTTCTGGCTTCCAAACCAGATTGTGATAGTGTAATTCTCCTCGAAAGTAGGGAACGGGAACGTAGGTCGGTGGACCAAACCTCGTAAATATATCGCTGTCCAAATTGGCTAATTATTTCCTAACTCATCTCCTTTATATTGTTCTAGTAGTTTATTTTGTGGTGTATTGCATTGTCTTAATTTTAATTACATATTTATTACCTCATAACCCTATTCACCCCCCCCCCCTCTAGGGTCCAACACCCTCAAGCTTATAGAGGATTGAAGAGCATCTAGAGCTTAGATGCGAGGAACCAAAACCTGACAACCACATGAGGTTTGGTGAACAAGTCGTTTGTCTGAAACTCGGAAGATATGTGCGGTAGTAGAATATGCCCTTGAAGAAAGTGTTGACGAACAAAATGACAACCCACTTTAATATGCTTAGTGTGCTCATGAAAGACATTATTGTGGGATATTAGGATAGCACTTTTGTTATCATAGTGTAAGGGCGTGGGGTCAGGATGGTCAATACCCATATCTTGAAACAGCCAACGAAGCCAAACAATTTTGGCGGAAGAATGAGCGAGAGCATGGTATTCAGCTTCGGCACTGGAGTGGGCAACGATAGTCTGTTTCTTGCTTTTCCACAAGATAAGTGAATCGCCAAGGAAAATACAGTACCCAGTCATGGAACGTCGATCAATAATCTCACCAGCCCAGTCTGATTCAGAGTATCCTTGTAACATAGGACGAGATGTAGAAGCAAGATGCAGGTCCCTTTGATGTAGCGTATGATATGGAGAACGACAACAAACTGAACAGAACAGGGAGCAGACATGAATTGGCTCACAATATGGACAGCATTACTGATGTCAGGTCTAGTTATAGTGAGGTAATTGAGACTTCCCACAAGTTGCCGATATAATGTGGGATTGGGTAGTGGGTGCCATCAAAAGGGGCGAGTTTGACATTCATCTCAAGAGGAGTATCGACAGTCTTGTTGTCAATAAGGCACGTTCGGGTGAGAATATTAGAGGCATATTTACTTGGGAGAGGAAATAGCCTGTAGAGGAGTGAGCAACCTCAATATCAAGGAAGTAGCAAAGGACACCCAGATCTTTAATTTTGAAACACGAACATAGATAAGCTTTGAGCCTGGATATACCATTCAAGTCATCCCCAGTGATAACCATATCGTCGACATAAAGCAATAGAATAACAATGCCATGCGGAGAGGAGCAAGTAAACATTGTTGGGTCATGAGTGTAGTGTCGAAAAATTGAAGATTGATTGATTCTCTTATTTTAAGGAAATTAGGTTCGATCGCTTGGTTCGAAACCCTTACAATCACTCACACTCTCTCTCGATTACATATGAAGAGAAAATTAATTCAGCAACTCCTTGTTTAACGTGGGTTCTTGGTGGCAAAATGATGTTTCCCCTGATGCTTGAGTCGAGATTGCCTCCCGTTGACGATCAGAACAAGATTGCTGAAGCTTCTCACGTTAGTTAGCCGGCTGGAATCAAAATTCAAACTCTGGATTTACACGCAGAAACTCTGATCACTGATGATTCTCGAGGTCTAAATTGCCAAGAGTTTAAAAGTCCCTACCTCCCTCTTCATAGCTGCTTGCGGCTATTTATAGAGTTTTAGCATGTAATTGACATGCTACAATTGTGGGGTCGTGGGCGTAACGAACTCCTGAGATTTAGCCTATGTTGATTAATAGAGCGTAACGTACTCCTTAGATTTAGCCCATGTGGGCTGACTTGGTTCTCGTGGCCGTTACATCCGAACTTCGTGTGGATGATGAGCCTTGTTGCATGGTGAGGTTCGTTAGACAAGTTTCATCTTTGCTGACGAGCTTCGTCTTCACTGACGAGCTTCTTCTTCACAGACGAGCTTCAAGTTTAACGATGAGCTTTTTCTTCACTAACGAACCTCATCTTCCAAAGATGAACGTCAAACCTTGTTTCCAATGACGAACTTTGTTGTTTGAGACGAGGTCTGTCATTGTAATGACCCTCGTCATGCTTGTTATGAGCTTCGATGCTCCAAGACCAAATGATTAGCCGATGATCTATGAAGATCCATGAGAGTGGAGGAGAGATAGGCTTTTTGACTAGCCTCTCAATCTCCCTCTTCCTTTCATGTTGATCATACCTATTTATAGGCTTAGGACCATTATGGAGTGAGTTAATGGGCTTTAACTCCCCTTATAATAAGGGAGTTATGGTTATTAACTCTCATTTAAATGGGTGAGTTAATTGTCATTAACTCTCCTTAAATAGGTGAGTTATTGATCATTAACCCTCCTTAAATATAGCCTCTAGAAATGGTGACAAACAAGGTTCGTCAATGACGAACTTTGTTTCTAGACGAACTTCATCTTCAATGACGAATTTCATTTCTGGATGAACTTCGTTTCCGGATGAACTTTAATTTTAATGATGAACTTCATTTCTTGGTTAACTTCGTCTTCAGTGATGAAGTTCGTCTTCTGAGGGGTGAGGTGTTTTTCTTCCTATTTAGCTGAGACAAACTTCATGAATATAGGCTGAGGTTCATTATTGTGATGACCCTCGTTGTGCTTGTAGTGAGGTTCGACCCTCCTTTATTTCTTGGCATTTTTTAGTTTCTACAAGACCCCATTCAAAGTTTTTAGACCCAAATTAGGTTGTATGGGGTCTAAATCACTTTGAACCTTCTTGACTATGACAAGCTTGGTTTGCACAACGAGCTCAGCCTCTTGGCGAGCTTCGATGCTTCAGGGTGAACCTTGTGGTTGCAGGTGAAGTTTGTCATTTCTGGCCGAACCTTAATACTTTGAGATGAAGTCTGACTATTCATCGAGTCTCATCATTCTATGTGGGCTTCGTCAGACCCATGTAGAATTGACAATCAGGACTTAGGATTTTTAGCAAACCCTCAACTATCAACGGACTTGATGTGTCTTTACCAACTACAGTTTGAGTTGGACTAGCCATGCTTTTACCCTTAGCATGATAAGTTGGTGAGGAGTTTGTCTTAGGCTTAATGCTAAGATTTCTCCTCTATCCTTAGCTGTTCAAGGCATCGGATTAAGTGTTAGAGTTTGGTTGTGTCGTTCAATATAACAACTCAACCTGGTATTTTGAAAGTGAGGCTCATTGCATGGTAGGCCTGCTGGGATGATATGGTATCATGATGAATAGTGACTCATCGCATGGTAAATCACTATTTGGAAACAAGGGGGAAGATAGAGGCTCATCGCTTGGTAGACCACCATCAACGTCATGACGTTGTGGAGGTAATCAAGTCGTTCAGTGACATGAACGTATAACGATTGTGATTAAAATAGCGGCACATCACATGGTAGACCACTATTTGCAATCATTCTAAGGAGATAGAACATTCGAAAAGGACCAGATAATGAATCATCGCATGGTAGATCACTATCTTGATCGAGAGACAAGTAAGTGTTCATCGTATGATAGAACACTACTTGGTGAGGAAAATCAAGTCATTTAGTGACATGAAAGTATAACGACTGTGATTGGAATAGTGACACATCATGTGGTAGGTCACTATTTTCAATCATTCTAAGGAGATAGAACGTTCGAAAAAGACCAGATAGTGAATCGTCGTATGGTAGATCACTATCTTGATCGAGTGACAAGTAGGTGTTCATCGCATGGTAGAATACTACTTGATGAAGTATTTTCAATGAGGGTTAAGAATTGACTATCAAAGATAATCATTAACATGATAGTTTTATGGTCCCGCCATCCTATTGAAGAGGATTGGTGGGGGAATTTGAAGGAAGTGACTATTAGAGGTAATCATTAACATGATTGTTTTGTGATCTCGCCATCCTATTGAAGATGATTGGTGAAGAAATTTGGAGGAAGTTACTATCTAAGGTAATCATTAACGTGATAGTTTTGTGGTCCCGCCATCCTATTAAAAAGGATTGGCATGGGAATTTGGAGGAAGTGACTATCAGAGGTAGTCATTAACATGATAGTATTTTGGAAGGGGCCAGATGCTCACGTTTGACTTCGGACTCACCATAGAGTTAATTTATAATGAGCTTCGGGTTGCCGTGGCTTCATCAGAGAGAAAGATTAAGGTAGTACATGGTTTTGCAGAGAAACCACGACTACCCCCACTACAGCGATAGGTGCAAATCAGGATTGAAGGGTAAAGACTCTTGCATCCCATAAGGTTTAGATCTTATCTTTCAGGGTGTAGCATTTAGAGGTGGGATGATGAACCATCTGTGGTATGCACAATAGTTGGGTTCATCCATTCTTGACATCTCCTTAGGTCGCATCGATTCTGGGAGCTTGATCTTTTTCGTATTGATCAAGGATTTGAGTATCGGGACGATTTGCTTAACTTCGAAGTTGTACTTCTACTGAAAGCGGTTATCCGAAGATTCGCCCTTCTGCTTTGATGAAGATTTAGGGGAAGAAGTGGTTTTCACCGCCAAAGGATCTTTCCCTTTTATATAAGTTAGAGGAGTGAGGTCGTCTTGGTCATCACCTTCTTGAAAATCATATGGCTCTTCAGTATCTAGCCTTTTGAGCATGCTTTCGACCTGTTCTCCTTGGCAAATAATCTCTTTCCAAGTTTCGGTCTTCACCGCTCTAATCTTGGATAAAATATGGATCGAGAGATTGTTGTGACACATCTCTATCAACGTACTTTCAGAGACTTATTCATGATAATGCAATGATCGATTTCTAAATATCTTGACAAAGTTATTGATACTTCTATGTCATCATCGAAGAATCTGGCCAGAAAGAGCATTTCCATGTCCTTCCAACAAGTGATGGATTCAGGCTCCAGTCTACGAAACCATTCAAAAGTGACCCCCTTGAGGGTACTAATGAAAAGTCGAGTCATAATGGGATAATTCCCTACTATGTGTCTAGTCTGCGCCTGGAAATAGTAGATGTGCTGGGTCGGAGAACCCTTGCCATCAAACTATAGGAGGCTGAGTGGCTTGAACTTTAGAGGATAAAATTCTCTGAAGTTTCTCTGAAGCTTCAAAGCCTCAAGCTGCTTTTGGAAATCGTCCAACTTTTGATCTCGCTCTTTCTTGTGCGGGTTGGACTCAGCTTCGGATGATTCAGAGTAAACTTCAAAAATATTTTCTTCCTCATCTTCTTCATTATTGTCATCTTGATTTCGACGGTTAGATTCCCGAGCACTGGGTGAAGGTCGCCGGTGCCTTGATCCTGAGGCTTCAGTGGTAGATTTCTTCTTCTTCTTCTCCTTGAGGAATTTGTCTACCATATAATCTAGGCGTCTGATGGTTTCTTGTTGTTGGAGGAGAGCAGCTTGTTGTTCTTCCAGCCTTCTTGATATTTATTCTTCATTCCTGGCCATGTGAGCGATCACTTGCTCACTTTGATCGGTGCTGGAAGGTTGGGATGTTGTAATGACAGAGTTCTCAGGCTCTTCATCGACATCATAGGATATACCCACTAATTTTTGATAATCCAATGGGATCCTTGCTCCGGTATGGGTACGGGTGTGTTGGTAAACACCCTATTTTTCAATGAGTGCTTCACATAATCCTGGGGAAAACTCAAGATTAGAGGACTCAGAAGAATCGGCTTAGGTTTTACCCTTGCTGTTAGCAACCATATTGATCGTCACTCCGACGTGGTGATTTTTGGGTGATGGTTTCTTAGGACGAAAACACCTTCTTCTTGATGACGCGATCATCGACGGCTCAATCAACCGTTCTAAGACCGAAGATTTACATGCTGATTCCCCACATGAGTATTGGAAAAGCGCTGCGGAGATAAGTTTCTCACAACTGCAATTGGATTTCATCTATCTCATGCTACGCTTACAAACCAGGTAATCACGGAGATCAGTAACAGGACCACCCCCTGTTAACTCAGGTAGCTTGCTTATGCATGCGTAAGAATCTCTAAGTGTTAGAGATTGGCGAGCCTCGTGGCCTGGACGAACCTCATGCTGAAGACGGGGTTTGTCGTCTGGGCACACTCGGATGCTTGGGCAAGGCTCATGTGTGATACAAGGTTCGTCGGTTGGGCGAGCCTCATCATTCATGCAAGCTTTGATTTTCAGACGAACCTGGTTTGGGGAACGAACCTCATATTTCATGCAAGGTTCGTCAATCGGACGAACTTGGTTCCAAGGATGGATTTGTCATCCGAGTCGAACCTCGTCTTGGACTCTTGCATGTTTCTCTGTAATAGTGCTAGTCTGAGGTTGAAGGCGAGATTCGTCTTTTTGACGAGGTTTGTCACTTCGTCGAGCCTGAACAGGGTAAATTTGCACTGGTTGTTTTGGATGAGCCTCATTTTGAAGCTCGTCGTTCGAACCTAATTGGATACAATGGTGAAGTTCATCATTTTGACGTTCCTCTGTCACTCGACCCTTAACAAACTTGTTGACCTTGGGCTGATCAGCTCTCCGTTGATAGTGAGAACCATCTAGCGAGACCAAAGCTCGAGCCCTACGGCGAGCTTAGTTCTGGCACTGACGTTGTTGAGTGCGTCTCGATAGTGGACCAACAGGAACTTTTGCTTCAGTCGAAGCTAGGCGAGGTTCGTTATCAAAAGCCATAATTTGGCTAGTAGAAGCCGAAGTTCAGCTAGATTGCTTGATAACCCATTTCTTAGCTTGACGGCTAATTATTAGAGCCTCCTCTTTGAGGGGCATGGACTTTTCCTCGAGGTTAACTCGAGTTGAATCATTATAAGCCACTCGGGCTGAGGTCTCATACGAGACTCGACGACACTTACGTGCCTTCATGGGACTAGATGCTCCAGAGGAGATATACTCCTTATATTTGGTCTGGTCAAATTTGATGACTAGGGTCTCAACCATGGTTCCCACTGCAATCTTGTCTGATTATGCCACCACCATTTCATCAGAAAGAATGGCTGTTACCACTATGATCGCCATCATTTTTAGTGTCGAAAAATTGAAGATTGGTTGATTCACTTGTTTTAAGAAAACTGGGTTTGATCGCTTGGTTCGAAACCCTTACAATCACTCACACTCTCTCTCGATTACAGATGAAGAGAATATTAATTCAGCTCCTCCTTGTTTAACGTGGGTTCTTGGTGGAGAAAGGATGCTTCCCCCGATGCTTGAGTTGAGATTTCCTCCTATTGACAATCAGAACAAGATTGCTGAAGCTTCTCACGTTAGTTAGCCAGCTGGAATCGAAATTCGAACTCCGGATTTGCACGCAGAAGCTCTAATCTCTAATAATTCTCGAGGTCTAAATTGCCAAGAGTTTAAAAGTCCCCACCACCCTCTTCATAGCTGCTTGCGGCTATTTATAGAGTTTTAGCATGTAATTGATCTGCTATAATCGTGGGGTCATGGGCGTAATGAACTCTTGAGATTTAGCCTATGTTGATTAATGAAGCGTAACGTACTCCTTAGATTTAGCCTATGTGGGCTGACTTGGTCCTCGTGGCCATTACAACCGAACTTCGTGTGGATGATGAGCCTCGTTGCGTGGTGAGGTTCGTTAGACAAGTTTCGTCTTCACTGACGAGCTTCTTCTTCATTGACGAGCTTCAAGTCTGACGATGAGCTATTTCTTCACTAACGAACCTCATCTTCCAAAGATGAACATCGAACCTTGTTTCCAATCGAGCTTTGTTGTTTGAGACGAGGTCTGTCATTGTAATGACCCTCGTCATGCTTCTTATGAGCTTTGACGCTCCAAGACCAAATGATTAGCCGATGATCTATGAAGATCCATGAGAGTGGAGGACAGATAGGCTTTTTGACTAGCCTCTCAATCTCCCCCTTCCTTTCATGTTGATCATACCTATTTATAGGCTTAGGACTATTATAGAGTGAGTTAATGGGCTTTAACTCCCCTTATAATGAGGGAGTTATGGTTATTAACTCCCATTTAAATGGGTGAGCTAATTATTATTAACTCTCCTTAAATAGGTGAGTTATTGATCATTAACCCTCCTTAAATGTAGCCTCTAGAAATGGTGACAAACGAGGTTCGTCAATGACGAACTTTGTTTCTGGACGAACTTCATCTTGAATAACGAACTCCGTTTCTGGATAAACTTCGTTTTTGGATGAACTTCATCTTTAATGACGAACTTCGTTTCTAGGCGAACTTCGTCTTCAAGGACGAAGTTCGTCTTCTGAGGGGTGAGGTGCTATTTATCGTATTTAGCTGAGACAAACTTCATTAATAGAGGCTGAGGTTCGTTGTTGTGAAAACCCTCGTTGTGCTTGTAGTGAGGTTTGACCCTCCTTTATTTCTTGGCATTTTTTAGTGTCTACCATGAGAGCTCCGAGAAAAACCGTGATGCAGAATAGTTGTGGAGAATTTCTCAAACCAGGCCTGAGGCGCTTGTTTGAGACCATAGAGATCCCGTCAAAGTTTGCAAAGCTGTCCAGGGGAATGAGGAAACCCATGGGGAGGTTGCATGTAGACTTCTTTAATTAGATCGCCATGAAGAAAGGCATTCTTAACATTCATTTAATGAAGAGTCCAATTGCGGATGGAGGCAACTGAGATAAGAGTGCGAACGGTGGTCATACAAGCGACCAGGGAAAAGGTTTCTTCATAATCAATTTCATACTCTTGAGTATATCCTTTTCCAGCAAGACGTACTTTGTATCTGTCAATAGACCCATCAACCTTTGTTTTGATTTTGTAAATCCATCTGCATCCAGCAACGGATTTTCTAGTAGGTAAATCCGTAAGAACCCATGTTTTCGTTTTCTAAAGAGCAACAAGTTCCTCAGACATAGCCTTCTGCCATTGAGGATCGGTAGAAGCCTCACGATATGAGGATGGCTCATGGAGAGACAACAGGGCAGAGAGGTAGCATTCGTAATGGGAATGCTAGATTGGTGGATGTCGGTCTCGGACTGGGCACATTGAAGGGCCATCGATGGGAGATACAGACTCAGGAGAAGGCGTAGAGTTATCAGTAGGTGGACAAACAGTCACAGGTGTAGGGGAAAGTCAGGTGTTGGCATAGGAGTGGCAACAGGATGAGTGGGAGGTGGTATCACATGATTAGCTATAGGAGCAGTGACAGATGGCATAGGATCTGACACTAGTAGATTAGGGGACTCTGGGAATGGGTCGATAGGAAGAGAGATCACAGTATTTGTAAGGGGATTTTTATGCAGTGTGTAATATGGTTTATGTTCCCAGAATGTAACATGGCGGAAATGCGAAGCTGTTTGGCAATTGGTTCGTAATAGCGATACCCTTTTTGTTGAATCCCATACCCCAGGAAGACACACATGACATTTTTGGAAGTGAGTTTTGTTCGTTCTTGTTTCGGGAGTAACACAAAGCAAGTGGATCCAAATACACGAAGCTCAGAGTAATTTGGAGTGGTCCCAAATAGACGCTCGAAAGGAGATAAGCCACTGGTGACTATGGAGGGGATGCGATTAATAAGAAAGGTAGACATGTGAATGGCTTCCCTCAAGAATGCGAAATGGACGGACGGGGAGACAAGAAGAGTACGAACTGTTTCAACAAGGTGTCGGTGTTTTCGTTCAGCAACCCTATTTTGCTGAGGGGTGTCTAGACAAGATAGTTAGGGAAGAGTCCCTTGTGATTTTAGGAACTCAAGAAAGTGTTTGGATAAGTATTCTCCCCCGGAGTTAGATATGAAGACTTTGATAGTTTTCAAAAATTGAGTTTTAATCATAGTAGCAAATTCGATGTATGCTTTCAAAAAATCAAATCGAGAATCACTAGTAGAAAACTGTATATCCTAGATGAAACATTCTAGACGAAAATTTTTCCATCTAGTTTGCTATTAAACTAGACGAAAAATTTCTGTCTAGAATATTCTGTCTAGAATAAAACATTCTAGACGGAAATTTCCGTCTAGGATAGTATACTAGACGGTTCTGTGATTTTTATTTTTTTTAAATAACCAAGTATCCTAGACAGAAATTTCCGTCTAGGATACATCATAGACGGAAATTTCCATCTTGGAT
>NC_033802.1:24156614-24185077 GCF_001876935.1 Asparagus officinalis
CCCCACTCTTTAAATCAACCCCGCCCATCCTTCTCATCTCCTAACCAAAGGAACCCCCCAAAATCCGTCGTTTCCCGCGTGATCCCTCGGTAACTTGGGGAGAAATCCACGGCCGCAAAGAGCACCTCGTTTCCCATGTGATCATCTCCGACTACCTCAAATCCCTCGGCATCATCCCCGACGAGCTCGCCCCCATCGAGCTCCCCTCCACAATCGACGTCATGAGAGAGCGAATAGAGTTCTTGACCAAGCTCGCCCTCACCGTCGGACTTTCTTAGGGGGAGGGGGTTTTCCGATGGAGATGTGGCTAGAATGGTTGTCAAGTGCCCGTAGTTACTTGTGCTTCGAGTTGAGGTGATGAAGAACACTTTTTACTTCGTTAAAAGTGAGATGAGAAGGTTGCAGGGTGATTATATTGAAGGAGAGACTATGGGGCCTTCGTTTGTTATGGGTGGGAAATTGGATATGCCTGGGAACGAAATGGTATCTGATGAAGAGGACGATGAGAGTGATAGTGTGGTGCTCTTTAGGCTGGTGCTGGCTATATCTCTAAGTTATATACTTCACATTTTTTTTATAATGAAAGGAACTGATAATTTGAATAACAAGCATTAATGTAACTAATAAGCTACATTCTAGCAATTTTGGTCTGGTACTATTTCTGCTGTTTTAGGCTTCGTAGCCGCCAGCTGCTCAGTGAAATGCCCGTTCGGCAAACGAAGAAGGTGGGCGTCTCTACGTCCGACGAGTATGGAGCCTTATCAGGTAAGGCTTCGACAGGCCCTTTTATGTCGGGTGAGATTCACGGGTTTGTCGAGGCTCTGGTGGCGTACAGGTTCTCGGATTTCTTCACATGAGGAATTCTTCACATGAGGCATTACTTCTTGCTTTCTTCTTATAGAATAATCAGTCCTTATCTCTAGCTAAATGATTCATGAGGAGCCCATTACTCATTTTGAATGATCATCTTTCTATAAAATAATTGCACACTCGACATTCATGCTTAGTAGAAAACGTTGATGATTAAGTTCTTGAATAATTATGACATTGTTGTTAAGAATGGGAAGTTTCTTTAACTGATTCTATACTTTCAGTTGTTTCTTTAAATTCTTGCAGGTAAAAAACAGGAAGTCATTGTTCCACCAAAAAGGAAAAAAGAGTAAGATTATTGCATGTAGAACAGAGACATGTTTATTATAACAACATTTTTATTATAACAACTACGATGACATATTTAAGTTTTACAGGAGTGGCGACTCTATTTCGTGACAATTACATAAGCTCGGTGCTCCAACTTTGGTGTCAACTTAAGGCTCACAACCTATGGACATGAAGTCTGATACACCCACGAAGGAGAATGCAGTTGCAAAAGTTGCTCTTGAGGAAAATGATGCGGTCAAAACCGATAAAAATGGTAAAGTTACCACAGAGGAGGATGCTCAATCTGCATCGGAACCCCAGCTGAGGAAGAGAAAGACGAGCCTTCACATTTAATTACTAAAGGGGATATTGTCAGCCCCTATTAGCTTTGTATGGTAAAAGTTTGTAAACAATTTATATATCTCTCTAATATTTTGGTGAATGTATTATTTGAATATAATTGGATTTGATATTTGAATATAATTAGATTGTGTTGGATATGAATATAATTCGTCATTGTTCAATATTGTGCACATGCACTCAAAGTAGATTCTAAACGAAAATTCCGTCTAGGATGTTCCGTCTAGGATTATCCTAGACGGTTTTGAAATCCGTCTAGAGTAATCCGTCTAGGATGTATTCTAGACGAAATTTCCGTTTAGAATACTACATCCTAGATGGAAACTTCCTAGACGCGTATTGTAGACGGAATTCCGTCTAGAATACGCATCCTAGACGGAATTTTGAGTATCCTAGACGGAATTTTCCGTCTAGGATACCTTATTTTTTACTTGTGAATGAAGTAAATAGGTCCAAGTGTATCAAGAATAATCATCAATAAAGACCACATAATATTAAGCTCCACCCATAGAGACAACAGGAGCTTTACCCCAGACATCAGAGTGCACAAGATCAAAAGGAGAGCAGGAAGTAGATGTACTATTATTAAAGAGAAGAACTGGTTGTTTGGCCAATTTACAAGCAATACAAGAGGGATCTTTGTCTGAAGTAGCTGGTCCTAACAATCCTTTATTTATCATGTATTTTAGGCGAGGAAAGGAAACATGACCTAATGGAGAATACCAAGGGATAAAGGAGGATGAGTTGGTAGTAAGATCTGTGAGAGATGAGTTAGTGGAAGATGGAATCTGTAACTTGTCTGCCACATATAGTGATCCAACTATATGGCCGGTCCCAACTTGTATCCCTGTTGAGCGGTCCTGTACAACAAAGCTAGTAGCATGAAAGATAATGATTAGCCCAAGGTCACATAACTGTCCAACAAATAAAAGTTGCATAGATAGTTGAGGAACAAGAAACACATTTGAGACAGATAAACCGTTGTTAGTTTTTATGGAGACAATGTGACTAGCAGCAATCGTAGAGCCATTAGCTGTATGAATCTATGCAGATGAGCCAATAGGCCTGGATGACTCTAAGTGTGTTGGGTCAAAAGTCATGTGGTTTGACGCCCTAGAATCAAGAAACCACGGAGAGAAGATACCTGATGGAGGAGAGAAGGCAGATGCAATTGTATGATGATCCAGATTGTCGATTGAGGTAAACGCGGCGGATAGCCTGGTGGATTTTTGTAGGCCGCGCATGTACCAAGATGTAGGAGAAGGACAATATTTAACAATATGCCCAAATTCCTTATAGTAGTTATATTGCATTGGGTCTTTGGATGAATGAAGGATGCTTGCTGAGGGCATGGTGATGAATTGGTGGTGGCTAGTTTGGAAAAGGGCTGCTGTGAGGAGGAGCCGTGATGAAGACAAAGGACATGTTCGGTGCAATTCCCTTGCGAGTTTCTTCGATGATCATCTCTGTCAAGGCTTCCTCAATAGAAGGGAGAGGCTTGCAGTGAAGCATAGAAGCTCTGATTGGCTCAAACTCTTCTCGGAGCGCCATAAGGAATTGAACAAGTCGTGTTTCCTCATGAAAGGTTCCCCACAAGTTCATATCAACAGTCCACTGTGGTTCCATTAACTCAAGCTGATCCCAAATAAGACACATGCTGGAGTGAAAATCAGAAACTGTCTAACTAGGCTGTTGTTGGAGAGCACATATATCCTGTTCGAGCTTGTACTTTTTGGTAAAGTTGGTTTGAACATAGCATTATGCTAGGAAGTCCCAAGCTTTCTTTACAGTGGTGCACTTTCCATGTTGAATACTGATGGATGGGATGATGGTATTTGCCATCCACGTTAAGATTTTATTGTTGTTGATTTCCCATTCATCAAACTTGGCTCTTTGCCCGTGACATACTTCCAAAGGCCCTTGCCTTTCAAAAAATTCTGAAACAGCATAGACCAATGATTATAATTATTTCCATCAAGTTTAACGGTTATAGGAATTTGAATTTCAGATTTATTCATAATGAACAATCAAAAAAAGGAATAAAGTCACAGAGGGTGAAGGAGGAGTTTGTTAGGTCCTTTTGTTTTGATGATGATTTACAAACAATTTACTTCTAATATTGTTTGTCTAGTGTTTATGTTTTTCTATTTATTACAGACAAACAATACGTTGGAGGATGGATGGAATCGAGTATTTACGATCATATCTAATATAGGTTGGCGGAATAATGGAGTGAAGCAATGTAATTCATGTTGAAGATCCAAGTTCAAGCTTCATCCGCAAAGTATACTAAGTTGAGCTACATCGAAGATCAAGATTACTTGGGTAATTTAGTTTTAGGTTTATATTATGTGTGTTAAGTACTTTAAGCTTAATATCATATATACACACATACACATTTTGGTTTATATATATATATATATATATATTATATATCATAATTACTATATATATATTATATATATATATATACTATATATATATATATATATATATATATATATATATATATATATATATATATATATAATATATATAGAGAGAGGAGAGAGTAGAGAGAGAGATTAATAGTGTATCCTTGTCATTGAGGGGATTCCTCTTGACGCCTCTAAATCACATGATTGAGCGACATTATGGATGATCCGCTCCGTTGAACTTGATCTACATATTCTAAAACCCCAACATACCAAGTTTGGGGCTGAATCCGTCGTCTTTTGACCTCCATCGAGCCATGTGAAAGTTCTATTTCATTCAAACCGTTAAAATCGATACGAGTGGATGAAGGGTTCAACGACGACGGGTTCACCCCAAACTTGGTGTGTGGGGTTTTAGAATATGTAGATCAAGTTCAATGGAGCGGATCATCCACAATGTCGCTCAATCAATGTGATTTTAGAGGCTTCAAGGGAGAAATCCCCTCCTATGATAAGGATACCCATTAATCTCACTATATTATATATATATTATATATAATATAATATATATATATATATATATATTATATATATATATATAATTATTATATATTATATAATATAATATATTATATTATATACTATATTAATATATATACATGTTTTAGTTTTATAATTTTCAAGTTTATACAAAAATGAATACAAAAATAAATTTGTGAAAATATTGAATTATTTGTTTATGGACTTCATAACAATATTTTATATCAATTCATTAAGTCTATAAAATCATTTTATAAAAGTTTCAATATTGTGTTTATGTCAAATGACAAAAACATGCATGTTTAGTTTTCATATTTTTGGACATATTTGAAAAATGATAAGTTTTCACAATTGAGAAGTGCAATTCCAAAAAAAAATTGTAACATATTCATTTACATGTTTAAAATGATTTCCCAAAGTTTTATATTTTTTAGAATTTATTTGCTATTTTAAAGGTACTTCAAAAACCAGTTTTACTATTTGATTCAGGCTAATAACCTGTTATCAGTCGACTGATAACATCAGTTGACTGATGTGTTGACTGAAGAAATCGTCTGAAATAACAAAAAGTTTCTGTTTTGTTTTAGTCGACTGACCAGTCGACTGATGAGGTTATCAGTCAGCTGACCATGCTCATTAGTCGACTGATGAGGTGTTGCTGGCCTGTAATGGTCAGCTCATCAGTCGACTGATCAGTCGACCGACGACATAATGACTAGTTTTTCTAGATTTTTATGTTGTCGTTATTTCGTCTTTTTGTTGGGATTTCTTAGGTTTTTGGGCTTTGTTTCTTGATCCTATATATACCCCTTGCTCTCTAACATTTTGAAGTAATTAAGAAAGTTTTTAAACAAGTTTAAAGGATGTTTAAGTTTGTTTTAGTGTTTGTTTTAAGTTTGGTTTTGTGAAGCAATTTTCACAAGAGCTAGAGGAGATCACCATTTGTGTTTGAGCTTCAACTATTTTCTCTCTCCCTCTTATTATCTATAGAGATGTTTTACTAAACTCAATCTAGATTTACATTTATATTGTTTGATTATCATTTTATTAAGCTAGTATTTATTTGAGTTTAGTTTGTTTTATTGATACTCTTTGTTCACACACAACCTATTGAGCTTATTGTATTTACATTCATAGTATTATTTGGGTTGTGGGGTTTGTGTGACATTGAGTGTGAGCCTACATTATGTTCTCATCTATTATAGAGAACAAATTTATATTTGTGAGCCTTAATTATAAAGATCACATTGTAATATACTTGTACACCGAGAAAAATGTGTGGTGAGAGACGAGGTCATCCCAAGAGGAGTGGGCTAGGTGGTAATGCCTAGAGGTAGGTTATAATTTCTAACACTTAAGGGAGACACGGGCTAGAAATCAATACTTAGAGGGTGTAAAGTGTGATTGTAAGAGTGTGAGATTATAAAGTTTTTAGTGAACTAGAAAACTAATTGTGAGGTGTAAACGTTGTTTGGGTGAACGTAGAAAATCCGGTTGTGATAGTGGAGATCTTCTCAACGTGAGGAACGGAGACATAGGTCGTGGGGACCGAACTCCGTGATCATATCGTTTGTTTGTGATTGCATTGGCGTACTTATTTTTGTGTCTATATCTTATATCACCTTTGTCTATTGCTTGTTTATACTCCCACTATCTTATTTATTTTTGTTTACCCTTGTGTATATTGCTTATCCTAGCTCATATATCTTGTTGTATTTCATACTTGCTAGGATAACTTGTTAATAAGTTTTTAATTGGCATAAATCAGATTAGGTTAGCATAAATCCTATTCATCCCCCTCTAGGATTCCTTCCTAGTGTCAATAGGGTGCTTTCAATTGGTATCAGAGCTTGGTGCTCTTTGATTTAAGGTCTAATCGTCTTGAGTTAAAGATCCAAGTTATCTTTTTGTGCTAATCTAGTTTTAAGATTTATTGTAATCTTGCTTGCACATTTTTCATTATGGATATGAGATTAGGCTATGAGCAAAATGTTGCTCCTAAAATAGATAAGTTCCCCTATGACCAATGGTGTTCTAGATTTAATATATTTGTTAGATCTAGACATTTCGATTTATGGGATATTATAGATGAAGCTTATATTGTACCCACTATGGAGAAATCTAAGTAGAGTAAAAATGATCATAAGATATTTACAATGAATAAGCTCTTGTTAGAATTTTTGTGTAATGCTTTTGATTCATCTATGTTTAATAAGTTTGTTCATTTTGATAGTGCTTACACTTTATGAAAAATTATTGAAGCACATCAAGAGAACTTGGAGGTGATCCGACAAGCTTTGGAGACTTTCTCTTCAAGTTCCATTGAAGCATCATGCAAAAGAGCACTAGGCGATAGCCCTAGTGAGGTTTGCGAGTTTGAATCCATTAATGATTTATCTTTTGATGAACTCGCTTGTGCTAGTAAAAAATTATTACATACCTATAACAAATTGTATAAAAATTTTATTGAATTGAAAAGCAAGCATGTTAATTTAGAATCCGATCATGAGTTACTAGGTTCCAAATTTGATGTCATTGCAAAATAAAATATTATGCTCAAAGAAAACAATGACTTATTAAATTTAGAAAATGAAAAATTAACCTCATCCATTTCTAGTATATCTCATGCTAAGTTTGATGCCATGCTAGAGGTAGAAGGTATTAGAAATGAGTTTAATTCATTTAGAAATGATCATTTTTCATCTACTTCTATTTCCAATGTATTTGTGCAAAATAATGAGTTGAATCTTGTTAAAAATCGCATATCATCTTTGGATTCAACCCTTAAATCATGCATTGCTAATAATAACAAGCTTATGGACTTGTGTGCAAAGTTCCGTGTTAACACTTCCAAATTAAACACTCACTATGCACACATGTATAGCAAAATTTATAAATGCTCTATTTGCGGCCGAAAAGGCCATCTTGCTAAATTTTGCTATGATGCACGTAAACCCACAAAATCAAATGTTCCTTATGCTTCCCATCAAGCTTCATCTTTATGTACACATACACATTCACATGCTCATACTCATAAAGTTCAACATAAGCATGCTAATGTGTTTAAATATGATTTTGTGGTAGATTTGGCCATTTGGCAAAAATTTTCTTTGATTTGAGAAAATATTCAAACTTGCCAAAATTTTCAAATAAACCATATTTGTTTAACAATGTTTCTCATTTGCAAAATAATTTTAAAAGACCATCTATGTTTACAAATGATTCCCGTGCACCGCCACTTGGTCAACAAAATCAAATGGGCCTCTTTCATTGCACTTAATGCAATTGGAAGGGTCATTTACACAATTTTTATTTTGACCGTGTTAGTACACTAAATGCGCCCAAATGAGTTCATAACCCAAGTGTTTTGAGCTTTAACGATAGGGGTCATGTCCCTATACTCTTAGGTACCAAGAGTAATTGGGAACCAAAATTTGTTTGATCTTTAAGAAAAAAATTTTTTGAATTTTTTTTTGTTTTCATGTTCTTAAAGATGATTTTTTAGTTTTTTAAATCCATAGTTCATGATTCTTGTATGTTTTGAAATCTTAATTTGAACTATGAAGAGTTTGTTTTGGTATGTACTTTTGAATACATTATAAAACACTTCTATGATGATATTTATGTGTTTGTGCTTATGGATCATCTACTTATGCTTTATAATGTATTCTATATGTGGTTTGATCAAATTTTTTCAAAGAAAATTTCCCTTATTGATCAAACATTATTTTTGGATATATATACTTTGTTTTGAGTTTTTATATGAGAGGTTTGTGTTTATAGTACCCCCCGGATTTATTAGGTGTTTATTCGCAAATCTTATTTATCGGGTGCTAAAAATGTTTATATGGGTTGGAACAAGCTCAAGAGCTTGATATTGTCGCCTCTCTTGCTTTATATGGTTTGCTTTTATGGATTTTATTTGATTTATGATTTCATTTGAGTGATTTATTTTTATTGAAAATATTTTGCATGATTCTCATGTTTTCTTTCTTTTGTTTTCATAAATCTATTTCCATATGTTTTTAGGCTTGTGTTTTGAGACACACTAGTTTATAATGACATATCATTATGTGTCCTCATTGTATTTTTGTATGTTAGTGATGTTTAACATATTTTTCATCTATGCTTGCTCACATATGTATGCCTTAGTATTCATTATATATATTCATTAAGGCTTTTTAATAGGGGGAGCATTCCCTAGTTTTATTATTGGCTTTATACTCACCCATGCTTATTTGTAGGGGGAGCTTTCGCTCTCTCCATTCTTTTGTTTTCTCCATTTTGATGTTATCAAAGGGGGAAAAATATTGTGAGTATATTATTTTTGTTTATATGCATAATAATTATAATTTGTATATTCATAATGAACAATCAAAAAAATGAATAAAGTCACAGAGGGTGAAGGAGGAGTTGGCCTCAACGAGGGAACTAGGGCTAGGCAGTGTCGGCAAGCACAAAGGGAGATGGATCTAGGGTCTGGTTGTCCTTGGTTTCGTGAGATTCGATCTGGATCTGAATCACGGCTTCGGTCTAGGCTTTGTGGGGCTTCGTCGGGTGGTAGCAGCTTCGTCAGGCTTTGTCGGTGATGGCGTCGGCTTCGTCGAGTTTTGTCGGTGGTGACAACGGCTTCGTAGGAGGTATGTCTGGGCTTCGTTGGGCGGTATCGGGGCTTCATCGGGCGGCAACGACTTCATCGATGGCAGCGTCAACTTCGTCAGGTTTCGTCGGCGTTGGCGACGGCTTCATCAGAGGTATATGCATTATTTAATGGAAACTAGGGTTTGAAAGATACCCGCTCTGATACCATGATAAGAATTAGAGAGAATAATGTTTTGAATATAAAGCTTGTTTCAGTACAATGAATCATGGTCCCTTTATATAGGGATGAGGAAAGAGCTATACATGGTGATTACAATTAAGGAATGAATCAACCAAAATCTCCTAAATATATGCAATCTCTCAATAAAAAGGGAGGATATGAAGGAATGAATATTCTAGGCATATGTAGAAATATTCTAACATTTGAATCCTATTCTAATTAGGAAGTAAGGCTAGAGATAGGATTTTTGTTTTCCTATATATATTCTTCTATTGTTGGAGGAAAAACTAAAAGAAGAAGAGAGTAGATAGAAGATGTAGTAGAGAGAGCCAATATTCATGTAATCTAGGGTTAGCAGAGAACGTAGCCTGATTCAAGAATATTGTGCGAGAGATGAGAGTTTCGTGATCTTTATCCGTGCAAAAGATTACAAAGAGTGGGCTTTGGAGAGAATATGAGAGTTGATTATGTATGTGAGGTTGAGAGATTGAGAGACGAGAGTTGAATGGTTCCTCTTGTAGTTCTCCCTAGTTGATTATGTATGTGAGGTTGAGAGATTGAGAGACGAGAGTTGAATGGTTCCTCTTGTAGTTCTCCCTAAGACATAGTGAATTTCTCATATTGTTGCCTCGTGGACGTAGGTCGAAGTTGGTCGACCGAACCACGTAAATCCCGGTGTTTTTTTTGTTGTGGTTGTTTTATATTGTGTTGATTGTGGGTTGTCTTCGGAGTTGCGCATATTGTAGTAGGCGGGGAGAGTAAAATTCCCCAACAGTAAACAGTTGAGGCCTGTTCAAATGTTGATTTTATTTATTTATATTTTTTCCTCTTCTTTTTTATACATAAATAGTTGCTCACGTATTTGAAATTTCATTCACTTTGAGTTGGTTGTCTACTACTATCTAATAAATCTAAATTATAAATCTAAAGAAGGCGGGAGATATGGCTGAAAAATTACTTTTTAAGTAGTTAATTTTGAAGTTAGTTAATGAAAAAGATTTATTGATAATTGACAGGTATCCAATGGAGTGAGAAATCACGTGTTCCCTAAATTAGGTGTTCGTTCTAAGGATCTGAAGAACAACAGGGAAAATGTATTTTGGATAACCCATTGATGAAATTGATAAAATGAATTAGATTTTTCTTGTAATATTGAGGTAATGATTTTTTGTTCTTCTGAATAGAAATATCGTGTCTATGTTCCAGTTCACAAGCCAAATTTACAAAGAAACTGTCGTAATGTACTCAGATCAAAGGAGTTCCTACCTTTTTTTTTTCTTCTAATCTTTGTATTGGTATAGTGATATTTTAAATACTGAAATTGTAACACCCCGCCCCGGAATCCCAGAGTCGGTACGCTATTAGATCTGATGGACTGGCCTCACAAACCATCACATGTCTTTTCAGCACGTTTTGTCCTCACTCACGCGCTCCCTGGAAAACTTCCCAGGGGGTCACCCATCCTAGAATTTCTCTAGGCCAAGCACGCTTAACTTTAGAGTTTCTAAGAGTTGGGTTCCCAAAAAGAAGATGCATCTTGATGGTATGAGTATTCCAATCAAATCTATCAATACTAATCACATCGCCCTCTCAAGGGTTGGGGTATTACATACTCCCCTACTTAAACTCACAATGTCCTCGTTGTGCCAAATCATATCATCCAAGACCGTACCATCCGTGTGAGATTCTAGAGGTGACTGCTACGGCCTCAAGAGGTGGCTCCCGCCCTCTCGACGTAGCACTTTGCGCCGCATAGCACTTAGCTCTCACAATTCTGGTTGGTTTGGCTATGATACCATTTGTAACGCCCCGCCCCGGAATCCCAGAGTCGGTACGCTATTAGATCTGATGGACTGGCCTCACAAACCATCACATGTCTTTTCAGCACGTTTTGTCCTCTCTTACGCGCTCCCTGGAAAACTTCCCAGGGGGTCACCCATCCTAGAATTTCTCTAGGCCAAGCATGCTTAGCTTTGGAGTTTCTAAGAGTTGGGTTCCCGAAAAGAAGATGCATATTGATGGTATGAGTATTCCAATCAAATCTATCAATACTAATCACATCGCCCTCTCAAGGGTTGGGGTATTACAGAAATATTCATGCTCAAAGTGTTCCTAGTCTCTTTTGGAAAGGGAGAAAAGGTCTATTTCTTTTGTTGGTATGAAATCTAATAGTATTTCTATGCTTGCGGTTTGAACTTCATTCAACCTATTTCAAGCATGATATACTTTTCTTTTTTCCTTCTTCTTTCTTCATATTCTTTTTTCTGGATATATGAGAAAGGTCTTCTTAAGTTTTGTTATGTATGATGCATTTATTTTACTTTTAATTAAGGATAGAAGTTAATACAGTTTTTATTTCTTGTTAATGAGCTCCATAATCATAAAGGATTCTACCCTTTCTTTGCGAAATGGGGTACACACACAAGAAAGCTCCTAAGAGCAAGTCCAGCAAGCTACCAGTTGGGAGTCCTAGTCAGCAAGCTCTCAAGAGCTCTCAAGCATTTTGGTATAAAAAATTATAAAAATAGGCCTTGGGAGCATCTCCTTATTTTATGGAGCTCCAACAAGCTCCTAGTTAGGAGCTCCAACAATATCAAAAAAACCCCTCTTCTATTTTAATATTTTACCCATTACTATTAATTATATTTAAACCTCTTGTATTTTATTTCTAACCGTTGGATACGGTCTTTGAGGGAACGCACACGGTCTTGGAGGTAACCCACGGTCTTCGAGGGAACGCACACGGTCTTCGAGGTAACTCGCAGTCTTCGAGGGAACGTACATGGTCTTCGAGGTAGCTCGCGGTCTTCGAGGTTGGGCACGAACTTTGAGGTATCGCAAACTTTGACCGTCAACCGACTGATTCCTATAATATTCGATGCCTTCTCACCTCAACCCATCGTCTCCCAGAACAAAATGTCTAGCTCATCTAGCTCTAGCGATGATGAAATGATGAAGACGTTCTTTCTTATGGGAGCTGCTGTCGTCGAGGAAGAAGAACAAGGGAAAGGTTCAACTTCAGTTCAACACAAAAGACGTACCGTGCTCCATCGATATCGACTGGAAGGCCACAATCGGTTGTTCCAAGATTATTTTGCTGACACACCAACATATCCTCTTCATTATTTTCGTCGAAGATTCAGAATGTCGCGTTCGTTATTCCTTCGAATCCATGACGCTGTCGTCGAACATGACAAGTACTTCATCCAAAAGAGGAATGGTGCTGGACAGTTAGGACTATCTAGCCTTCAAAAGATTACTGCAGCTATGCGGATGCTCGCATATGGAGCATCCGCTGACGCCGTTGACGACTACGTTCGGATCGGTAAAAGTACGTCGCTTGAGAGCGTGAAGAGGTTCGTTCGATCGATTATCAAAATCTTTGGGGAGGAATACCTTCATTCACCGACTAATGAAGACATTGCACGCCTGCTCGAGGAAGGTTCATAACGAGGTTTTCCTGGTATGCTTGGGAGCATCGACTGCATACACTGGGTATGGAAGAACTGTCCAACCGCCTGGCAAGGTATGTATACTGGGCATTTTTATGAACCTACAATTATTTTGGAGGCCGTAGCTAGCAAAGATCTTTGGATATGGCATGCATTCTTTGGACTGTCGGGGTCTCACAATGACCTCAATGTGCTACATCGTTCACCGGTTTTTGCACAACTTGCGGAGGGAAGAGCTTCACCGTGCAACTATACTATTAATGGCCACGAGTACAATATGAGATACTATCTCGCCGATGGGATTTACCCAGAGTGGTCCACATTAGTGAAGACTATTCCAGCACCACGAGGAAACAAGCATAAATACTTTGCTCAACAACAAGAGAGCGTAAGAAAAGATGTTGAGCGAGCTTTTGGTGTGTTGCAAGCTCGATTTGCAATTGTTCGTGGACCAGGACGTTTCTGGGAACCTAGTGTGCTGAAAGACATCATGACAGCTTGCATCATAATGCATAACATGATCGTTGAAAATGAACGAGATTGTCAATTGGACAACAACTTCGACTTTAATGATTCGATACCAGTCGTTGAACCTTCTCATGTGCAGACGGTGCCTCTAACTGAGTTCATCCAAAATCATCATCGGATCAGAAACACGCAAACACACAAATCACTACGGTGCCTCTAACTGAGTTCATCCAAAATCATCATCGGATCAGAAACACGCAAACACACAAATCACTAAAGAATGATTTGATCGAGCATCTATGGCAGCTCAAGGGATCCATCGACGAGGATTAAGTTTCTTTATGTCTAATGTAATTTCAGCAAAGAAGTTCGAGTTTTTGTACTACGCCAATTCTCTTTTCAATAAAGTAGTTGTTTTCATTAAATGCCAAAATTTTCAACTTCAAGTAGAATCATAAATCTAATACAAGTTTTCATTAAATGCCAAAATTTTCAACTTCAAGTAGAATCATAAATCTAATACAAGATAATTAGGAAGAACTAATTAGGATGCGATGCGAGTACAATCATAAATCTAATACAAGATAATATTTGATAATTAGGAAGAACTAATGAGGATGCGATGCGAGTACAATATATGATAATTAGGAAGAACCCTTGGACATCCACCTCTCCAATATCTCTGCCTGACGCATTTCAAAGTATTGTCGTTGAACTGAATTGAGTGTTGAGAGATCCATCTTCATGATATCGTCATCTTGTTTCTTTTGTTTTAGCTCTATTTTTTGATTTGTGGTCTCCTTCATCCACGCGAATGCCTCTCCCACGATGGACATAGAGGATCCAGAGTTTTCCACATTTTGTTTCCTCTTGAGCTTTGCTGCTTTCCTCCCTTCAGGACTTACTAACACATCATCCGTGTCGGTGTTCAACTCGATGGGGGTCGCTGGCATGGAATTGTTTCGTGAGGAATCAGAGTTTGTGGTTCTTCTCGGCTGTGATCGAATCTTATTGTAAGTTTCCATTTGTTGGATCCACTTTTGATGATGACGCAACTCAACCCAGCAATGATCAAACATGAATGGTTTACCATAAAGAGATTGGTATAATTCTTTTACTTCTGCAGTCTACACAAGAGTTAAATTTAGAATAATCAAACATAATTAAACATATATATATATTCCTCTCTTCAATGCTATGTTGTTGACATAAAAACATATAAGTTTTATTTACCTGGTCAATAATTCCCGTACCAGATCTTTGTCTTCCTTCAATCTGAGCAACGCACCCGCAGAACTTGTTGACGGACAGTTGAATCGTTGACCAACGATGCATCATTTGGTTTGGTGTGCGGCTCGTTGGTTTGACAGAGTATTGGATAAAGTAGTTGTTAGCTCTGTGCCAAAACTTATCTTTGTGTTACCCCGTACCTTGGATGGCGTCTTGGCTCGTGTTCAGCCAAGCAGACACAAGAAGCTTATCCTCGTGGACAGTCCAATTTTCGGACCGCGTGTAAGCCTTCTTCTTCTTTGTGGTCGGTGTTTCTTGGGATGACACTTGTTGTGTTGCTGATTGCGAGAACTCGATGGGGTTACCTTCTTCTACGACTTCTGTATAGAACGACGGGTATAAGGTCGATGAATCACCAGTAAGAAGATGCGAATAATAGTTTTGTGAGGGATCCATGAGATTTGTAATTTGATAGGGAAATATAGAGTTTTTTTATGAGAGAGTTGTGTGAAATGATTTTTGTGTTGAAGTGAAATGAATTTATAGATGTTTTTTTTACTATTCATGTTATTTTTTTAATCCCAACAGTTAAATTTTTTAACGGCTGGATTTTTCATCTAGTCTTCAACGGTACATTTTCCTCTCAAAAAACTTTGATCAACATCATCTTCAACGGTGCATTTCCCCCTATTCAACGGTGCATTTTCCCCTGTTCAACGGTAAATTCTCGCTCAGCTCAACTTCATCAACATTTTCACCTAAAAATTCGCAGCCAATAAAAAAAATAAATCCAAAAACCCCTCTTCATCTCAACTTCGACAGACCCACACCCCACCCCCTTCGTCCAAACTTAACCCCAACCCCACCCCTTCGACAGACCCAACCCCAACCCCAAATCCTCTCCATCGACGGCGGCGACCTCTTCGCCACCATCATCTCCACTCCGAACCGAAGCCACCTAGTCTCCAACCAGACCCAAGCCACCCACCCAGTCTCCGCTCCGAACGCCAGCATCTCTCAACGGAAACGCCACCCAAGCCGAAGTTTGGAGGGGGGTTTTTGTAAAATCTTCCCAGTTCGGAGCTCGGAAGCGCTCCACAAATTTGTGGAGCGCTTGGGAGCTCCGATCTTCTCCACCGCCACGTCGGCCCAAGGAGAACTGCTTGGGAGTCCTTCAGAGCTTGCTGGAGGGTTGATTGGCAACATCCATCGCCACGTCGGCCTTGAGAGCGGAGTTCAGAGCTTGCTGGACTTGCTCTAAGCATTGTCTAAACTCTGAAATTTGATGCGGATAACTATTTTTGTCTTCTAGAAAATTATTCATTCTCTAAAAGGAGAAGATTGTGCATGTCAAACTATCATATGTAGAAAATAGTGACATCATACAGTACGTAAAAAGTGAAAATGAAAAAAAGTAAGGCGAAGGAAATTAGAGCAATTAATCAGAAAGTTTTCCAGTGATACTGTCTGTCAAATCTTAAAATGGCATCCATCTCAACTACTTCTTAATAATTCATTAAAGGCAAAAAATGCCCAGAAAACTGAGTACAGGCTACAAACCACTATATATGGCCTAAAGAGGGCCATACATAAAAGACTTCTCACCTGCACACCTCTCATCAGCACTTACAAGATTTGAAGGAAAACACCCCACTGAATTTGTTAGCGGACTTACTCGCAAGGGAACTCATGATGCACGTAAGTTGCAGATGAAATGGTCCAATTTCTCTTTGTCACACAACTACGAACTCCACAGAGCTTCCGCTGATGTAGATGACACCTTTTCTGCCACATCAGCAGCAACCGACATCCAACTGTACGCTATAGTACTTTCCACCTAAATCCCTTGTATTCGGCTGGAATTTGTTTTGGAGTGATCCATCATCATAATGGGCAAACTCTCTTCGTTTTACTTACCAACCAAACAAAGTATACTCTGGCCGGCAAGGTGAACGTGGACCCCACAAATCCTCCACGTTCCGGTGTTTCCTCTCAAAAGAAGTCCAATTGTAACTGCAGTTACATGCTACTAATTAAACACCCCGTTAACGTGTTAGCGGACTTACAGGAGATAATGGCCCCATTTCTCTTTCCCACGTACACGACCACAAGTCCATAGAGTTTCTGTTGACGCGGACGGCACTTTTGCGCCACATCAGCAGCAATTGACACCCAACTGTAAGCCAGAGATGTCCATTTCAATGTGATGACGTGGCGAACAATGCATATGTTCCTCCATGTGAGCTGTATAGTGTCAAGGGGCCGTAGATTATCACTTCAAGATTGATCGCTGTTTTGCTCATTGATATGCATACTTGAAAGCTACAAGCACACATATTCCACCTACAACACAAAAATAATGTGCTTTTGGCTCGTTAATTTCGACCTCTCAATTCTATCAAGTGACCTTTTTCACGTATAGAAATGGATGGATGGCTTCCTCTTGACCTTCACTATCCTTCGATTATAGAGGTAGGATAATGTTTGCTTTTTTGCTTTTCTGCCACGTGGCTCGATCCAGTTCTTTGGAAAAAGAGTAATTTCATTTTAATGTGTAGAAGGCAATCATTACCAAGTTTTATGCAATTGCTGGAAATCCTTTAATTTCTAGAAGGAAATTAACATATACCTGTTAAATGAATGCTTAACTTATAGAATTTTATGTTCGGTATCTGGTCATGGCAAACTAGAATAATATTTATAATTTTGGTTTCTTGAGAGAAAGTTCATATTTCTTGATTATCTTTATAAGAACTTATATGGTACATTTCTCATTTTTAACTATGTTGTTATGACAAATCCGCAAGATAAACTAATATCAACCACACGAAGGCATGAAAAATATCAAGAACACAGTAACACAAATATGTACGTGGTTTGAGTTGTAGCCTATGTCTATGGGCGAAGGAGGAGAATAGCTTTACTAAATTGTAAGGAATATAATGTGGAGATTGTTAGTCTAAAGTGTACACCCAAAGTTGAAGCCGAAGCTGGAACCAAAACGAGGGAGAAAATCGAGAAAAAACAGGAGGAGGCTTGCACGGTCGACCGTGGCGGTCGACCGCCACGGTTGACCGAACTGATTCACGAGACCAAAAATCCCTACAGGGTTGGCGCGGTCGACCGTGACGCAGTCAAATAGTTTCCTAAACCGTTTTGGATTCTGTTTCATTCAGGACTCTATATATACCTAAACGTTTTTTTTTTGGGCTAATATATACACACACGAAAAAAAAGAGTTTTTGACAGAAAAAAAGAGAGAATTTTAGAGAGATAAAACCCTAGTTTGAGAGCTTGTATTTCTTCTTCAATTAATCAAAAGAATTGTGTGGTGTGGCTCCCGAGGACGTAGGCATGTTGCCGAACCTCGTTAAATCTGTGTGTTCGTCTCCTTTATTATTTATACAAGTTTTTTATCTTTATTTGAGGCGAATTTTCCTACTTTTCTACTTTCAACACAAGGTCCGAAAGGATAAGGGTTCAATTTGATTGTTTCGAATCCCCAACAACTGGTATTAGAGCTTTGTTCAGTAATTTGTGTGAAAACCATGGCAGAGGAAATCAAATCTAAGATCGAGAAGTTTGACGGCTCAGACTTCGCCTACTGAAAATCGCAGATGGAGGACTATCTATACCAGAAGGACTTGTATCGCCTGTTGATGGGCAATGATAAGGGACAAAGGAAAGATGAGTCAGATGATGATTGGGAGATATTGGATAGGAAGGCTTTAGGGCAAATCCGGTTGTTGCTCGCCAAAATCAGTAGCCCACAACATATTGAAGGAGAAGACGACGGTGGTGTTTATGGTAGCGCTCGCTAAGATGTACGAGCAACCGTCAGCAGCAAACAAGGTGCATCTCGTCAAGACTCTTTTCAACCTCAAGATGGCAGAAGGACGGTCCTTCACAATGCATCTCACCGAGTTCAACACGATTGTTGATCAACTTATCTCCGTAGACCTCACGTTTGATGATGAAGTGCAGGCCCTACTCTTACTATCGCAGTTGCTGGATAGTTAGGCAGGTTGTGTGACGGCAATAAGCAATTCGGCAGGGAAAGAAAAGTTGAAGCTGAGTGAGGTTGTTAGCATGATTCTATCCGATCGAGGAGATTAGAAGGAAATCGTCCGAATCAGAAGGTTCAGGTTTAGCTCTATGTTTTGAGTAGAGAGGCAAAATCTAGAAGAAAGGAAACCAGAATAGGAATCGGTCGAAATCAGTGAAGAAGAGGTCGAACTCGAATGTTAGGCCTATTAAAAGAAAGTATTAGAACTGTGGCCAGGAGGACCATATGTCTTTAGTCTGCAAGAGTCTAAAGAAGGATGCGGGTTAGCAGGAGGCTCATATCGTGCAGGATGCCTTGATCCTTGCTATGGATAGCGACTTAGATTCTTGGATCATCGACTCGGGAGCCTCTTTCCATGCTACTGCTAACATGATGTTTTTTCAAAATTATATAGCAAGGGACTTTGGAAAAGTGTATTTGGGGAATAACGAGCCATGTAATATTGTTGGAAACGGTGAAGTGTAGATTCAGATGAAGGGCTCTAAGTGGATCTTGAAGAATGTAAGACACGTTGTAAGCGGTAAAAATTACCTTTACAGATAAGGCTTGAAATCCACCTGCATATCCGGGTCGCCCGCACAACTCGAAAGTTGAACTCACGAGCACGAAGAGAGATAAATCGTGTACTTAACTCACCAGCACGAGCCAAGACCACGCGATCACCAAACTCGCCTACACACTTGGGCGATCCGCCAGGCGATCAGAAACTCGCCTACACATCTGATTTACCTGCGTGAGTCAAATCTACTCACGAGTTAAACCCGCCTGTATAGCCAGGCGATCGACAAACTCGCCTGACTCACTAGAGTACTTGACGACCGCGATATCACGTACAAGGATAGGCCTTCTCATTTACTACTACGTGAAGGAAAGGAGAACAGTACTCTGAGCCCATCAGGAAACCATCCACAGTACGAGCGGCCAGTTGAATCCACGCTGTCGCTAAACTCGCCTGCACACTTGACTCTCCTGCATGAGTCAAGTTTGCTCAAGAGCTGAACTCGACCGCATATCCGGGCAATCAGCTAAGCAACAAGCTCGCCAGACACGCCAGAGTACTGTGTGGCCATAATACCACATACAGTGATGGGTCTTCCCATTTCCCATTACGTGAAGGGAAGGAGCACAGCGCTCTGAGCCCATCAAGCAACCGCTCATAGTACGAATGAGAAGCATAGCATCTCTCAACAGTAGATGGTCACATCCCATGATTTAGGGAGCGACCATGCCGTCTCTCCTCTATTTAAGAGCCTCTCCTGACTACAGGAAGGAGGTTCAAGGTTCGTTCATTGACAGTCCATTGATACAATCAGCGAACCAAACCATCAGCTTTCGGCTCCCGAGTGAGCGAAGGATCTGCTCTTTGCAATATTTCTGAATTGTAGCATCTTCCTTGAGTTATCGGCCTCGATCGCCATTGAACTCGGAGACTCGAACTCGATTAACACGAGCTTCTACTGTGCACTAAAGCTCACCATCAACCTCGATTGAATCGTCCAAGGGAAGCAAACTCAGTGCGAAAACTAAGCGAGGCATCCTATCGCTACCGAAGTCCCCACATTAAACAAGGAGGGCATTCCTTCTGCTTCTATTGTAATTTTGATTTATTAGTTTGTAATAAGCTGCTTTTATCAATACAAATGAAATCCTCATTTCAGGAAATCAAAATTTACACATACAGAAGATGGCGACCACAGTGGGAGAAGCTGTTTCCTCAACCAAAATGGTGGTAGCACAGTTCGACAAGGTTGTTGTCGGGACGATCGTGGAGTCCCTAGAAATCGAGTTCGACCAAGCCAAGTACGAAGAGTACTTGTCTTCCTCCTCCTCTGGTGGCAATGCATCTGGCAAATGCCACAGATTGGCAAGGGAGCCTATTCCCTCCGAATTGATCAAGGCCAAGCCAAGGGTCAAGAGCATAGGGTGAAATACTGCCAAATAGGTCGCCAAATGACCCTCGCAGACCCTCGCTCAGGAGGAGACAGTGGTTCGCCTCGGCATAGACCATGCCGTCATGAGCCGCACAGATGCTCCTCTCTCAAGAAGAGCCCGACAGCGGCGACGACAGGCCCTCGCCCAGCAGAAGGCTCAGACCATCACCTCGTATGACGGCCCGAATTATTATTCAGGTCTGAAAAATGCGAAACAGAGACGCAACCCTTCCAATGCTGAGGAAGTCCCAAACCAAGTGAACTCTCGCGTGCAGGCAAAATTCGCTCTGATCGCAACACCTCCTATTTCGGCGAGTCCAGTACTCCTAGCAAGCTTGGTCACCCAAGTGAGCTAACCAAAACAGACGGACTTCGCTTCTCAGGTTACATACCTGAAGCAAACAGATCGCCCAGATCAGGCAAGCCTACCCAAGCAGGCAGGCCGTCAGGAGCAGGTGAGCCCCATCGAATCCGAGCCGAACAAGCCTTAACAAAAAAAGGCAAAATAGTAGGCGAAACCTCCCAAACTCGCCTGCATAAAAAAAGGGTCAAAGTTCGCCTGCAGGTAGAAACTCGCCCGAGCGTGATGACTCGCCTGTCAAGGCGAACTCACCTAACTCCAACACTTAACCATTCCATGATACGAGTCGCCGTGCGAGCACTCTTGATCGCGGAATTATCAAGAGTGGGTAAAGAAGAAAACGACTGAAGAACACAAGAGTTATAATTAGGACGAAGGAAAATACCTTCACTAGATTATGAGAATCAATTGGATTTACAAAATCTCTCTCTCACAATCTCTCTAGATCAAAGAACAACATCCCTGATCTCTTTTCTGATTACAATCTAAACCCTAATCCTTTTGATCAGGATTTCACTTAGACCTAAAACCCTTTAGGACTACATCTTGGCCTCTAACCTCGTCCACGACTCCTCTACTCTATTCTCAAGATACCATGAGAATCATCTATCCTCAAGCTCCCATGAGATACACCCGTATCATGGGTCCCCCCTTTAGGAACTTGAAGTCCCGTTCAAGTTAGAACTGAACCTGAGGGAACTCGCGAGCCCCTCCTCCTTTTCTGAACCACCTGGCCTTGCTAGGAATCTGATCTCGACGTCCGATCGGAAATAACTCATTCATCCCGCGTCTCGTCGTAGTCACTTCTCGCTCCAAGTTGCAATCCTTAATCGATGGCTTTTCTGGAAGTCTAATGCACAGCGAGACAAACTTCTTGCTTGCATTCACTAACCTCTTCGCTCGCGTCACCGTTCCCAAGCTTGTCTCCCTCGGAAGAGATGCCGAACGAAATATGAACTTTTCACCACCCTTGGTGAATGTATACTTCTGAGCCCGCCTCTCGTAGATCACATATCTATCCCATAAGTACGGATTGCCCAGTATAATCTGACAAACATCCAATGGAACTACGTCGCATGTGACCTCGTCAATATACGACTCATGGAGCGTAAATCTTACAGTGCATTAATCAACTACACTTAGCTTCTCCTCCTTCTGAATCCACCCCAATGGATAGAGCTTCGGATGTTTGACCGTCTTCAGACCCAGCTTCTGAACCAAGGCTTCGGATATCAAATTCTTCTCGCTGCCCGGATCAACTATGGCATCAACCAAACTGGTCTTCACTTTCAACTTAAGAACAAAGAGCTACTCTCTCGGGTCGTCGTCCTCTTTCGTGGCCTGTTTTCCCGTCATAAGATTGAGACTGCTATTAGGCTCTGTCATCCCCGGGACTTCTTTCGGACCTTGAGCTATCATGTATGCCTTTTTCTCCTCCTTCTTCTTCAACCCTCTTGGTTTGAGATGAGGATACTTCTCCCAGCACCGATCAGCTTCGTGTCCTGTCTTCTCGCAGTGACTACAAATCAGCCCTGCTTTCCCTGGATCACCCTTATTCTTCTTCTCCTTAAACTGAGAACCACTAGACTCGCCTCCAACTTGCTTTGCATCCCCCTTTGCTTCGTTGCTCTTCTTTTGCTTGCCCTCAATGGCAATGGCCTTCACGCTCGCATCTGCAATAGTCTCGACCGTGAATAACCTCATCTCCTTTCGGATGTAATCGCTCAATCCCGCCATATACTTCATGAACACGGAATATTCCTCTGTCACAATGTTAAGGACCATCGCCTGCTGCTGGAACTCCGTAGTGTATTCTTGAACGGTTTGATTGACCCTTTGGCGCAAGCCATACCACTTGTACTAACGCTCCTCAAGGAATCCCACCGGATATAACTGTTTCCTAAGTAGCTCCTTGAACTTGTTCCACGATACCGCCTTCTTCTCCTACTTGCAATAGGATTTCCACCATGTCAACGCATGTCCTGAAAGCTTCAAAGTCACGAACACAATCTTCTCTTTTGACGAATAGCCATAAAGAGTAAAATACGTCTCCATCCGCTCGATCCAGTCATCAAGCCTCTCGACGTCAACACTCCCATCATAAATAGAAATCTCCACTCTGAAATCAATCTTCAGATTCTGGTAAGAATTCTTACCCCCTTGATGCGGTGCAGCCTTGACGGTCTCGTCCTCCTCGTCGGAGCCTGAAAGCTCGCTCTCTCCACCGGACTCTATAGGTTTCTTCTTAGACCTAGAAGAAGATTCCCCCTTTTCGTTCCCTCCTTGGATGAGACCGACGAGTTTTGTGATCGTCGACCCTATCGTCTCGATCTGCTTCTCTAATGCATCAATCCTCGCTGAATTATCTCCTTCAGCCATCTTCTCCTTCCTTAAATCCTAGACTCATTCCAATGAAATAAGGATCTCGCCAAGCTTCTTGTATGAGGAACGAGTAAGGACCATACACAGGATACCCCTTCACCGGATCTAGTGCTCTGATACCAACTTGATACGAGTCGCCGTGCGAGCACTCTTGATCGCGGAATTATCAAGAGTGGGTAAAGAAGAAAACGACTGAAGAACACAAGAGTTATAATTAGGGCGAAGGAAAATACCTTCTCTAGATTATGAGAATCAATTAGATTTACAAAATCTCTCTCTCACAATCTCTCTAGATCAATGAACAACCTCCCTGATCTCTTTTCTGATTATAATCTAAACCCTAATCCTTTTGATCAGGATTTCACTTAGACCTAAAACCCTTTAGGACTACATCTTGGCCTCTAACCTCGTCCATGACTCCTCTACTCTATTCTCAAGATACCATGAGAATCATCTATCCTCAAGCTCCCATGAGGATCGCTAAGCTCCCGAAGAGAAGATACACCCGTATCATTCCACCCAACGTACACAAGAGGGTTCATCCAAACCTTTCTCATGCGATCGCTTGGTTGACCCCTCTGGTGCCGGGAGTTGTCGCCAACCACCCGCAGAAGATCTCCGGGGTTACCTAACTCGCAAACGCACCATACATGAGGCGAATCCTCAGTGTCACTGTGAAAGGCTTATCCAAATAGTACTCGCCGACTGCCAGTGTATAGGAACGGTGAAACCTTTGGTGTTCGAAAGGCTTGCTCAACGACCTTCGAAGGCACGTCATCGATGATTTAGAACTCTCGTCTGCTACGGTTAACGTGACAGGGAAGGGTAAGAATGTACTTCCAGATTCCCTAGACTTGGACTCCTTCCTGAGGCCCAGTCACCCACTAGTTCAATGCAAGCGTGATGGGATATTCCTGCACACCCACAGTCGTACAGGAGTAAACATCCCGCCCGATTATGCTCTCCTAGGGCCCCCTTCTAGTGGTGAAGAGGAAGTTTGCTCAGCGGCGGCCACATCCCAGACATCACACTCGAGTCACGGGGAGTCAGCGAGGGTGCACATGGCTGAAACCTCGAGTGATCAGACGATCACCCAAAAGTTTGAAGAACATCAGGTCGCCATCGAGTCCATAAGAGACATGTTGGAGCAACTTCTGAATAAAAAGAAGAAAAAGAAGAAGGTCACGTGTACCCCACGGAAGCCGGTGGGAGGCAAAGAATGGGAACCTACTCCTAATCAGACGACTGAATAGGAGGATAATGTCGAACTCCTGTCGGATCAATCCTCAAAGTCGTCGGTAGGAATGTCACGCACCGGGGGTACTACCCGGGACAGGAGATTCGACGAGTTCCAAAGACAACTCAATACCTTGAAGCTCCAACAAAACATGAACAAACTGGGGGTAGTCAGACCATACCCTATCGAGTTGGACACAGTCCCCTACCCAGCGAAGTTCAAACCCATCAGTTTGGTGCAGTTTGATGGCAAGGGCTCTCCCTCACAGCATATCTACTACTTTATGTCCCAAACCGGGTTCCTTACGGGGAATGATACGATTCTCACTCGGCTATTCATCGGTACCCTCAAAGGGGTAGTGTTCGAATGGTTCCGCAAGTTAGAACCTAGCTCCATCACATCATGGGCCGATGTGGAAAGTCCTTTCCTGGCTCGCTTCTTCGACGATGACACCTAGGTATCGATGGCCACCCTCCTTGCTGAAAATCAAAGGAAGTCGGAGTCAGTTAATGACTTTGTGAAGAGGTTCAGGAACCAATCAGTTTATTGTCGAGACCAAGTCTCCGAAGCCACGCTGATTGAGATGTGTCGTAATAACCTCTCAATCTATATTCTGTCCAAGGTTAGCGCGGTAGAAACCCGAACCTGGAAGGAACTCATCCAACAAGGCGAGCAGGTTGAGAATATGATCAAGAGACTCGAGGCCGAGGAGCCTTACCCCAAAAAGGGAGCCGCAGAGCCGAGCGCACCTAAGAATCTCCCTCGATCGAGAGGAAAGGAGATCATGGCCGTCGACTCCGCACCAGCACCCAAACCAACCCAAAAGCTCAAGCCCAGGCCATTTGAACAACGTCCTCCAAGGTAATATGACTTCAGGCAGGACCAAGTGGTGGCAACGCTTGATACTCTCATCAAGAGCAATAGGATTAAGCTATCGGAAGTCACAAAGCCTGAGGAGGCGAACAAAACCAGTGATCCGAGCTACTGTACGTACCACAGGTTCCTCGGTCACCCTACCTCCAAATGTTATATCCTCAAGGATAAGCTTCAGGCCCTCTATGATGCAGGGGTCCTAAAGAAGGAGAAGGTACAGAAATAGGTGACCACAAATATGATCACTCTGAGTTTCGGAAAAGATCTCCCGGAGGTTCCGGCGCCAGCTGGAGTGGTTCCTATCCCCAAGGCGATCCTAAAGATTACTAACGACGATCCTCACAATCAACAATGAAAAGGTTTAGTGTCCCAAATTTTTCCATCAGGTCAAGTAATATGGGTCCACCCGGACCTCCTCGGCGATGAGCAATGGACTTCAAAACCTTCGAGGAGGACCAAAGGAAAACCTTGCAATGCCATCTCTGCTATCCCAGATGAAGGAAAAATGGCCGTAGCCGCCCTCACTGACTCTGACGAGGATGCTGTCGCCCTAGCCATCAGGGCGGGTAGAGAATTCGCCAAGAATTACCCTGCAAGGGCGGAGGATCCAACGGGACCCTCCACGCCCCCAAGGCGATCCTAAAGATTACTAACGACGATCCTCACAATCAACAATGAAAAGGTTTAGTGTCCCAAATTTTTCCATCAGGTCAAGTAATATGGGTCCACCCGGACCTCCTCGGCGATGAGCAATGGACTTCAAAACCTTCGAGGAGGACCAAAGGAAAACCTTGCAATGCCATCTCTGCTATCCCAGATGAAGGAAAAATGGCCGTAGCCGCCCTCACTGACTCTGACGAGGATGCTGTCGCCCTAGCCATCAGGGCGGGTAGAGAATTCGCCAAGAATTACCCTGCAAGGGCGGAGGATCCAACGGGACCCTCCACGCAGCCACCCGTAATAGCCCCTCCAAAGCCCGATGCGACGAGCTCGAGTAGACAACCTTTCCATTTCAACATACTCGCGTAGCTAAAAACATATCCCAGCCAGAATCACCATGTACGAACTCTTGCGTCCGTCTTGACCTACACGGGAGGCTCTACAAGAGGCATTAGCTGATTCAGAGGTCTTCGCCACACACTTCTTGTCCACAAGGGAAGAAGATGCGGAAAAGAAGTGCTTATAGTGCCGTCAGGCCTTTGAACGGCAGGTCCCCTGCATCACGTTCACCCCTGAGGACATGCTAATTAAAAGCACTTCTCACGATCGACCCTTGTACTTCATGGGGGTATATCGGTTCCTCCAAAGTGGATCGAATCCAAGTTGACCCGAGATCTGCATTGAGCATTGTCCCCCTGAAACTTATGCAGCACCTGGGGGTCCCCCAGAAGCATCTTTCCACGACAATGTAGGGTGTAAATTTGATTTCCCGAAAACAGGGAGTTTCGTTTGTATTGATAAGAAAGCTTATTACAAACTAATAATCAAATGTTTACAACAGAAGCAGAGGGAATGCCCTCTTTGTTTTGTGTGGGGTCTTTAGGTGGCTATAGGACGCTTCGCTCGATGCTTGTGTCGAGTCTGCTTCCCTTGGACCGTTCGATCGAAGTTGCTGGAGAGCTTCAGTACACAGTAGAAGCTCGAGTCGATGGAGTTCGGGTCTGCTTAGTTCGCCGGCGATCGGAGCTCAGAACCAGGCAGTGGTACTGTAATGCAAGGATTATGCGAACAGCTTGGTCTCAACTGCTTTTCTCCGAGTTTTTCGACCTCTCTCAAAGTTTGCAGGAAGAGGCTTTTTAAATGGAAGAAGGACAGCTTGACTGCTCCCTGAATTATGGGATATGACCATACATTGTTCGGAGATATCTTGCTGTTCATTCGTACCACCAGTGGTCATTCGAAGAGCTACGCTCTGCATCATGTTACGTAGGAGTGGGAAAGCCCCTCCTCGTATGTGTGACAACGGCTGTCAGATGCTTGCGTGGATCTGACCAACCAACGAGCGTCGGCGGCTCTCACCCCTCACTTGGACAACTGAGGTGAGCCGCATTTATGAGGGTGCAGGCTGCTTTGACACCTGTCTGCTCACTTGTACTGTAGGCGGCTATTCGGCGGGCCTGGAGTACCGTGTCTTCTCTCTTCAGGCCAAGAGAGGTGGGAAAGCATGCTCCTGGCACTCATGTGGGTTTGGACAGTTCGCCGAACGCTGGCGGATCTGTCTCCTGACTCAGACAGCCGAGGTGAGTTACATTTATGAATGCTCAGGTCGACTCGACACCTGTCCAGTCCTTCATACCGTGCGTACTGTGAGCGGCCGCTTGACGATCTTGGAGTACTGTGCCCTCTCCCTTCGGGTCGAGAGAGATGGGAAGGCCCATCTCAGCGCGTGGGGTAGCGGATACCCAACTGTACTGGCGGCCTTGAGGTTTGCAGGCGGATTCGACTTCGGACTCGGGCAGGCATGTTGAGTGAAAGGCGAATTTCCGCTATTCCAATTGATCTCAACTCGTGCAGGCGAACCGATCATTCAGGCAAATCTGGAACCGAGCATATTTGATGATCATAAGGTTCAGGCCTGTGCTAGGGAATTGTGTAGGCGACTTCTTGCAGGCGAATTTCCCGTAGGCTCACAGAGGTATTTTTTACCGTCTACAGACAACTATAACCATCTTCGACTTTAACGCCACCGGGATGAGGCCGCTTGGCAAGATCTGCCTAAAGTGCTATATAGGAGACATGAAGACAGAGATCACCTGCTACGTCATCGATGCCGAGCCTTCCTACAACATGCTGTTGGGATGACCATGGATCCACAACAACCGCATTGTCCCATCCACATTGCACCAATGCCTAAAAGACATGGATAACTACGATCGGGTGAAAACAGTAGTTGCCGACAAACAACCCTTCAAAGGAGTCAAGAACTACTTCACGGATTCCCTGCTTTACCAAGACTCCGACAAACCACCGGTCGAGGAGCCCGGAAGTGGCAATGAAGTGGATAGTGAACCCAAATACGGCGACAGCCTTATCCTGAACGATTTTGAATCGATTATAATTGGCTGTGAAAGCCACAATGTAACCGACGCTGTCCAGGCGGACGAGATTATCTTGAATCATAAGTTCAACTTTGCTTACTTGTTATCTTGCCTGACATCCGAGGAAGACTTGCCTAACGATTCGATGT
>NC_033802.1:24185087-24270668 GCF_001876935.1 Asparagus officinalis
CGAGAGTCTTTGCAGGCTGTATTCGTTGTGCCCACCCGGGAGGGTTATCAAAGGGATATCATCTTCGGTAGGATAGACCATCCCTTGCGCACATTGTGGGATGAATTCGAAGAAGAAGAACCCGCACCCTAGTTTTTGCAATATAGTCAAACAGCGAAGCGCATGATGAAGGACATAGGTTACGACTTCTCTCGTTAAGAAGGCCTAAACTACGGTTGAGGGTAGAAGATGGTCATCCGACCCGCCTATGTGCCTAAAAACAAACCCTCGAATTACTTCACCAAGACTTAAAGAGGCTTGGGCTACACTTCTTCCTCATCGGAGTTGTTCTGCAATTTCGGTGAGGATTCTGACGAGCCCTACTCGGATGATCAATCATCAGCATCCTCGACATTGGACTCAGACGTCAGCATGGGCGACTTGTTTAGAGACCTCATGGTCAATTTGGCTACGACTGATCCCGCTAAAATAGCAGAGGATGATCAGGAACCGCTTTATGATAAAACGTGGGACCGCCACGTCAACGCTCAATGGAGCAGTCGCTTCGAACAACGTGAACCGCCCACTAAGGATGAAATCCTCAAAGTAAATATGGGCGATGAGGCTAACCCTAAGCCCATATTTATCAGTGGTAGCTTACCTTCCTAAGAGAAGGAAGGCCTCATTGCCTTCATACAGGAATACATTGATGTCTTCGTATGGAATTATGAGGACATGCCGGGCTTTGATCCTCAAATCGCCATGCATCGCCTCAACATCGGCTCAGATGCCAAACCCATCATGCAATAGCAGAGATGGTTTCGTCCACAAATCATGGAGGCAATCGAGGCTGAAGTGATGAAGCTAATCGAATTCGGCTTCATTAGAGAGGAACAACACCCCGATTGGGTAGCCAACATTGTTCCAATCCTGAAGAAGAACGGTAAGATCCGCATCTGCATTAACTTTAGAAACCTCAATGCCTCTTACCTAAAAGACGAGTTTCCCCTACCCATCATGGATGTCATCATTGATAACACGTGCGGGTTTGAGAGAATGTCCTTTATGGATGGATTCTCAGGGTATAATCAAATCCAGATTCAACCTGACGATGAAAAGCATACTTCATTTAGAACTCCAATGGTGGTATACTGCTACATGGTCATGCCTTTCAGACTCAAAAACACCAGCGAAACTTATCAACGTGCCAAGAGCATATTTTTTCAAGACTATCTACGAAAGACAGTCGCGTGCTATATGGACGAGTTGGTCGTAAAAAGCCGCAGCAAAGATGACCATCTCTAAGACCTTAGAGTGATGTTCGAACTCATGAGAACTCATCAACTCAAGATGAATCCAATGAAATCATTCTTTGGGATATCCAGTGGTAAATTCCTTGGATTCGTAGACACGATAAAAGGGATCCGTATCGACCCAGATAAGGTGAGAGCTATCCAAGAGCTTCGGCCGCCCTGAAATCTTAAAGAATTAAGGGGCCTCCAGGGGTGTTTGGCTTATATCTGGAGGTTTATCTCAAACCTTTTGGACAAATGCCAACCCTTCACCAAATTGATGAAGAAAGGTGTCTCCTTTGTATGGGATGAGCCCTGCCAGCAGGCCTTCAAAGAGATCAAAGCTTATCTCTCGAGCCTACCAGTCCTGACAGTTCCGATCTCGGGAAAGCCATTCCTCATCTATATACGAGCCATGGAGCATTCTCTGGGTGCCCTCCTGGCGCAAAATGACGATGCTTACGATGAGCAAGGTATCTACTACCTAAGTAGAACTCTGTAAGGTGCTGAGCGATGGTATCCCATGGTCGAAAAGGAGTGCCTAGCCTTGGTATTCACCATCCAAAAGATGCGACATACCTAGTTGGCCAAACCATCCATGTCATTTCCCGGATGAACCTCATCCGAGTTTTAATAACACAGCCAGTGACCTTAAATTGGCGCCTGGCTAGGTGGGTACTCCTGTTGTCCCAATACGATATCCACTTCATGCTGTAGAAATCAGTCAAAGGACAGGCCATCTGTGATCTCATGGCCACCGAAGTCCTAGTACGATATCCACTTATTCGAAGACTTTCCAGATGAACCCACCGAAGTCAACACAACCTCCCCGATAGAGGTTTGGCAGATGTTCTTCGATGGTGCATCTCATGTCGGCACGAGCAGATCTATTATGGTAGGAGTGGGGGTGGTCTTCATTTCCCCACATAACCACGTGTTACCCTAAGACTTTTCTCTGACCGAGTCATGCACCAACAACGTGGCTGAGTACAACGTGCTGCTCATCGAGCTCAAACTGGCTAAGGAGTTGGAGATAAAGCATCTCAAAGCCTACGGTGACGCTCAGCTCATTGTCAAACAGATGACGAGAGAATACGAAGTTAGGAATGACGATTTGATCCTACTTCATAAAACAGCTATCAATCTAGTTGAGTCCTTTGTAAACTTCCACATCGAGCATGTGCTTCACTCCAAGAATACGCACGCAGATGCTCTGGCATCCTTAGCAGCTAACCTGGCCCTACCGCTAGGGATAGATCAGCGTGTCAAGGTCGCGAGCCGACAACTCTTCCAGCTAGAAGAAGTTCTGGAAGTGAACACTACACACCAGATTTCATATCAACCCGACCCGAAAGATTAGCATCTCCCGATCATCGATTACGTCTTGTATGACATGCTGCCCAATGACGTTAGAGAGCGAGAGTCTGTCCATCGGCGCACCTTAAGGTTCTACTATGACACGACCATGAAAGCGTTGTATCGTAGATCGTATGACGGTTTGCTACTTTGATGTCTTTCAAAGATAGAAGCACAGGAAGCTCTGTGCGAAGCCCACGACGGTACTTGCGGGTCTCATCAGCCCGGACCCAAGCTTTGGGATCGTCTATGGAGGATAGGCTACTTTTGGCCCGGGATCGTCGGTGACGCAGTTGCTTACACCAAACGTTGCCATACGTGCCAAATCCACACCAATTACATGCACCGACCTCCTGAAGACTTGCACCCAACGACAGCATCATGGCCATTCGAAGCATGCGGGATGGATATCGTCGGGCCAATATCCTCACCATCAGCAAGGGATCACCGTTTCATCCTCACAATCATCGACTATTTCTCCAAATAGGCAGAAGTCGTCCCCTTAAGAGAAGTCAAAAATAACGACATGATTAAATTCATCAAGCATCACGTCATATACCGATATGGCATGCCCTGACGTATCATTCACGATAACAGCACACAATTCGTTAGTCATGCATTCACCCGGTTCTGCGACAAGTTTAGAATCCAAAACCTTTTCTCTATGGCCTCCAATAGAGTGGTAAGACCACAAAGTTGCTCAAATTATAACAAGCAATCCCGTCATGTTAATATTTACACCTCTGACGACATCAACCTATCAATCCTCTCCCATGGGATGGTAGGCCCTCATAGTTGCTTCGATTGCAACAAGATTCTATCAGGTTAATGATCACCTCCGATAGCCGGACTCGTCACTCCCATGAGTGACGCTGTCCGAGTAGTAACTTACCATGCAACGTGTTGCTACCCCGGTCGGTCGTCACACTCATACGTCCTTGAATGACCTGACCTATTCCGAATGTTCTAATATTCTCTTAAAACGATCGACGGGTAGCAGCCCACCATACGACGGCTCCTACAACAATCAATCGTCACACTTCTACGTCCCTGAACGATTCGATTACCCTGATATCATCATCCTCATGAACGACGATGTTCATTAAAGGCGGCTTACCAGATGACATGCTCCAATCAACCCCCGAACCGCAACTCTCCAAATGGCAAGTCATTGTTGGGACCCTGATTTGGTCGCATGCACAAGCAACCACTCTGTTTGGGTTAGATTGTTAACTTTCAACATCTAAAACCCGCCTGAACTACAACGCGAGAGTCGGAGTTAACCTACCCCTACGCCTCGAACAGCCAAGGGCGGAGGAGGATCTTAGCAATTAAGTCTAAGATAAACTCCTCGAAGGCCCGCCACGCTGCGGAAAATAGTGTATCTAGCTCGACTTAAGCGACGAGCAGTAAAGGTGAGTCAAACACAATGATCGCCGAGGATTTGATAAAAGTCCTAAGCATAAATCAACGCAGAAAAGTAAGGAAAAGCGACACGTGTAAAATCAAAATCAATCAAATACATAACACTATTCCAAGTTGAGTTTAAAAAAACATCATGTTTCGGACGAAGATGCAACGAGCATAAGCAAAATTATAGCAGTGCATAAAAAAGAAGAACATTCTAAATTAACTTCAACAGGCTGAAGGTGGCGATCCTAGCCTTGACATCCGCAAGTTCCGCCACGTGCCTAGCTCGGACCTTCTCCTCCTGTCGCTGCTGAAGCTTGGCGAGAGTAGCCTCACCATCCTCCTCTTCCTGACGAAGGATCTGAAGTGCCTTTACCTCCTCCTCAGCGACGCGACAGACCCGCACTTTCTCATGCTCGAGCTTCTTCAGGTTTTCCTCTCCCTCGAGGCACCCGACGTCCAGAAAGAAAGCAATATCAAGATAGGCATCCATCTTAGCCAGCAAAGAACGATGTTGCTTGCGCAGGCGTCTAAGCTGAGCCTCCTTCTCCAGGATGTGCCTCGCCAAAGCCTCATGTTCAAACAGGGCAATCATTGCGGGAGGCGTTGGCTCATCTTTAGGGTCAGCATGAACCAACCCCTCTAAGCGGTACATCAACCCCTCCAAACTGTGGAGCTCTCGCTCACATCGCTGGGCGAGATGAGGGCCGCCCACACATCAGACCTCCTCTAGATGTTCAGCCACGAAGGGGAGCATGTCATAGTACCTCCCAATGCCTTGGCTAATGGCAGTGGCCGTCCTGCATAAGTCGTCCTCCAACTTTTGGAGGATGTCTAGCATCAGAGCAAGATTCATAGCGGTTGGCCCATGGATTGGGTTGACAGTGACGATCGACATGACATCAGTACTAACAACGACAGAGAAATAATCGACCCCCTTGACCTTAGAGACGCGTGAATTGTTCTTAGGAGCCATGTTCAGGATGTGGACCACTCTGCAAGAATTTTCTTTAGGCGAGCACTTATGAGCATGAGAACACCATCAGGAGAAAAGCGAAGACATTATGTAGAGGAGCATTCGATGAATGAGATCGGTAGGTTCAAATGGATCGAGCGGCTCAGATCTTCCATGCGCTTCGAATTTGATGCCTTTGAAGGTCGTAGCCTCTGGGATTCCGAATCAATGGTTCAGATCAAACGCGGAAGTGGAGCGTTCCGTCACTTCACACTTAATAAGGATTGACGTGCACACATCGCCCTAGCTAGCAAGAACTTGGGTCCACAGGCGGACGTGTGGCACAAGCTCACCTATGTTTGAGTTTCTCCTGTGGCACAAACTCACCTATGCTTGAGTTTCTCCTGTAGCACAAACTCGCCTATGTTTGAGTTTTGCCTATGGTACAAACTCACATATGCTTGAGTTTCGCCTGCAGCACAAAAGCATCTATGTTTGAGTTTCATTTGCAGCACAAACTCGCCTATTTTTGAGTTTCGCTTGCAGCACAAACTCGCATGTGTTTGAGTTTTGCCTGTGGCACAAACTCACCTATGCTTGAGTTTCTCTTACAGCACAAACTCGCATGTGTTTTAGTTTCTCCTGTGGCACAAACTCACCTATGCTTGAGCTTCGCTTGCAGCACAAACTCGCCTGTGTTTGAGTTTCGCTTGCAGCACAAACTCGCCTGTGTTTGAGTTTTGCCTGTAGTACAAACTCACCTATGCTTGAGTTTCACTTGGAGCACAAACTCCCCTGTGTTTGAGTTTTGCCTGTGGCACAAACTCACCTGTATTAGGTCTCGCCTATGACATAAACTCGTCGGTGCTTGAGTTTGCCTATCGCATGACTTAGGTGCTGGATAGCGATACACAATAAAAAAATGAAAGGAAGGTATGTACAACGTATCAAGGAATCAAGAAAGTGCGAAATTCATTCATTAGCTATTTAAAGACAATACATTTGAACAAAGTTATGATTTTACAATCCAGCCAGTCATAACATTGCACTCAAGAAACAAAAGATTGAACAAGACATCTTGAATCTACTCCTATCCTACGAGCTTATTCTAGGAGTTCAAAAGATGCGAGCTCGGCCCTGACCATGACTATCTTCTCTGCATGCATGGCATGAGCTTCGTCCTCTGCCTCCTGTCCGGCCCTTGCCTCGAAAGAAGCGTTAGCGGCGGCATCCTCCTAGCACAGCATCAGGAGAATACGCCTCTCCCTTGTAAGATCTCCGTGCACGGCCTCACTCTGAATGCGTAGGCCCATCAAAGTTGATTCCCCCTCAGCATACGAGATCATGCCCGAAAGAATCGAGGAAGCGGTAGCCTCCAGGTCAGTTTGCAATAGGCGTTGCCGAAGATCCAAAAAACAGATAAGGGATTCTTTGTCTTCTATGTCTCGCCTTCGGCACTCTCGCTACCACATTTCACAATGACGGGCTGAAGCCAAAAATAGCGTCACATCAGACTCTAAATTCACCTGCCGAAGATTCTCCAACATTGTTAAAAGTGACTCCAGATCGAGGAGCCTCATCGAACAGCGTATGGCGAGCCTATAGTTGCCCAGGCACCGGATGCGAGCCATGTGATCTGAGAGAGACTGTTTCAAGTCCGCGAAGGTACCACGGCCCTAATCGACGAGTGAGATTACCCACTGCACGGCGTTCTCCAATTCCTCAACCAGGTCCTGCAAGTTAACGAAGTCCGAGGGTTTAGACTCCGGACCATGATAGAGCACGGCAGCTAAAGAAGAGGCGTCACTCCCCATCTTCTTCGAGGTGGATGCCTTTGCTCACGGTGCCATCCTAAATGAGAGGGGAACGATGAACACCATGACCTCTTCAACAAGAAGGAAGAGCAATATATAACGAATGGCCCAGATTGGGCATGAGTAACGAAGAGCTTCCATTATACCGCCTTTAATGCGAATCGATGTGCCAACGTCAACCCAGCTGGCAAGCACGTAAGACCATGACCAGACACGTGGCTAGCCCAAATCAGAATTCATCTCACCTGCATATGGCTAAAAATCCACCCACAGCGACCTCACAGAGAAAGATAACTGCTGAAGAAAGAGGCAATAGCAAGGGGGGGGGGTATATGCACAAACACATTTGGGAAACCAAAAGAGCATAACATTCATCCGTTTCCAAGACAATACATTCGAACAAAGTTATGACTTTACAATCAAACAAGTCATAACATTTCATTGAAAACGAAATGTGACAAAATGTCTTAACACTACTTCGGCCCTAAGAGCCTAGTCCAGAAAGCTAAAAGATGCAAGCTCCGCCTTAATTGCAGCCATCCTTCGGGCATGGTCCTCTTGAGCTTTGTCCTCAGCCTCCTTTTGGGTTCGGACCTTGAAGGTTGAAGCAGCAGTAGAATCCTCTTGACACAGTGTCTGAAGATTTTGAGTCGCCTCTTCGATGGCCTTGTCAGCATTCCAGCTCTCAAATTAGAGCCCCCTCGGCGTCGTCTCCACTTGCTCCAGCTTCGCCCTTAGACGGGAGATGATGGAGGTAAAGGCGTCCATCCAGGCCTGCAGTGAACATTGTCGGTCTGTCAAAAGGGTAATACGGGATTCCAAGGCAACTATGTCCCACGCCTGCACCTTTTGTTCCCATGTGCCCTGACGCTAGGCATGAGACAAGAATGGCTCCATGTCAGCCATCGGATCCACACGCAACAAGTGCTCCAAGCACGTGAGGCGCGATTCTAGGTAAAGTAGCCTCGTTGTATAGCGTGCAGCAAGTCGAGATTCGCCCAGCCACCTAAGGTCGGCCACACGATCTAAGAAGGACTGCTTGAAATCAGAATACACCCCCAAGCCATGACTAACGAGGGAGATCACCTGCTTCGCAGCACTCTCCAGTTCTTCAATACGATCTGGTATAGGGAGAAGTTCTAAAGGAATGGGCTCTTGGTCACTAGCAAGCATCACGATAGGCGGAACCTCGAGGCAAAGTCCTACTTCAGGCGGTGGAGCAGAGTGCGAAGCGGATGTAGCCACAGGCTCACCGAATTCATCGTCCGAGACAAGGATAGGCTCAGGCGGAGACCTCTCGATGGTCGGCGCACCGTCTCGAACTGATCAACACAACAAAAGTATTAAAAGCATGAAACAACTCATGAAGATTGAATGCAAAGATACCTTCGGTGGCAGTGGCCTCGGTAGTAGCAGGGGAGGAATCCCCCCTGTTTCTTCTTTGAGACGGTCACTTTCACTCACGGAGCCATCTCAGATGCAGTGAGAAAAAGCTTAGGTTTCCCCTACAAAAAGCAATAAGTGCTATAACTTCCTCCAACGAGGGAGATGAGCATTTTATACACATTGCTCGGATGATCACCCACCGTTTGATTAGACAGTTCAAACCAAAATAGTCAAAAGTAAGGCTGAACGATTCAGAATCTCGTATGAACGGTCGAGACCTGGCGGTTTTAAGAATGATCTATAGCCAACGGTCAGATCGGTATACCGCCATTAATGCGAAGCGACGTGTCCACGACGTATTAACTGGCGAGCATATTAATACACGAATAGACGTGTGGCCCACTAAAAGCGAAGCCTGCCTACGAGTCAAATTTGTCATTCGAACTCGTATGGTTTGAACTCACCTGATAGCCTGAGCTCACGTACCACTTTGGCCTGCCTAATTCAGGTCTAATTATAGTTGGGGTTTTCCCCACCTTCAAGATCACCTAAAACTCAAACCTAGTTGGAATTCAACTATGGCTTGAACTAGTCTTAATTCCGCCGGTGGCTCAAATTCACCTTAGTTAGAATTCGCTTGTGGCCAGAATTCACCCGGTGCGAGTCCACTAATGTTTAACTTAACCTCGCCCGTTGTGAACAGTGACAAAAACAAAAAAAAATGCACACACGCAAAATGAGAGGAACAATGACTGAGACAAAAGCACGATTCCATTCATTAAGAAAGATCTGGATACAATGATATAGTTAAGCCAGATTACAAAGCTCTCAGTCGTGACTCCACCTCGTGAATCTCTTCAGCGCGCTTAAGCTCAAGCCTCTTTAGGATCTCTCGGCAAATATCCTCCTCAGAGCATGAAAGCATGTCTTGGACATTGTGCCTTGCCTCCTTGAGGGCTCGACCCTTCTCCTCAATAGCGTCAACAACCAGTTGCCGTCGAGACCCGAGTTCCTCCAATTCCCCTATCAGTTGTTCGCGAGCCTTCTTCTGGGTGAACAATAAGGCCTGCACATTAGCAATGGTTTGTTTGGTCTTCGCTATCTCCGAAGACAGGCGAGATATATGGGAGTCGGCCTTTTGGTGCTCTCGGCTTACTCTCTCGTCCTCGGCCGTAACGGGCTCCAGCTCTTCTGTCAGCCTTGCCTCCAATGACATCGTCTCCTCCAGTCTACGTTCACGCTCCTCTAATACTATTTGGACCTTGCTGAACGCAAGATGGAGGATCTCAAAGCTTGTGGTGCGAAGGACGAGCAGTTGTCGAATAGTCCACTCTACCTCCTCCAAACGCTTGAAATACGGAGTGTCGGCGGAGGCACCAAGCATCTTGATCAAGAAGCCCATGTGATAGTCAAGAACCTCTTTGAACTCCTCGAAAGGGCAACTTTCTTCCAATGTGAGCTTGACAGTGTTAACAATGGTGTCCTGGAGGTTAGCAAGGGCTCAATCCATCATCCTCTTGCGTAAACGAGCCAAAGGAGAGAGGGTAGCCTCATCGACCGGTCACTACCGAGGCTATGATCGAAGCGCTGGTGACCACGATAGCAGAAGTAGTCGTAGATATCGCTAAGACTGAGTCACCGACTGACGTTGTTGGGGTCTCGGCCATAGATCTGATCGTAACCTCAACGGTCATCTAGGTAGGGAACGAGGAAGCGACCACCAGCCGAGTGGACATTTCCCCTTGGGCCAGAACCTTCTGGGCTTATGCTTCGCCCTCAACCAACGCTTCTTCATGAATGAGGACTTCCCCTTGTTGGTCTGACACTTCTTCATGTGCCGATGCCACCTCCTCGCTCGATATTGCCTCATGGATCGAGGCATCGTCTTCTTCTTCTGCTTCATCCCCCTCTCCAGTCGACTGGCCAGCCCAAGAGGGAGGATCCTCTTTACCAGCGGCTTCGAGGGATAGATCAGCTATAAATACAAGAAGAAGGTTAGTAGTAACTCCTGAGAGCATCCCCATTGGTGGTTTAGCATGGGTAGATCAACAATGTTCGATCGTACTCTTACCTGAGTCACCGAGCTCCGCTTCATCTCCAGTCCCCCCTCTTCATCAGAAGGAATGGGAATCACTCCCTCAACCGTACCTACATTAAGTCAACACAAACGTCAGGTAGTGCAAATTCGACCTTACACCCAAAGGTACAGTATTAAAGGTTACCTTCTGGCACAATCGTTGAAGTCGTCAAAGAGTCCGCCGTCTACTATCCTACATCAGACGATGGGGGGGGGGGGCAGCGCCTAAAGTTATCGGACGCGTCCCCTGATGTGAAAAAATGGCAGGCATAAGCGGCCCGCAGTCATAAGGGGTAGTTACTCCAGGAATTAGCACAGGAGTAGTATCATCCATTGGCCCTTACCGCCGCTCTGGTGGTCTCAACCCCTACCTAACAGTGACGGACGTTCTTGATCACACTACTGCCCTTGAGACTGCGACCGTGGCCTCCCGCTATCGTTTAGAGAGGAACGAACTACCGGGAGATAGAATATGCATCCCCATCCATCCAGCTATCATTCCCCAATGTTCACCCGCCCAGGCCAGCTTATTAGATTCTCTCTGCCCACCGGTAGGGTCCAACGAAGGGCAAGGAGACAAAGCTTGAGCCTCAAATGTCCCGAATTCACCTAAACCCGCATAAAGGTCCTTTGTGTCTTTGGCAGAGACCTTCGAAAACCACTCTCCAATAGTCTGGCGACCTCGCCGCCTTGAGGGGCAGGGAGCTACCCTTGAGCGGTGCTTATGTTCTGCCAGGCAAGAACTCTAAAACCGAAAGCCCTCAGGGTTCGCACTGGCACCCCGATACCACCAGCAATAAAGGAGCGTATGGTGAAGGTCACGATCCTTAGCAGGCAGTTCGAAATGCATGTTGGTACAGCCGGCATGGGTCCAGAACCACCCCCGCGCGCCATCCACTAACCCTCCTTCATAATACAAGTGAGGGTTAATATTTCCTACGTACAGCTGGTCATACCTGAACTGATTAGCAAACCTGCAAGGAATGTAAGGCTCAAGGTAGCACACGGGGCCTGTTCGTAGGACGTGATACCTCGGCCAGATATTCACCAGCCATCGTAAGGTACCACAGGAGAGGACGGTGTTATGGTCCTACGTCGATACGTCCTGAAGAGATTCGCTATAGCCTCCGCCACTGAAGTAGGGGAAGAATCGGTGAAAATTGTAGTGACCGAAGTGGGACAGCATCTTCCTCATGTTGGGCATATCTTTACACTTCCAAGAGCATTTCTCCAGGCGTTGGATGAACGGGACGAACCCTCCCTCCTGGAGAGCCGCTAGGGCACTCATCAAGCACTCGCAGTGGTAAATGAACCATGACATCAAATAGGTGTACGGCAAACTCACTCTGCGATTAGGGGTCATAGCGACTTCACCTTCCCCCTCGTCGACGTACGACACATGACGAAATTAGGCCATCAACATGCGAAGTCCCCGATCGATGCATGCCACCATCGCTGACACTAACACATAAGGCCTCCTGTAAGCTAATCAAACTAGGGGATAGACAACCTCCACTGGGAGCACCTTGAAAGAGTGGGTAGGAACCACGAATCTCTTCAACCACAGCATGAGGTACCCCGCGAATAGAGCCTTGCCGAATATAGGGGACCTAGCCTGATGATGGAACGATTGGAAGGTCGCCTTAAATTTAAACCCACCCTCGTCATGCTCAAGGGTCTCGGCGGCTCCCCCTTCGGCTCTACATCTCCCCTTTGGCCTGGTCACACTCGCCTAGCGGCAGAGTAGGCCTTCCCTTGACATCATTTTCCGGGAACAGGTAGTTAGCCCAGTTCTTATGACTGATCCCTGGAGCCCTCTTCTTCTTGCCTTTATGATCCACTACCCCTAGGGTGTTGAGGAATATGTGGTAGTGGCCGAGCAACTCCCATAAAATCTCCACCATCAGAAGGAATCGGGCCGAAAGGTGGTCAATCTCATATTAACCCGGTACGTACTCTTCGTAGGGGAAGCTTCCCAAAGGCAACACCGACACGTCATACATCTTATGGAGAGTTATGCCAAGCTCACCGTTAGGAGTGAAGAACGTACCGCTATCCAGATAATAAAGTTCCAGGATACTGTGGAACCGAGGAGCATTAATCTTCAGACCATGTTGAGTGGCCCGGATAGCCACATACAGCTCTAAACCCGCGAGGTCAGAATTCTCAACCAAGATATACTCAGTGATTTTAGACCACCAAGTGCTGCTACCAGGCGCAGAGTGGATCCACCCTAGAGCCCTGAAGTCCTTCGGGGGAAACTGCCCCCAGCCCAGAAGAAACAATGACGGAAGGTCTCCGCCACTGCAATCATCTCCTCGACGGGCAATTCGTTGTGCAACAGGCCAGGACACAAAGCGGTCATGCGCTTGCAAGAGCTGTCGACCCCATACCCAGCAATGGAGCCCATGAAAACCATCGCAAGTCACCCCGTCTTGAGTTGGGGTCAGATCCCAGTTCATCGTTCTTGGAACCGCAAGTGACTGTAACTCGATGATTGAGAGCCCTCTCGGCATACTGGGAAGATAGTAGTGGACTCCATCCACGACACGGAGCCATCTGTTCAGCCCGAACAATAGAGCCGAAGGATCAGTCACGGCGTCACCAAATAGGAACTGAGGCTTTTCAGCTCTGTCCTAGCCACATCTGTCAACGCTGCGTCAGTAATCAACTCACGCAACGTCAAGTGATGCCCGTCGGTCACTCTCATGACCAATTCATCCGGTTTGTCGGCAGCAAACGTGGGCACAGGATCATGAAGAGGGAATCGGGGAGGCGCCGTATAGCCCATGTCACTGGCAAGACCAATGGCTACACCTTTTGGGAGGGCCTCGTCAGAAAAAATGGCTGCAAGGCAAACCCGAAAAGTTAGAACAGAATCCACTCTTGGAGTCAGAAACTTTCTTGGGTCCCCGAAATAAGTTCTTCTCGCTCGGCAAAACCAATTTTGCCTGACAAGTGTTGAATTCGCCCGACAAGGGGAAAATCCGCTTGACAAAAGAAGAATTCATCTTCACCCGATTCTACCTGTCAAAGAAGAATTCGTCTTCACCCGATGAAAGACGATTTTTCCTGTCAAAGCAGAATTCCCCTTCACCCGATGAAAGCCGATTTCTCCTGTCAAAGCAGAATTCGCCTTCACCCGATGAAAGATGATTTCACCTGTCAAAGCAAAAGTCACCTTCACCTGATAAAAGTTGAATCCACCTGAAAAAAGGCTAGATTCACCCAAATTGGGAAAATTGCCAAAAACGGCAAAATCCACTGAAGAAGACGAGTAGTGCTCATCTTCCCGACCCAGCATCGGTCGTCAATGCGAAGTCGTTAAACAACCCACTAGACTTACCCAAGTGTGTTCCAGGAGCGCTGGTAGCCGTACCGACGATGATGCCACCAGGATAGTGATCGGGGCCCTTTCCCTTCGTAACGCATTTCTTAGCTTTCGGTGCCATATTGGAAAGTCGAAGACGAAGCTGAAGTTCTTTCTCTCTAAAAATTTCAAACAAGCAGAAATCCCTGAGCATAGTAGTCCTCAAGGGAAGGGGACGAAGCCTATTTAAAGGCGAGACGTTTGCGGTTGAGAGGCATGGCCACGATCAAAATCGACGGCCCGGAACATTCTCAACAGTTCGGTTTTTGGCGGTTACAGAGGAACCGTTGAAACAGGGAACGGGTCGGGCAAGTTGAAACCCAGAACGCGAACCAAAATTAATGACTGAATCTAATGGCCGGATTCAAAAACTACAGCCACGATTCATCATCAAGCGAGGCGCACGGAAGCGACGTCGCTTTGTCAAATTGCATTTAATGCGACCTGACGAGCCCACGCGGCCTTAGGTAGAAGGTACAAAGCTTCGCCTACGAACACGTGGCTCGCCTTTTGCTAATTCAAACTTCACCTATGAAGTCGAATTTCGTCCGCGAACATGTGGCTCACCCTCCACCATTTCAAATTTTGCCTGTAAAAATGAAACTCGCTTGCGAATGTAAAGCTCGCTTCGCCAGTGAGAATGAGTCTCACCTGAGCTACTCGTTTGTTTGGCCTCGTTCGCCTGTGAAGGCAAATCTCGATTGGTCTAACTCATCTGAAGTGTCGAGCTGTCAACTCGCACAAATGGAATGGTCTCACCTACACAGTCAGACCTACCAAGCGATACAACCTATTGACACACCCTCCGGGCGCACCCACAGGTAACAGTCATTTTAGTTTAAGTCGTTACGATACAACCAAACTACGACCTGACGGTTATAGTTAACTCAAACCCATGCCTCAAACGGCTAAGGTTAGAGGAGAAGTCTTAGTATTAAGCCTAAGAGAGACTGCTCAACAACTCATCGTGCTGAGGGGAATAGTACGGCTAGCCCGATTCAAACGGTAATTAGTAAAGGCTTATCAAACCCGTTGAGGGATGGAGATTTGCCAAAAATCCTAAGGGTCGATCACCAAGGGGGAAACATACATATGAGATATAGAAAAGACAATAGATAAACAGAGAAAGCATAATTCCATTCATAGATAACTTAAAAGTTATGATGATACATTCAAAACAAAGTCATGATAAAACAAGAAGAGCCTCAAAATATCGACCCACTATGTCGAACCTACGCCATCTCAATGAAGGAGGTGAGTTCAGCTTTAGCGGTGGCTATCTTCCTCGCCCGATCCCGATCCTCTTGGACCTGATCCTCCGCCTCCCTTCGGATCTTAGTATCGAAAGACACAGCGGCGATAGAGTTCTCTTGATGAAGCGTCGAAAGGGCTTGCATCTCCCTTTCGACTGCTCCGTGAATGTTCGTACTTTGGAGTTGCAAGCCTTTCAGAGCCGTCTCCTCCTCCATAAGCTCGGTTTTCATTCGAGCGATAGTGGAGACTGAGGCATCAATCTCTGCCTGTAGTAAACGTTGTCGAGTGAGCAGATCCGCAATGAGAGCCCCTTTGTCCGATAGATCACTCTCCCAAATCTCCCGCTCCCATGTCCCTCTGATACGAGCCTGAGCCATGAGCCGCTCCACGTTCGGTTCCGAATCAGCCCGTAGTAGGACTTCCAAGCATGTCAGACGTAACTCAAAATTGAGAACACTGACCAGATAATGCGAAGCCTCTCCAGCCTCACCCAAACGCCTGAGATCGGCGACGCAGTTCATAAGGAAAGGTTTAAAGTCTGCATAGGTTCTCCAACCAAGGCTAGTGATAGAGACCGCTTGCTTCATGGCATTCTGCAGTTGCCTAAGGACACCTTGTGCAGATCTGGAGCTCGGAGAGATAGATTCCTGGCCAAGTGAAACCATAGCAATGGGCTAGATCAGAGGGATAACCCCTTCGCCAGGAAGAGGAGACTGAGAGGACCGCTGGGGGAAAGCATAGGTGCGTTCTTCCTCCTCGTCGTCCGAAAGGATGATGGGTTCAGGTTGGATAGCCTCCCTCTTCCCCTGCGAAGCATATGTTCTCACTCCCGAAGCCATTTCGAATCTAGGAAGTCTGAGTTTTCTCTAAGAAGGTTTGAGCGAGAGAACTTACGAGTGTAGCGATCCTCCTGTAAACAAGATGAATCAACACTATATACGCAAGATCTCGACCGTCAAGATTCGTTAACCACTTGAAGCGGACAGTTTTGATTCGGTGGTTCCAATTGAACGGGCACGAACAAAGCAAGACGTTTGGAATGCCACATGGGATGGCCAGGATCGAGTGATTCACGCACAATCTCTTGTCGGATCAATGGTTGAAATCAAAAGCATCATCGAACACGCATCTTGAAGCGAGTGCACGAAGACGAGGCGTCATCTTAATTGACAAGCGTGGGAATTTCCCCCACGAACACGCAGCTCATCCTCATGAGCCGGAGTTTTGTCAGAAGGGTCCTAATTCGAATGACACCAGTCTCGCCTATGTACGCTCACACAGCTCGAGTTCGCCCAAAAGACTCAACACAATCGAGGGAATCAAATTCGTCTTAACTCATGAAACTAACTATAGATCTCATTATTCAAAGTATTCCAGACCACATGAGAGTTAGTTTAGGTCTGAAAACTTTGAAGAGGGTCTTGTAGGTGGTAAAAATTACCTTCACAGATAAGACCTGAATTCCGCCTGCATATCCGGGTCGCCCGCACAACTTGAAAGTTGAACTCACGAGCATGAAGAGAGATCACATGTGTACTTAACTCTCCAGCACAAGCCAAGACCACGCGATCACCAAACTCACCTACACACCTGGACGATCTGCCAGGTGATCATAAACTCACCTGCACATCTGATTTACCTGCGCAAGACAAATCTACTCACGAGCTGAACCTGCCTGTATAGCCAGGCGATCGGCAAACTCGCCCGACTCACCAGAGTACTTGATGGCCGAGATATCACGTACAGGGATGGGCCTTCCCATTTACCATGACGTGAAGGGAAGGAGAACAGTACTCCGAGCCCATTAGGCAACTGTCCACAGTACGAGCGGCCAGTCGAATCCACGCTGTCGCTAAACTCGCCTGCACACTTGACTCGCCTGCACGAGTCAAGTTTGCTCAAGAGCTGAACTCGACCGTATATCCAGGAAATCAGCTAAGCAACAAGCTCGCTAGACATGCCAGAGTACTGTGCGGCTGTAATATCACATACAGTAATGGGTCTTCCTATTTCCCACGACGTGAAGGGAAGGAGTACAGTGCGCTAAGCCCATCAAGCAGCCGCTCATAGTACGAATGAGAAGCATGGCATCTCTCAATAGTAGATGGTCACATCCCATGATTCAGGAAATGACTATGCTATCTCTCCTCTATTTAAGAGCCTCTCCTGACTACAGGAAGGAGGTTCAGGGTTCGTTCATTGACAGTCCATTGATACTATCAGCAAACTAGACCATCAGCTTTCGGTTCCCGAGTGAGCGAAGGATCTGCTCTTTGCAACATTTCTGCACTGTAGCATCTTCCTTGAGTTCTTGACCTCAATCACCATTGAACTCGGAGACTTGAACTCGATTAACACGAGCTTCTACTGTGCACTAAAGCTCACCAGCAACCTCAATCAAATCGTCCATGGGAAGCAGACTCAGTGCGAGAACTGAGCGAGGCATCCTATCGCTCCGAAGTCCCCACGTTAAACAAGGAGGACATTCCTTCCGCTTCTGTTATAATTTCGATTCATTAGTTTGTAATAAGTTGTTCTTATCAATACAAACAAAATCCTCGTTTTGAGAAATCAAAATTTACACATCAACATGTGTCGAAGCAGAAGCAGAATCTTGTTTCGGTGGGACAGCTTGGAGCAGAAGGCTATGTTTTGACATTCACAGGGGATTCATAGAGAATCTCCAATGGTACGATGATAGTTGCTCAAGGCAACAAACTAGAAACTCTCTACCTCACCTTATATATGAGTGACACCCTCGCAATTACAGCTAGCAAAGAGAGTACAGATCTGTGGCATAACAGACTAGGGCACATTTGCGAGAAGGGGATGAAGATCTTACATTCACAGGGAAAGCTAACCGGGATCAACTCCGTAGAAGTCAGGGTTTGTGAAGATTACATCTTTGGGAAGCAAAAGAGGGTTAGTTTCTAGAAGGGTGGAAGGCCACCTAAGGCTCAGAAGCTAGAGTTGATTCATACAGATGTATGGGGTCCAGCCAGTGTGTCTTCTTTTGGTGGTTCAAGATACTATGTCACCTTTATCGACGATCACTCGAGGAAGGTGTGGGTTTACTTCATGAAGCACATGTCAGAGGTGTTCGAAGTCTTCAAGAAGTGGAAGGTCATGGTAGAGAACGAGACAGATCTGAAGGTGAAGTGTCTGAGATCGGACAATGGTGGAGAATACGAGCTAGAGGAGTTCAAGAGGTTCTGTGCTACGAATGGTATTCATTTAGAGAGGACTACTCCAGGGACTCCGCAGCAGAACGACATTGCAGAGAGGATGAACAGAACCTTGACGGAGCGTGCCAGGAGCATGCGATTACATGCAGGTCTGCCTAAGACATTTTTGACGGATGCGGTGCATACAACAGCTTATCTTATTAATCATGGGCCATCAGTTCTATTGGATTTTAGGATTACAGAGGAGGTTTCGAGTGGAAAGAAGATAAATCTCTTATACTTGTGGGCATTTGGTTGCGTGGCTCATGTTCATATCAGTGATCATGTCAGGGACAAGCTAGAAGCTAAGTCACAAAAGTGCATATTCATTGGATACGACATTGATGAGTTCGGGTTTTGTCTTTGGGATGAGAAGAATAGGAAGATCATCAGAAGCAAGGATGTAATATTCAATGAGAAGGTGATGTACAAAAATAGGGAAAATACCATTGATGGCCAAAGCAGTGGGAGCAGCACTACGGATGCAGGTGGATCCGAGTATATGGATTTAGAGGAACTTCCAGATAGGGGTGATGATGTTTGTTCTGACCATAGAACGGAGGAGGCTCCAGGTGCAGAAGCAACTACCCAGGGCATGGAGCTTAGGAGGTCATCCAGGGTACCAAAACCAAATCCCAGATATCTTTCATCTCTTGATTACTTATTGTTAACAGATAGCGGTGAACCAGAGTACTATGAAGAGGCAATGCAAGTGAGCGAATCTCAGCAGTGGGAGCATGCGATGTAGGAGGAGATGGATTCTCTACTCACTAATAAGACATGGGAGTTAGCCCAGCTACCTGCACAGAAGAATGCCTTACATAACAAATGGGTCTACCGGGTCAAGCAGGAGAGTGATGGAAGCAAGAGATTCAAGACAAGATTAGTAGTGAAGGGGTTTCAACAGCGGGAAGGAGTGGACTACACGGAGATATTTTTTCCTATTGTGAAGCTCACAACCATCAGAGTGGTGTTGAGTTTGGTAGTTGCAGAAGACCACTTTCTTGAGAAGTTAGATATGAAGATTGCCTTTCTACATGGTGACTTGGATGAAGAAATCTACATGAAGCAGCCTGTTGGCTTCATTGAAGAAGTAAAGGAAGAGATGGTGTGCAAGCAGGCTCCGAGAGAGTGGTACAAGAAGTTTGATAACTTTATGTAAAACAATGGCTACAGAAGATGCAATTCGGATCATTGCTATTATTTCAAAAGATTCGAGTCCAACTTTATTATCTTGTTATTATATGTTGATGACATGTTGGTAGCAGGACCATGTTTAGAAGTTATAAATAGTTTGAAGAAGCAGCTAGCAAAGGAGTTTGCAATGAAGGATCTGAGTGCAGTAAAACAGATTCTAGGGATACGAATCAGTAGGGATGAAGCTGTAGGGACGTTAAGATTGAGCCAAGCTGAATACATTGAGAAGGTACTTTAGAGGTTCAACATGCAGAATACTAAAGTTGTTAGCACGCCACTTGGAAGTCAGTTCAAGCTATCTGAGGATCAATCACCTAAGACAGATGCAGATAGAGAGCATATGAGCAAGTCAGTTCAAGCTATCTGAGGATCAATCACCTAAGACAGATGCAGATAGAGAGCATATGAGCAGGGTGCCATATTCTTCAGCCATTAGGAGTCTCATGAGCATATGAGCAGGGTGCCATATTCTTCAGCCATTAGGAGTCTCATGTACGCGATGGTTTGCACAAGGCCGGACATTGCCCATGTAGTGGGAGTTGTGAGTAGGTTTGCTAGCAATCTAGGGAAACAGTATTGGGAGGCATTGAAGTGGATATTGTGGTACTTGAGGGGAAATACGAACAAACCACTATGTTTCAAGAGGAAGGAGTTGGTGCTGTAGGGATACGTGGATGCGGACTTCGCCGGTGATCATGATACAAGGCGAAGCACCACGGGGTATGTTTATACCTTAGCGTCGATAGCAGTGAGTTAGGTCTCACGGCTGCAGAAGATTGTGACTTTATCTACAACCGAGGCTGAGTATGTCACGGTGACCGAAGCAAGTAAGGAGATAATTTGGTTGAACGGGTGCTTGGAAGAATTGGATCTGAAGCAAGGGAGAGGAGTTCTTTATTGTGATAGTCAGAACGCTATACATCTTGCCAAGAATCCAGTATATCATGCTAGAACGAAGCACATCGACGTCAAATATCATTTTATACGCTCACTAGTTGAAGATGGAAAGTGACACTTAATGAAGATTTTGGGGAGTCAAAATCTAGCGGACATGTTGACGAAGGAAGTCACCATTGAGAAACAGGAGTTGTGCGCAACTTCAGTTGGCCTTCATGAGTAGAAGACGAAGATGAAGCCACGCTACGAGGATCGGCGAGATCGCTGGGATATTGTTGATTGAAGAAAGAATTTTTTTCGGGGAGGAGAAGATACATACGAAGAAGGGGAGAGTTTGGGTGAACTCGCTGATGGCACTTTGGTCTCCAAGTGAGAGATTATTAGTCAAAATTGTAGACTCAAAGTTGAAGCTAAAGCTAGAATCAAAGCGAGGGAGAAAATCAAGAAAAAACAGGAGGAGGCCTGTACAGTTGACCATGGCGGTCGACTGCGAACGTGCACAGAAGCTGACAAGAGGCTGGAGCTGAAGGCGGTCGACCATGGCGATCGACCGTGCTAACCATATAGGGATTTTTGGTCTCGGAAATCAGTTCGGTCGACCGTGACGGTCGATCGCGCTAACACCGTAATGTTTTCTGCTCTCAGGAAAGTGGTTCGGTTGACCGTCGCGGTCGACCGTGATACCTACGCGGTCGACCGTCACAGTCAACCATGACGCATCAAACAGTTTCCTAAACTGTTTTGGATTCTGTTTCTTTCAGGACTCTATATATACCTAAACATTTTTTAGGGCTAATATATACACACGAAAAAAGAGAGTTTTTGACAGTAGAAAAAGAGAGAATCTCAGAGAGATAAAACCCTAGTTTGTGAGGTTGTATTTCTTCTTCAATTAATCAAAAGAATTGTGTGGTGTGACTCCCGAGGATGTAGGCACATTGCCGAATATCGTTAAATCTGTGTGTTCGTCTCCTTTATTATTTTTGCAAGTTTTTGATCTTTATTTGAGACAAATTTTCCTACTTTCCTACTTTCAACACAAGGTCTGGAAGGGCAGGGTTCGATTTGATTGTTTCGAGTCCCCAACAGAGATCTCTCAATTACTCGATCCCCAATGCACCCCAAAAGCCTAATACAATTCTTTCAAACAAAACAACAAAAAGAGAGAAAATATCAAATAGGCTACACAAGAGGATGGTCTGTTCTTGACCAGAGGATTGTCTGTTCTTGACTGGTGCTTTGTAGATTGATGTTGATAATTGGCTTGAAAGACTATACATATATATATATATATATATATATATATATATAGGTTTGAGAAATTCGCATGCAGTCTCAAATCCGCCTGCAGACCCCAAGTTTGCCTGCTCGCCTGCAGCTCGAAATTCGCCTGCAGTCCCAAATCCGCCTGCAGACCCCAAGTTTGCCTGCGCATCTGAGCTCGCCTGCAGACCCAGTTCGCCTGCAAGCTCACCTACAGACCCAAGTCTGCCTGTAGTCCCAAACTCGCATGCAGACTCAGCTCGCCTGCAAGCTCGCCTGTAGACGCTGCTTATGCAATATGAGTTCTAGTAGGAATATAAGTCTACATGTTCTAAAACCCAATAAGAGTCCAAGCCCATTATGACTTCTATTATTGATGCAATTAGAGTCCTAATAGCAGTTCACTTGTGACTTTCCTTATCATAAATCTTCAAGTCCTATCTACAATAGGATTGCATTGATGACCAACTTAATTCTTAGTCAAAAGAAATCCTCTTAACCGAGTCTATGTAATAGAGAAAACTCTTGGTTTTGTCACACTAACAAATCTCCATATTGACTCAAATATGTCAAAATTTTCTCACTACAAAAAATGAACTTACTCCACCTTCTCTAACGGCCCCAAAGGGCATCTAAGTGGGATACATATCGATCAAGTCCAAGCCCAGCTTGAACTTGCCAATTGAAAGGGGCCTCCTTAATAAATTGACTGAATTATCTGCACGACAACCATAACTGTTAGCGTCATCACTTGAAGTAGCTCCTGAATAGTGGAAGGGCATAAAATTATCAACTAACAATGCGTAATCTACTATATCTTCATATCTTTACAGTGGTCGAATATCTCGTCTAGACTGATATTTAGAAATAGTGTATTTTCACTCTTCCTATAGCTGTTAAGGTGCTTCATCTACTTGAATGGGATCTGATTGTTGAATTCCAGCAGTCTTGTTCTACTGAAGAGCTGAATCATGAGTTTCTAACACAACCTTCTGTCCTGTAGTGTGTGCATTATCATCAACTGAAACTGGTGACTATTTTGGTGGAACATAGCAGACTCATCAAAAGTGACATCACAACTAATAAAAATCTTAGGAGATTTTGGATCTGGATACCGTAGTATAAAGCCGTTAATCCCCGATGCATAACCTAGGAATATGTGCTTCTTCACTCAATGCTCAAGTTTCCCTTGACTGACATGCGCATATGCAGGGTCAACCAAATATTCTAATATTAGAATAATTTGCAGGCTTACCAGAGCAATCCTCCTCTTGAGTTTTACAATCTATAGCAGTAAATTATGACCGATTCACTAAGTAACAACCTGTATTCACTACCGAAACTTGAACTGAACAACATACAACAAGCTTTCTCTAACAGGGTTTTATTCATATATTCTGCCACTTCATTTTGTTGCATTGTGCGAGGGATTATTTGATGTCTAAATATTCCCTCTTTCCTGCAGAACTCATCAAATTCTCTTCCATAAAACTCAAGAACATTATCAGTTCTGAGCCCCTTAACGAGCTTCCTCGTCTACTTCTCAATCAAAAACTTCAATTGCTTGAAAGTCACAAATACCTCATCTTCATTCTAAAAAAGTAGACTCAAACCTTCTTGGAGTAGTCATTGATGAGGGTCAACAAATATCTCGAACTACCACCCTTCTAGGCAACTTGAGAAGGTCCCTAATAATTTGAATAGATGTAATCCAAAGTACATTTAGTTTGATACATTGTGGTACTGAAGCTGACTCTTTTCTTATTTTCAAAGACGCAATGCTCACAAAACCCTAATTTTCTAATACTTTATCCACATAAAAGACTCTTCTTGCTTCTTGTCCAATCCGCGCTCACTCATGCAATCAATCCTCATATGTCATAATTTAGATGTGTCTACTACTAATATCAATGGTGCAACTATAGCCGAACCAGTAAGGTAGAACCCTGCAAAACATACAAGTTGACAATCTTCTTTCCTTTTATAAACACTAAAGAACCTTTCATAATGTTAAGAACTCCACCTTCACCTGAAAAATTACACCCAAGATTATCAAGAGTGCTCAAAGATACGAGATTCTTCTTTTAACTTGGAACATGCCTAACATCAGTTAAAATCTGGATGACTCCATCATGCATCTTAATCTGAATTGTCTCTTTTCTAGTAGTCTTGCATAAAGCGTTATTACCCATGAGAACTACTCCACCATCAATGGCATCATAAGTGGTGAACCAGTCCTGATTAGGACACATACGATAGGCCCAACCCGAATTCAAAATCCAATAAGCCATTCTCCTATCTTTATCATTGGTAACTAACAAAATCACATCCTAAGTAGTACCATCTTTAGCAGAGTCCTCCTTTGGCTTCTCTTTATACTCTTCTTATTTCTTCTTGCTCTTGAACCTGTAACAATCGGCCTTGATGCGCCATTTCTTCTTATAATATCCACAGGTCATATTCATAGTGCTTCGACTTCTACATGTTACCTCCGGATAGGGAATAAATAAAACCTAAGTTACAAATGCACAACTATCAAGTTAAGGTATATAAGATATTGAATCCTCGAGGAAGGTGTTGTAGGAGATAATTAAAATTAGTTTCTAAGTTCTGTGTTCTACGGACAATTAAGAGTGATAATTGTAGTCGTGGAGAGATAAAGAGAGTAGGTGTGATTATGTCCAAATAAAACAAAACTAGATTAAGAGGGGAGAAAAATTACAAAAATATGAGAAATAAATAAAACAAAATCAAGAATAAAGAGGAAAATCACAAGTAAAAGATGGAGAAAAATAATTTGAGAAATGAGGAATGTAGAATTGAATCCACTAGTCAATTTCGCATAGAATTTATGAACTATTCTTTTTTTATCACATTTTACTTTAGATTTATTAGGCATAAATTATCAAACCCTTAAAAAAAGTATAACCTATAAAATTATCATCCAAGTAAAATAAATATTCATGAAAAGACAACAATTAGATATTACTTTTAGAACTCATATGCATAACCTATTAAACCTCTCAAGATAAGTATAGATTATTAAATTATTTTTCTACCAATTAGTTCTTAGTTGATAATCCTAAACAAGATCATTTTAAACATAAGAGAGCAATTTAAAAATTAGAAAAAATTAAATTAGTTTCCTACAATTCTAGAATTCCTACAAGATTTTAGTTTCACATTTTGAGAAATAAAGAGATAAAACCAAAATTGGAGAGTATGAAAGAAAGAAAAAAAATAAATAAAGACTAACAATAACAGTATGAATATGAACAAATAAATAAGGATCTAAACTATGGACATAAAAATAAATCTAAACATAAAAATAAATCTAACTATAAAAAGAAAAATACAAGAAAGTAAATCTACATTACCAAATAAAAATATAAGAATATAATACAAAAAAAATATAGGAGTAAATCTACTCTACAAGTCTTCAAAACAAATATAATCTACCAAAAGAAAATAAAATCTTAAAACATAAATATCTAAGTAAAAATAAAAGAGAAAAAAGAAAACTTACATTACAAGAGGGTTCTATTTCTAGCTCATTGAAGGCAAATCTCCTATCTTCAGCTTTATCTTCATTAATAAATAAATAGAAAAAAAGAAAAATATGGAGAAGAAAAAAATTCTTTTATTAATTGCAAGAAAGTTATAGTTTTAGAACGTCTTCTCAATTAAGAGTATCGCTCCTCTCCAAATAGAGTTTTTACAAAGTTGTTCACACCCAATCTCCTCATAATCTACCCCTATTTGTAGCCTACAAGAATGAATAAGAACCATTAGATTTTACTTGGCCAACCGATTAGTAAATAAAGATTAAATCTTAGTTAGAAAACTATTTCTGTTGTGAACCGATTAGTTGATTAATCGGTTGGCCAACCGATTGGTTTGTAAAATATTTTTTTTTGTTAATTTCTTAATCCGATTTCTTCACGGATCCTTGAGATTTCTTGGGCCTTTTTTTATTTTTATATTTAGGCTTCAATAAATGGTAGAAAATTAGATAATATGATTCTTTTGGGCTTTTATTCATTAATTCTTCATTAGCCTACAAATAAAGATAAAATATGTTATTAGTAACATCTTTATTTAAATAAAATAGATAAAAAGAGTATAAAAATATAATAAAAAATGTGAGTATCATATACTGTTAGATATAGGTGCCCTGCAGGCAATTATTGTATATTGTAACAGGACCTATATGTATATAACATCCTTGTTCGAAATGATAGTATGCTATTTTGATCAGATTTATCTGATGTTCTAAATATACAGATAATGTCCTTAGAATAAATACTAGACTATCAGACATTTCGGATAGTGATCGTAATGAAGAGATCTGATTAGTCGGTAACGTATATTCTAAAATGTTCCTAGTTGATGAAGTGTTGAGATAGGACATCATCACTTTGGTTTAGACTAGTGTATGCTTTATTTCTCCTTTTGAAGGAGATGATCAATCTCTTAGATCATTGATGTGAGACATCAAGATACATTATACAGGTGACTCATTAGTGAATGAGTTGACTGAACGACTCGCCGAGAACATCTAGTTGGTAATATACTTAACTGTCAAATAGAAGTTCTCAAGTGATATAGTACATAGTAGTCTCTTGACCTGAGGCATGAGTGCAATATCTTATATGTCAGTAAAGATGTATTTAGACTTTTACCTAACCACAGTTCTTATTGAATTGTGCATAACGGTTCTTGTTGGGTACATCCCGAGACATAAGTAGATATTGAGATGCCAAGAAGGGATTCGTCTCTCCCAGTATAGGGGTTGATGTCATAAGATTGTTTGATATAACTATAGCCTGGAAATCCTTGGCCAAGGTGAATAAGATAAACTGAGTGTCAGTTTGATCTTATAGGTTATGAGTTTAATATCAATAAACACTAATCAAGCTATTAGGGTTTGACAGTTTGCCATACCCTAGGCTCAATAGTTTGACATGGTTTGACGAAGAGACCGGACTGTACGGTATTATCATTGAGTGGTCCTGATAAAATTGGATAAGCATCTTGCAGACCTTTATCACAACTTATACCCGGGTGGTCTTCATGTGTAGCTAGCACCTCTGTTGTACTTATGGATATGATCCACTACCGAGTTTTTTAAGTTGGGCCCTAGAGTCACACCAAGCGCGTACTTGAATCCTATGAAACACAATTTATGGAGTGATGCGTATGATTGATACGCATATATGATTTCTTCCGGATACACATAAACGGTTATGTATATCGGTAAAATCGGAATGCTATGTGCTTAGGAAATGAATTCCAGTATTTTTCCCATAAAGTTAACTTTTAGTCAACTAGTTGACTTTTTGGTCAACAGTTGACTTTTGGTCAACTCTTGATTTATTTGGTCATATAGTGACTAATTAGTTAAAGATTGGAATAATACTATATACCGTATTTATGAAATACTGTATTAGTGATAATAATTTGGTATTCTCATTTATGAAATACACATACCATGTATAATGAGTCATGAGATGAGTCACTTAGTGGTATGGTTTGAGCACATGGTTTATTAGCACATGGTTTTGAAATGTAATGATTCATAAGATGATTCATTGCATGACTCACTTGATTAATCATTAATTTTTGATGATTCATTGCATGACTCATAGGATGAGTCATTCATATCATGAACACATTTCACTCTATAAATATGAGCTCTTTTTCTTATGGAAAGGTTAATGAAAAATTGGCTAAGTGTTTTTTCCATAAGAGAATAAAAGAGAGCTCTCCTCTTACTAAACTTTAGCAATCTTTGAGCAAGAGGAAGTAGTAGGATTTTAAGAACCCCGGGGTGGATATCTTGCCTTGTGTCTTAAGAAGACTCCCATTTTATCAAGCTCACTTGAAGACTTGGAGATCCACTACAAGGAGATTTTCTACTACAAGGAGCAAGAGCTAGGGGTTATTCGATCTTCCATCGAATCACGCTACGAAAGTATGACTTTCTAACTCTTGTATGCTCACTTAATAATAAGGATCATGTTAGATTTAATTAGACGATCCATATGAATATTTCATGCTCTCTACATGCTTAGTATTTTTGTACATACATGTCTTCCGCTGTGTATTATGCATGTAGACATAGCACGATTTCCTTCATGGTATCAGAGCTATGGTTCTATCTAATTGAATCTTAACATGTACATCTAACTCATGGAGGACCTTGTTCTTGCTTCTAATTTCTAGTTTACATGAAACTAGTTAATTAATTCAAGTTATTTTATAAAATAATTAATTACAACTAGTGTAGTTGTATGTTAGAAGCTTGTTAGTCTTTTTTGAGTTTGGATAATCCTTATGCTATCTAGTTTCCAATATGTTGCATAACTAGATAGATGCATATTTCTTAATGTTGATTAAGTTATATGATTTATCATCTTGCATGGATGTTATGTTTATGGATGGTAGTGGACAACTATTCTCTTGTATGTTTTGTATTGATGTAATAAAGTTAGAAATGTAATAATTATTTACGACCTCTTCCCTCCCCGAGCATGGGCTACGCCTACGGGTTTAGGCACTTGCTCACCGATCATGGGCTACGCCTACGGGTATAGGCCCTTGTTCGGGTGTGGGGGGGTATGGTTGCTTAGTTTAGTTATTTCATTTATAGCTTTTGCTTTATATTTAATGCAATATTATTACCCATCCTACGAGATGGTTTTTCCATTATAAATGGGGCTTGCACGTCCTATGTTTATATGATTGTAATAATACAGAGTTTGCAAGGGAACAAGCACCGCAAGGAGTTGCATATGGCTTGCTAAAATGTAATTAGTGTAGTTGCATTTTATTTTCTTTAGTTGTCCACTACCATTCTATATAAGTTTTACATTACATATGTTGATATGTTGGTTGTGCCCCAAATTGTAGATGTCAATACAATTGGGTGCTATTTTTTGCAAAGTTTATATCTCTATCTCACTAGAGAATAGTTTTTATTATAAAAACTCATTTTTTAAACTTTGTGAGACATGGCAATAAGAGTTTATTGACCATAGAGTGGTGAGATCGACATTAACATAGTGTTAGTGTGAAAGATAAATAAACCTAAAGCAGTTAAAAGAGATGTATTTAGAATGAGCTTTTAACTAGTGTCAAGGAAAGTAATTATGAGATATAGCTCATGGGGTGATGCCCAACTTAAGATTAGGGGTGATGCCCAATCTTTCGCGCTATAGTCTTAAAGAGAAGTGGTTACTTAATTAAGGTCCGATAAATATTCCCGGTGAATAGCTCGGAACCCTCCCACCAATCTTGCGCTTTCCTGGCTAGTTTAATTGTTGCAAGTATAAATATAGAGCATCTTTAAACTATATCAAGTTCGATTACGGTAAAAGATTTGAGAAATCGTCCGTAGCCCTCCATCATTTTAGTTAAATACTATTAAGCTTATAAATACTATGTTTGTTGGCATACGTCAAGGCATAACTATTCTATGGCTAAATAGTATTCATCTGTATATAAGATATAAGGATAGCTTAAGTTGGTTATGCAACTTTGTTGGCATACGTCAAGAGTTTGCATAAGTTAAATTTAAGCCAGTCAAGAAATGATGGGTACAAACTTGACTAGCATTTTATGATTTGTTGGCATACGTCAAGGTCATAAAAGACTAGGGGTAAAATCATATCAAGAATTACAAGAGTGTAAAAGACAAAAGTTGTCTACCAATTATTGAATGTGTTAATTTGTTGACATACGCCAAGGTTGATGCATTCAATGATAATTGGATCTTGATCCCACTTGAAAACAATGAGTTGTTTTCCGATCACCTATTATAAGGTTTTGAGGGACTCGAAAAATAGTGGGAGGCATAACTTAGATAAAAATAAACCAAATCTATTTTATGTATTGAACATCTGCTAAAATACCTTTTCTCTCTCTTTCAGGCCATTATGTCTGGTTTAAAACTCATATTGGAACAGAACAAGTTAACCGGTCCTAATTACAAAGACTGGTTGAGGAATGTTAAAATTGCCCTAACTTATGACAAAGTAGCATATGTCCTCACTGCGCCCGAACCTGTTCTAGGCCTAGAACCCACTATAGCGGAAACTGAAATCCGCAATACATGGGATAAAGATTGTTCACTTGCTCAATGCCTCACCATTGCCTCTATGGATTTGGTCCATCAGAGACAACATGAGAATATGGATATCAGATCCATATTTCGTAATACAGAAGAACTGTATGGCGAGCAACCGCGACAAATGAAGTACGCGGCGTCTAGGAATCTGTTCCAGACGAAAATGACTGTGGGATCTTCTGTTGGGGATCATGTCCTCAAAATGATCGCCTATGTCAATGAGCTTGAACTTTTGAACGTAGGCCTAGATGCAGATAGATATACAGATATCATTCTGCAGTCCTTGACACCAGCATACTCCCGATTCATATCACAGTTTTTGATGATGGATCTGGAGCCCACTCTTCCTGCCTTGCTTAATTTGTTAAGACAGGAAGAAAGTTCTTTGAAAAAGGGACAAACACCAGTCTTGGCTATAGGGCAATCTTCTTCCTCTTCTGGCAAATTGGTTGCTAAGAAAAAAGGAATGAAGAAAACTACTAAACCAAGGAAAGGTGTTAAGAAGGCTGTCAAGAAGGATAAAGGAAAGGCAAAAATGATGACAGCAGAATGCTTCCATTGTCATAAGTCAGGACATTGGAAAAGGAACTGCCCAGAATACCTAGCCTCACTCACCAAGAATAAGCAAGTTGTTGCTTCATCTACAGGTGTGTTTGTTACTCAGAATTGTTTTTCTATAAATCATACATCCTGGGTATTAGATACCGGATCAGGATCTCACATCTGTAATTTGTTACAGGGACTTAAAAGTTATAGAAAACTTGGAGCTGGAGAGATGACTATGCAAGTTGGTAATGGTGCAATAGTTGCAGCACTTGCAGTAGGGGATTTTCATCTAGCTTTACCAAATGGAAACGTTTTGATTTTAAATAGCTGCTATTTTGTACCAACTATGATGTGTAATATAATATCCATATCTTTATTAGATAAAGATGGATATGTATTTAAGTTGGAGAACAATGTTATGAATATCATATTTAATCAAAAGTTGATTGCTTATGGAACATTGTGCAATGGCATCTATATTCTTAATCAAAATACAATTCTGAACACTTATCACACTAATAAAAGAAAGCACTCAGTTATGAATGACGCTTTCTTATGGCATTGCAGACTTGGTCACATTAATAAAGAAAGACTTGGCGAGCTTCATAAGCATGGATATTTAGATCCATTTGACTTTGAGTCTTATGAGACTTGCAAGTCTTGTCTTAAAGGTAAAATGACCAAGACTCCATTTACAGGAACTGGAGTAAGAGTTACAGAACTCTTAGGACTGATACATAGTGATGTATGTGGTCCTATGTCTACAATGGCCAGAGGTGGCTACTCCTACTTTATTACTTTTACTGATGATTTTTCAAGGTTTGGACATGTGTTTTTGATGAAACACAAATCTGAAGCACTTGAGAAATTTATCGAGTACAAAAATGAAGTAGAGAACCAAACGGGCAAGAAAGTTAAAATTCTTCGATCGGATCGAGGAGGTGAATACTTGAGCTCGGAATTCTTAGGTATTTTAAAAGAGAATGGGATTCTCTCTCAGGTTACTCCACCCTTTACACCACAGCTTAACGGCGTGTCAGAAAGAAGGAATCGTACCCTATTAGATATGGTACGTTCCATGATGAGTAACACTGAGTTACCTTTTTCATTCTGGGGGTATGCATTAGAAACAGCAACACACTTACTGAATAGGGTTCCAACTAAAGCAGTGCCTAAACCTCCATATGAGATATGGAGTGGGAAGAAACCACATCTTAATTATATTAAGATTTGGGGATGTCATGCTTATGTAAAGAAGCAAGATCCCAAAAAGTTAGAGGCACGCTCAGTATTATGCAAATTTGTAGGATATCCAAGGAATTCCATTGGATATCAATTCTACCACATCGATGAACAAAAGATAATTGTTTCTCGGCATGCCACCTTCTTAGAGAAGGAATTTCTTGAAAAAGAAATTAGTGGGAGCATGGTAGAACTGGAAGAAATTTCAGAGATACAAAATATTACTGATAAATTAGTGGAACCAGCAAATTCAGTTATACCAGAAGAACCTCAACCACTCCACAGATATCCAAGGCGATCTCATGCACCTAAGACACAATATAATTTTTTAGTTGAAGGTGGCATGTTAGATCACGTCATAGATGATGACGAACCTTTAAGTTATCAGCAAGCCTCTGAGAGTAGGGACTCTGTTGCTTGGCATGATGCAATGAAATCTGAAATAGACTCTATGTACACCAACAAAGTATGGATATTAGACAATGCTCCTAAAGGGGTGATACCCATAGGTTGCAAATGGTTGTTTAAGAAAAAGTTGGGTGTAGATGGAAAAGTAGAGACTTTTAAAGCTAGACTGGTAGCTAAAGGTTTTCGTCAAAGACCTGGTTTGGACTACGATGAAACTTTTTCTCCAGTGGCTATGCTCAAGTCTATTCGGATCCTACTTGCTATAGCTGCTCACTATGACTATGAGATCTGGCAAATGGACGTTAAAACTGCATTTCTAAATGGTGATTTAGAAGAGTGCATATATATGACGCAACCAGAGGGTTTTGTAGTTAGTGGGAGCAGTGGAAAAGCATGTAGATTGCTTAAATCTATTTATGGACTGAAGCAAGCATCACGGAGATGGAACATCTGTTTTGATGATGCTATCAAAGAGTTTGGTTTCATCAAAAATCCAGATGAACCATGTGTGTATAAAAGGATAATTGGGAGTATTATATCGTTTCTTATTTTATATGTAGACGATATACTCTTAATCGGTAATGACATACCGTCATTACAAGCGGTTAAAATTTGGCTATCAAAAAGATTTTCCATGAAAGATTTAGGTGAAGCATCCTGTATACTGGGTATTCAGATCTATAGAGATAGATCTAAAAGGATGTTAGGATTATCGCAATCTAGATACATTGGCAAAGTGCTAAAACGGTTTAGCATGGAAAATTCCAAGAAAGGTTTTGTACCTGCATCTCCTGGAATCTCCCTCTCTAAAAAGATGTCTCCCCGGACTGATGAAGAGAGGAAACGCATGAGTCTAATTCCTTATGCCTCGGCAGTAGGATCGATCATGTATGCCATGTTATGTACTAGACCAGATATCGCTTATTCACTCAGTTTGGTAAGTAGATACCAATCTGATCATGGAGAAGAGCACTGGAAAGCGGTCAAGAATATACTTAAGTACCTTAAAAGGACTAAAGAGTTATTTTTGATATACGGTAAAAGTGACCTCCGAATGGAGGCTTTTTCCGACTCAAGCTTTCAGAGCGATATCGATGATAGTAAGTCTGTATCAGGATATGTTTTCACCCTCAATAGAGGAGCTGTCAGCTGGAAAAGTTCCAAGCAGGATACAGTAGCAGACTCGACTATGGAAGCTGAATACATTGCAGCTAATGATGCAGCTAAAGAAGCTGTCTGGATGAGGAAGTTCCTTTTAGAGCTGGAAGTTGTTCCCACCATTAAAGATCCAGTACCTTTATACTGTGATAATAATGCTGCAATAGCTCTGACAAAGGAACCCCGATCTCACCATAAGTCCAGACACATTCTGAGGAAGTATCACTTGATCAGGGAGATAGTTGATCGCCGGGAGATCAAGATTGAAAGAGTAGACACAAAAGATAATATAGCAGATCCATTCACAAAGGCAATTGCTCGTTCACAATTTGAGAAACTTGTTGAGCTATTGGGTATTAGATACTATAATTGGCCTTAGTGCAAGTGGGAGTTTGTTAGATATAGGTGCCCTGCAGGCAATTATTGTATATTGTAACAGGACCTATATGTATATAACATCCTTGTTCAAAATGATAGTATGCTATTTTGGTCAGATTTATCTGATGTTCTAAATATACAGATAATGTCCTTAGAATAAATACTAGACTATCAGACATTTCGGATAGTGATCGTAATGAAGAGATCTGATTAGTCGGTAACGTATATTCTAAAATGTTCCTAGTTGATGAAGTGTTGAGATAGGACATCATCACTTTGGTTTAGACTAGTGTATGCTTTATTTCTCCTTTTGAAGGAGATGATCAATCTCTTAGATCATTGATGTGAGACATCAAGATACAGTATACAGGTGACTCATTAGTGAATGAGTTGACTGAACGACTCGCCGAGAACATCTAGTTGGTAATATACTTAACTGTCAAATAGAAGTTCTCAAGTGATATAGTACATAGTAGTCTCTTGACCTGAGGCATGAGTGCAATATCTTATATGTCAGTAAAGATGTATTTAGACTTTTACCTAACCACAGTTCTTATTGAATTGTGCATAACGGTTCTTGTTGGGTACATCCCGAGACATAAGTAGATATTGAGATGCCAAGAAGGGATTCGTCTCTCCCAGTATAGGGGTTGATGTCATAAGATTGTTTGATATAACTATAGCCTGGAAATCCTTGGCCAAGGTGAATAAGATAAACTGAGTGTCAGTTTGATCTTATAGGTTATGAGTTTAATATCAATAAACACTAATCAAGCTATTAGGGTTTGACAGTTTGCCATACCCTAGGCTCAATAGTTTGACATGGTTTGACGAAGAGACCGGACTGTACGGTATTATCATTGAGTGGTCCTGATAAAATTGGATAAGCATCTTGCAGACCTTTATCACAACTTATACCCGGGTGGTCTTCATGTGTAGCTAGCACCTCTGTTGTACTTATGGATATGATCCACTACCGAGTTTTTTAAGTTGGGCCCTAGAGTCACACCAAGCGCGTACTTGAATCCTATGAAACACAATTTATGGAGTGATGCGTATGATTGATACGCATATATGATTTCTTCCGGATACACATAAACGGTTATGTATATCGGTAAAATCGGAATGCTATGTGCTTAGGAAATGAATTCCAGTATTTTTCCCATAAAGTTAACTTTTAGTCAACTAGTTGACTTTTTGGTCAACAGTTGACTTTTGGTCAACTCTTGATTTATTTGGTCATATAGTGACTAATTAGTTAAAGATTGGAATAATACTATATACCGTATTTATGAAATACTGTATTAGTGATAATAATTTGGTATTCTCATTTATGAAATACACATACCATGTATAATGAGTCATGAGATGAGTCACTTAGTGGTATGGTTTGAGCACATGGTTTATTAGCACATGGTTTTGAAATGTAATGATTCATTGCATGACTCACTTGATTAATCATTAATTTTTGATGATTCATTGCATGACTCATAGGATGAGTCATTCATATAATGAACACATTTCACTCTATAAATATGAGCTCTTTTTTCTTATGGAAAGGTTAATGAAAAATTGGCTAAGTGTTTTTTCCATAAGAGAATAAAAGAGAGCTCTCCTCTTACTAATCTTTAGCAATCTTTGAGCAAGAGGAAGTAGTAGGATTTTAAGAACCCCGGGGTGGATATCTTGCCTTGTGTCTTAAGAAGACTCCCATTTTATCAAGCTCACTTGAAGACTTGGAGATCCACTATAAGGAGATTTTCTACTACAAGGAGCAAGAGCTAGGGGTTATTCGATCTTCCATCGAATCACGCTACGAAAGTATGACTTTCTAACTCTTGTATGCTCTCTTAATAATAAGGATCATGTTAGATTTAATTAGACGATCCATATGAATATTTCATGCTCTCTACATGCTTAGTATTTTTGTACATACATGTCTTCCGCTGTGTATTATGCATGTAGACATAGCACGATTTCCTTCATATACCCCTACACCTAAACTTTTACTAGTCCTCTAGCAAAAAAAGAAACTGAAAGTGAAAGAAAAAAAAATTCTAACTCGCTTTCACAAGAATCGTGGTTGTATTTAACGCATACAACAAACCTTTAAACCTCTAGGTTACCCTAAAGAATGAGTTGTAGTCTCGTGACGGTTTACAATGAATATACCCATAAAATTCGATTAACTTTCCAATTTAAAGAAGTCGGTGAATAATTAATTTACTTGATGCCTCTAAAGAATCTAATTATAGTTAGTTTTTACTCAAGAAAATATTTTTATGTATAACTCTAAAGTAAATCTCTTAGGAAATCTTTTCATTATAGTTACACAAAATCAAGTCTAGCTTAAAATTTTAACTAAAAGTTTTGAAAGGAACATCCTAACTTTTTGTTTCAAATAATATTTTAAGTTTATTAATCAAAATATTTTCAATAGGATATATAAATATCATTATATATAGAAATATAATTTTTTATGTATGTATACCCTTTATTCCTTAGTGATTTTGTTGTACTTTATCAGGTTTTCTAAGTGACTATTGAAGGAGTTTTAGGCCAATAGATCCCAACCCAACTGGGCTTTGATCATTAAGTATGTAAATACTCCTTGACCTTAATTACTTTGTCAATTTAGGCTTAGTAAGATAGAATCATCTTGGAGTTCAAGAGATTTTTTATTTTTTAATTAAAATTTTAAACTATATATATATTTATATATTTATATGAGTCTATGTATATATATCTTGAAAGAAAGTTTTAGATTAAGACGACTTCAAATACTATTTTCCACCTAAGCTAAGTATGTAAAAATTTTATTATTTTAATTAAAAGTCTAAGTTGGACTATAGTAAATTATGCCACTTTGAAAATCATTTCTTAATAATTATTTTTAGAGTTATCATAAAAGGTAAACTTGAGTATAAAAGTAACTAAGACTTAGAAAATTTAAAGTTTCTCAAATAGATCAATTATGCATTAATTATTTTTTCTTCTTTTTTTAATATATTATTAACTAAAAACTAAGAAAAATACAATGAAAATACTAACTAAAAATGAAAAAATAAAGCAAAATAAAAGGAAAAAGGTAACTAGATCCCACACCTATATCTAGACTTTGCATTGTCCTCAAGGCAAATACTAGCAATAAATGCAAAAAAAACAAATAAATAAACATTACAGTATATAATATAAGTACATGCCAAAATAAAAGTCAAGTATTAGGTGAAAAGAAATGGAAACATCCTTCACTTCTTATCATCAGATTGATCGTCATCCTCGTCATCCTCATCACCAGTCCGTGTGGCATCCACATCCTCATCCTCTCCATCCTCTATGTTTGTATTACTACTACTGATATCCTCCCCATCCTTTGTCCATGTAGTAAGATGATGATGTGGTGGTGGTGGTGGTGGGTCTTGTTTTGATGGAGGAGGGAATGGAGGATGATAAAATGGAGGCACAGATCCCGACCACATCTCATAAATAGTTGAAGCTATGTAGTGCAGGTATTGCAAAAATTGGTCCAGCTAAGCTACCAAACAACCCTGATTGGTTCTTTACTAAGTCATAAAATGGTGAAAGCTTTTCTCAAGGGCATAGAGAATGATCACTAAGCATCTAGGGTGTCTACTCTGTCGGTTCCTCAGTGGGTGGAAGAGGTGATGTAGGTATAGTCAGCTAAGCAGGTGGTGGTGCAAGTAAAGAAATGGATGCATCTGGCCCTATACCCTAGGCAGCTATACTCTTCTTCACTGTTTCAGAGGTTAGTGGTGCTCTCCTTGCAATAAGACTATCCATAAAATGCACTGGTACACTGAGAGACTCACAGATCCAAGTGATAAGAAATAGGTAGACCAGCTAGACCTTCTGCCTATACTACAGACTCAGATACTCCCTGGCGCTAGTCGCCATCCCCGCTAGCATTCTAAAGATAATATTAGCTACATCAAAATGCTGATTGATGATGATCCAATATGGTAGGACAAGGTCATGGGTGGTGATCACCGAATAGCAGGAGCTCAGGTATAAGTCAAACATAAGAATGAGGTTAAGGAGAATAAACTCTTTCTTGAGTACTCCAGACTTTAGGGTCCCGCCCCTAAGTACTATCACAAAAAGATACTCCACCATTTGGTTATATGTATTAGAGGCTATCCCTAACTTAGTGGAGACTCGGAAGAAATCTGGGCAACCTCTAGGTGGTTTGGGGAGCCCTAAACTCTTCTCAATAAGTTTAGGTGTGATTGTGATCAATATCCCTCTAACAACAATAGCGGCTGATTCTTCTCCTGATCTACCCCAACTGGCATAAAATTCTCAGATAAGGATAGTGTTATCTAATTTGAGTTTTCTAGTTATCATAGAATTGATCTCGGGTGTTGTGAACACTATAATAATGGGCTAGAATTCAAAAATTTTATCCAGGTTAAATCCTTTCTCAAAGTGGATAGGTAGAGAAGAGAGAGAGAGAGAGAGAGAGAGAGAGAGAGAGAGGATTCTTCAGTTTTTTGTCATTTACTAGAAGCCATTATCTTGAATTACAAGAGAAGATGTTAATTTAGGCAATGAGGGTTTAAATTTGCAAAAATTTCTAAATTGTAGGGTGCAAACTGCAAATTTTATATTTTCTGGCCACCAATCGGTTGGCCAACCGATTGGTTCATCATTGAGGCGAACCGATCGGTGGATTTTCATATTGATTCTTGTATAAACTAGAATCAAATCATCATAAACATCATTTAATATCATTTCTAGCAAGTTCTCACCACAAATTACACCAAAAAATGCTAAAAATTGGGAAGTTAGGGTTTCGGGTTTATACCTTGAATTGGGTGGGAATCGATTGCAAAAACGTTGCAATTTGGTGTTGGGTCAGACCCTAATCCTCTTATATTCAACTTGGAGATGAGAATGATGAAGAATTTGTTGTTTTGGAGTGAATTGGAAAGGGGAGGGAAAATCTGAGGGGTTTTTTTTCCTTGACTCCTAACCGGTCGGCGAATCTGTTGGCCAACCGGTTTGGATTTTTTTCAAATGAGTTAGACTACAGCCCACATAGAAAAGCATGTGTTTTTTAATTGGTGTGGGCTGGGCCACAACCAGCACTATATTTTGAGTGGGCCTTTCTAAATGGGCCAAGAGAAAATATCTATACTTTTTTTAAACGAGTTGGGCCGATTTTTGTAATATTTATTTATTTATTCACATGGGCTTAAAAAATGAGGATTTTTTAGTTTTATTTTTGTTGCAAAAGTGTGGTTCATGAATAACCAACTCCTCTTCGTCGAGCATAAAAAATTCTAAAAAATGTTATAAACATTGACCATGTGAGAAAACTTGATTAACAACATATGGACCCGTCCATTATGATCTCAATTTTTTAAGAAAAAAATATAAATTTGAGTTGTAGAGTAAAACTTTTTGTCCCGATATAAAATTCTTCCATAAAATTAAATTATCATAAAAATTTTTGGTTTTCTCTTTGTAAATTTTTGAGTTCATATATGTATCATTTCAAATTTCTTCAAACTCATTCAACGATCATTCTTGTTTTTCCTGCCGAGTCTAAATCAATATTTAATTGTTTAATAGCCCACGCCACTCGGTGTTCTAGCTCAACTGGTAAATGACAAGCTTTTCCAAACACGAGCCTGTACGATGACATCTCCAAATTGGTTTTGAAGGCTGTACAATATGCCCATAGAGCATCACACAATTTAACAGACCAATATTTTCTGTTAAGATTAACAATTTTTTAAGATTTGTATAATTTATCTATTCATGACTTCTACTTGACCACTACTTTGGGGAAGGTAAGGAGTTGATAATTTGTATGTGATAGAATATTTACTCATCAAAGCCTTTCAAGAACAGCTTCAAAAATATGTACAATTATCACTAATAATTGCTCGAGGCAATCCAAACTGGGCAAATATAATTTCCATCAAAAACCTGACAAAAGCTGGGCCCACACTGATTACATTGATGATTCCCTTATAAGAAGTCTCCGCAGGCTACTCATTTACTAGGGGCCGAGGTCAGGGGGACCGTGAGCGGGTCTTCTATCTTTTCGAGTTGGATCGGGGTTCCTACGCTCTGCTGGTAGCACAAGATCTTCAAGCATCCTCTCGCGATCAAATCTTCTAGATCCCTCTTGAGGATCTGACAATCATTAGCGAGATGCCCATGGTCTTGATGATATCGACAAAATTGTCTTGTATCCCTACTTATGGGGTCCGACACCATCTTGAGCGTGGGATCTTTGAGGTATCCTTCCTTCTGGGCCGACTTCAAGGCATTAGTGAGAGAGATGTCGAAGATGGGCAAAGGCTCCTTCGGAACTGGATTTCTTGGTTGATCCCTCCTGTCGGGTTGATTAGGGTGGGGGTTGACCCTGGGAGGATCCTTGTGCCATTCGGGCTTCTGGTGATCCCGGAGCGGCATTGTCACTTGACGGTTTGAAGAGAAGGTCATCGCTAGCGGAGTTGAATGGGCGGAACCCGAAGTGTCCATTTTTCTTGCTGATGCCTTGTAAGTCCGGGCGTCTTCCATATCCATGTATCCATAGGCTTTGGACATTAGCTACTCGTAGTTGGCGACTGGCTTCTTGGCAAGGGAATCGTCCAGTTCATTATCCTGAAGACCTGCCACAAGCGCCGACATAGCGATTGCGCTTCCGGGATCATTGACTTCCAACCTCTTTGCTTAAAATCTCTTGAAGTAAGCTCGGAGGCTTTCGTCTGGTCTTTGTCTCATTTGGATCAGCACGTGAGGAGGGATCTTCTGCTTTGTGTCTGCCAGAAAATAATGAATGAACTTACGGCTGAGTTCTTTAAAACTATTGATGGATCTCTTCTCGAGAGCATTCCACCAGAGCTTAGCACTTCCTTCGAGGGTGATGGGGAATCATCGACATAGAACTGCTTCGGATACTTGAAGCATGCTCATTATATCAAAATAATTTTGAACATGCTCCGAAGGATCCCCCTCACCTGAGTACGTCTCTAGGTGAGGCATCTTAAATCTCTCAAACAGGATTTTCATTATCTCATTAGATAAGGGAGTATTTCCTTTGATAGTATCAAAAATTGGTTTGTACCCTCGGTCGTAGCCGGAGGCCCTTGCACTGGACGACGAAGTTGAGGAGTCGTGGCAGTAGGGTTTTTTGAGAATCTTTCCTTTGGCACGTCCCCCTGAACGGCTAGGACCGAGGCTTTTATCGTCATTGTTTAGTTGCTTAGGGCGGTTTTCTACCCATTCGTGGTGGTTGGGAGGAGGCCGCGGTGTGTCCCGCGACACTTCATGGGTGTGAGTTTCAGATCGTCGGTCTTCAAGTGGTGGAAGTTGTTCATAGGCATGTGGCTGCCTGGCTGCCGTGGGATTCGCCAGAGGAGTTCATTGGTCAGGGCGGCAAACTGTTCTCTCAGAGATGAAGAGAGTTTGTCTACCGTCTGTTCCAATTGACCTTGGGTCACCTAGTTTGGAGGTCCCCTTATAGGAAAGTAGCCCCACGATGGGTGCCAAACTATTGATGCTAGTGAACAAACAGTCAACGGGGGTTGCAAAGATACTAGATTGTCGAGATGGATGGAGAGCCACTTTCCTTCTTCAACTTTATGCCTGGTTCTCAGAGCTCGGGGTGGGCGGATCACCTGCACATACAAGAATCACGAGAGTACGGGGCCTGTTTCCCCCGTGGTACCTCCGACGATCAAATCAGCTGGTGTACTTAGTGCGGGAATAGAGGAATAGTATCCTCTTCTATTATGTCACTAGAGAATTTTCTTTAGGTAGTGATGGAGAGACCGAACCTCTTCCTATGGTGAATAGCATTTTTACTTATAGAGGATGCTAGGGGTAGGATCGGCACTTTGTGAGAGTGCGGTTCATGATGATGGCAAGGGATGGGCTGGAGGCTGAGTTATCCTTTGCATGATACGTATCGATTGGTAAGTTATGGGAGGTCACTTCGGTAACATAGGGAATCAGCAGCCGTTGCGACCTGTCAGCAAGTGACTCGGAGTCATTTCCACGATATGGGGATCCAACAGCCGTCGAGGCTTGTCGGCGAGTGACGTGGAGTCACCAGCCGTCGGGGCTTGTCGGCGAGTGACGTGGAGTCACTTCTATGTTATGGGGACCCAGAAGCCGTCGGGGCTTGTCGGCGAGTGACGTGGAGTCACTTCTGTGTTATAAAAGGTCAAATAATACTGAGAAATAATATTCCGAGTCATCCTTGGGAAAAGTGTTGGTTGATCGATGGGTAATCATCTTTTGCTCGACTGAGTCCGCCCTTCGAGTCGTCTTAGAATGAAGTCGACTCGACCGAACCTGCTCTCGGGATAGCATATTTGTGGGGGGGAATAGGAAACACCCCATAACTGTCTTCCCCTTTCGCTTGGATGTGGTTGTGGCCGGATTCAAGAGAAATAAATGAGCAAAGATTGAATAGAATTGATTTCGCTAGCGAGGAGGTGCCCTTTCTAGATGAGAGGACACCTGTCACCACCAGACATCACTAAAGCTGTCTGGGTTGTTCATTTGTCAGACCACGGTTTTCTCGAGAAAAGGAGGAAAAATGTCATTCGGCAGCATTTCAAATTCCAATGCTAGGTTTTAGCTATGGGATGAGATGGGCTCCAACGGCTTTGATGTGATGACAACTGTAAAGTAGGAGACCATATATTGCCATTTGAAATTCTCATCTGATCTAACTGCTCTTCTTCCTCACCCTCTTATAATTTTGTCTTTCCTACCGATTGCCCCCTAGTCTCTCTATGAATCTGGAAGCTGTGCCTCGTTGGGAATATCTGGGGATCATTCATTCGAAGGTGACCTCGGCCCAACTGAAGACCATGTCTACGAAGTTTGACACCCCTAAGGAATATAAGTTGTTCCTCCCGAAGGGAGCGGAAGCCATTTATGACCATGGGCCAGGACGACACCCGCTCTATCTAAACCATTTGGAGTGTTGCCTAAGATTGCCTTTGCCTTCGTTTTTGAAGCACTTGTTCGAGGATTTGGGGGTTTTGCTGGCACAAATGAAGCCAAATGCTATAGCCATCATGGTGGCTTTCATGGTTATATGCAGTTGGTTGGGCATCAAACCCATGATGAAGCTTTTTGCTTTTTTCGTGGTTGTAAAGGCAAGTCAGAAGGAGTTCCACTATTACTTTCAGATGTCGGGGTCCTCCAAGTTGATCGTAGACCTCCCAGATTCTCATAAGGAATGGAAGGAGAAGTTTTTGTGGGTGGCCAAGGAGAATTTAGAGATGGGTTGCTCTGATTGTCCTGAGATTAGGAGGAATGCACTCGTCAAGAGGGCGTTATCCAAGGAAGAAAAGGTCGATCTTGAGTCGATTAAGAAGTTCGTAGGCTCTCGTTGCTTTGAGGTTTTGCTGGATAAGTCCGTTCTACGAATGACTGCGGTGTCAATCGTGCTGGCGACTACTTTTGATACGGATAGAGCTGTTGCCCTCATCACCGGGTCAGTGGGAGCTATTGCGACGTCGCAAGTCAGGTTAATTGATCCTTAGGAGGAATCTTTTATCAAACCGATCAAGCGTCTCCACTCAGTGGTCCCTTCCCCAGAAGCTACATTGACTGTGGAGGAGAATATGCCCTTCCTAACCCAAAGGAGGAGGAGGAGAGAGGCCGATGGGTTGATTCGGCCAAGAGGTGAGGAAACACAGGTGGCTTCTGTCCCTTTGGATGATTCGCAAGATGATCCGGTTCTAAGAGAGTCGAGCGAGGCCTTTTCAGGAGAAAGAATTAAAGAATTTGAACCGCCTTGAGTGCTACCTCGGCCAGGGAAGGAGCCGCCACAGTTCGAGGTGGGGTTGCTGGCCACCGATCGGAAGCCCCCCTTTTCGCATAGTTTCTCCGATGTGGGCGAGACAGAATGGGACCAGCTGAGGTCTTGTATCATTGGGAACCCTTCACCTGCTGCCCAGTATGCAAGGGAGCCCCGGCTAGAGTATTGTTTTGAGCCCAAATGTCATCTGGACATTAGAGGGTCCATCATCGGGTCCTGTCGAGCCCAGGCAAGGGCTATCAATTAGTTTCGTCTCCCAGAGGATGAGAAGCTGCTTAGGAGGTTTCCTGATCGGGGTCTCCATCAGGCTTTTTACAGTTACTTTCTCCGAGGGGCTCTATTGGAGATTGAGCTGTTCAATTGGGTGGATCATCTTTGGACCTCTCATCAGGATCTCCTTAATGAGATTGATCTACTAAGGTCCCATGAGAAAGGCCCTCGGCGACAGACTGCCGACGGATCCACTTTTGACGTCTCTCAAGTTGCAAAGCTTAGGCAAGAGCTAGATGAGATGCTTCAGGAAAGGGACCATGCGGAGGTACTAGCTCAGGTGGAGAAGGCGGTGACGGCCCATGCAAAGCGTCAGTTAGACATAGCGGAAGTGACCATCGCCCAACTTCAGGGAGAAATAAAGCAGCTGAAGTCCAAGCCTTTCCAGGAGGTCATCAATGAGCATCGTCAAGAGATTCTCGATAGCTGCCATCAGGAGATCATTGACGAATACCAAAGGAGTTTAACTGGGCGAACCGAGATAGCACTAGCTTGCAAAGCCGGATGTGATTATATGTGGGCTTAGATTCCGGCCGATTTGAAGAACACCCCAAATCATCTTCACTACCCTTCCATGGTCGCCTACTACTTGGGCGAATTGGAGGAGTTGGAGGCCCGAGGAGTGAGGTTTGACTTAAGCGGTCCGAAGATGGTTCGGATGCTGAATAGGGTCGCTCAACTCCTTCGCCAGCTATCTCGAGAAGTTTTCCACCCTTAATTTCAGGAGCAGGAACGGATCCATGATAGACTTCATAGGAGTTTCTCTTCTTTTTGGCATTGTAGATTTCTAATTTTTGTAGTACTTGACTAATGAATGAAAAGAAAAAAATATTATCCCCCTTATTTTGTAGAACTTTAGACTTTTGCTTGAGTGAGGAACGACCTTCTCCGTTGGTTTGAAAGGATTTGCTTACTATTTTTGGGGTCAATCAGCATTGCCCCCTGAGTTGAGATTTGGAGGTACCATCTCGGCTTTGTTATCAAGGGAATCTCAACCTTTCTAGTCAGTTGCAGTATGTTATGCCGACTAGTGCCGTCATTCGCGTCGTCAATAGAGCGAACGCCATCTTGCTGGTTAGTAAAAGGCGTTGATTGATGGGATCGTCTTCTCTCTCTGGACGGCATATTCTTAAGAAGATTTGGAATGTCGCTGCTCGACATGAAGTGACAGCTTCCCCGCAAGCTGTCGGGGGTCAATAATGATGCTTTCACGTCCTCAAGACCTTTGTGGCATAGGGCTGCAGAACGGACGTGACGTTCTAAATTTTAAATTTCAAAAATGCTCACCCCCTTAGTTAAATCTCCGCTGTTCATGCAGTGAATTAAGAGTCGTTTGGATTGTTCCACCTGTCAATTGGGAGCCTATAAATTTATTTGGAGAGAAGGGGAGAAAAAGCCTTTCGTCTTTTTCCCTAAGTTTTGTGACGTTTCTTCTTTAGCCCCCTGTCTTTCTCCAGTCAGTTTCTAATGGCTTCATCAAGCTCTATTGGTGGTCGCAGTGAGGAAAGGATCAGTCTCCTTCATCTGATCAACTCAAAGGTCTTTGCCGAGAACCTTGAGAGGTTCCATAGCCTTTACGATATCCATCAGGACCTCAAATTGGCAGTCTCGGAGGGAACGACCCTAATCTACCACCATGGTCCTGGTAGAGTCCCTGTATACGTGGCGCATCTTGAACAGGGACTTCGATTGCCCCTTCATTCCTTTGTGAAGGAGGCATGTTTGGCAATGGAGATCTCTCCTTCTCAGCTTGCTCTGAACGTGGTGGGAATTTTGATGGATTTTATCGTCATCTGCTCCAGAGTTGGCGTCTCGCCTTCCATGAAGTTGTTTGGGCAGTTGGTCGGTATCAAGTCAATCAAAGAGGATCTGCACTTCTTCTTTCATTATACAGGTGGTTTCAAGTTAATTTCCAATGCTCCAGACTCCAACAAAGATTGGAAAGAGCATTTTATCTGGGTTTCTGGAGCAGATGAGATTCTTCCGTGCTCAACATGGCTGGATATAAACAAAGACGCCTTGAGGTCGGGTCCTCTGGAGGCTGTGGAGAGAAGGCAACTGGAGAGGATCCGGTCTCATGCTGGATCTCGGGAGAGAAGCAATCTGTTTGACCCTGCGTCGCTTTGGGTGGCGCACATCTTGCTAGATTTACCCTCGAAGGACGACTTGGCTTGGGTAAACTTATTGGTGCTTCCTCTCCTAGGAGTCCAGGAGGTAGGGACCGCATGCGAGAAGCAAGGCCCTGCTATAGGGTCTCGGAAAAGACCAAGAGGATACATGTCTCCTGAGGAGGTGTCCCAGTTGAGGTCTCAGATGGGGGACTTAGCCGCTAAGCTTGGAGTAGGGAGGAGGCCCAAGGGGTCGTCCACTCGGTGCCATGATTCTCGCGTAGTGGCTCAAGCTTCTCGGTTGACCCGGATTGGCCCGTTTTTAGAGCAAAATCTTCCTGAGGAACAATCGGTCATCTGGGCAGATGAGGTTGATACCGTTGTTAGGGCTGCAACCGGGGTAATCGGTCTGGCTCCTATGCCTAAATCGTCTCATCGAATGAGCAAGGAGCTAGCTGGGCTGGTGGGGGAGACAGCTAAACAGGCAACATTCTCCTCCCAGCCCCGAGCAAAGGAGGCCAATGAGTATTGTGATGTCATTGAGAAAGAGAGAGGTATTTGGCCCTTCCCTAATCAGACTTCGGAAGTAGATTTCGAAGAATAGGAGAAGGCCAAGGCAATGCTATCAGGGGTGCCACTAGGCCCTATTCCCGGAGAAGAGATCTGTCTGAAGATGACAAATTTGTCCCTCCGGCCTTTCTTGACAAAGAGACTTCAATTCTTGGGTCCCTTTCGGCTCCCATTATGGTCGTGCAACAATTCTCCCTGTCAAAAGATGATTGGGTTTTGAGGAGGATGCCAAGCTTTGGTTTACATTTAGCCCTCAAAGCTTATATAGTCCGAGGGGCTTTAGTGGAGCAGGAGTTGTATGAGCGGCTCACCCATATGTACGACGCTTCACAGGAACGGGGGTCCTAGCTGGCGAAGGAGAAAGCGGCCAGGGAAGAGGCCAAGGAGAGAGTCCCTCGGAATTGGCTAGCGCCAAGAAGTGGATGCCACAGAACGAGTTTTGGAGGGGTTTCACACCGAGGGATGTAAGCAAGCTTCCGTAATCATAGAATTGAGAGGTGATGTAGCTCGTCAGAGGAGGGAGATCAATGGTCTCCAGAGAGATGTCATAGATCAGGACAAGAAATTGACTACTTTGAGGGAGAGGTTGATTCTGAAAGAGCCCTCAGAGTGGCCGCCGAAGAGGTCGCTCAGTCAAGCTACCTCTCAATCGAGCAACTAGGGCAGAATCTAGAGGAAACACAGTCGGCGTAACATAGGGCGAAGGTAATTGAAGACTAGCGCCATAGCCCCATTGGAAAACTCGAAGTAGCTTTGGCGTGCAAAGCTGGGGTTGATTATTTTGCTGCTCTAGTACCCTGCAGCTCACATCCTCCTTCTAGGAGCTTTTATCCCCTGCAAGTCTCTTGTTGTCTCGATCTTCTTAGGGATTTTGAGGCAAGAGAAGGAAAATTGCTGTTAGGTGGTGAAAGCGAGTTCTCAGAGGGTGCTGATGAGGAAACAACAACTGTCCTTCCACTGGCAGGAGGGGGGACTGAAACCTCTGCGATGCTTGATCCTTCTACTAACACCGACGTTCAGGGCCAAGAGGACCCAGCCTTCTCTGATACGGCCGCTCCACCTCCAGACGACCTCGCAAGTCAAGAGAAATGAGAACTAGTTATATTTCCTTTTCCTCTCTTTTTCTCTCTTTCTCCTTTTTTTTGTTATTGTAATTGTACTTTTGACTTTGTAAAGGGGTTAATGAAGAAGTAGGTTTGTTTTGAGTGTTTAAAAACTCTTAAAGATTTTTCTTCTATTTTTGCTTAATCGAAGGGTGACATAGGGATCGACCACGAGGTTGTGCCTGGGCCCAAGAGAGCCGATTAGTTCTTACATTTCCCCTAAGGCTGAGAGGCGACTGTGGGTGTCGGCCAAAGGGTTGCGCCTTAGTCTTACCCTGAGGAAGCACCAAGGGCTTTTCATCGACTGAGAAAGCGGGTGCCTAGCTGACTAGGTCTTCCATTTTCCCCTAGGGCCGAGAGGTGACTGTGGGAGTCAGCCAAAGGGTTGTTCCTTGGTCTTACCCTGAGGAAGTACAAAGGGCTTTTCATCAACTAAGAAGTCGGGTGCCTACCTGACTAGGTCTTCCATTTTTCCTAGGGCCGAGAGGTGACTGTGGGAGTCAGCCAAAGGGTTGTGCCTTGGTCTTACCCTGAGAAAGCACCAAGGGCTTTTTATCGACTGAGAAGTTAGGTACCTAGCTGACTAGGTCTTCCATTTTCCCCTAGGGCCGAGAGGCAACTGTAGGAGTCGTCCAAAGGGTTGTGCCTTGGTCTTACCCTGAGGAAGTACCAAGGGCTTTTCATCGACTGAGAAGTCGGGTTCCTAACTGACTAGGTCTTCCATTTTCCCCTAGGGCCGAGAGGCGCTTGTGGGAGTCGACCAAAGGGTTGTGCCTTGGTCTTACCCTAAGGAAGTACCAAGGGCTTTTCATCGACTGAGAAGTCGGTTGCCTAGCTGACTAGGTCTTCCATTTTCAAGTTATTATGATAACACAAAAATCTTGGCTAAAGTCGTTTTATCAGATATATTACCAATTACCTAAGGCATGCATTCTTCACAGGGAATTTTCAAAACAAAGAAGTTAAACTGGAATTTTTAAAGGAAATATCATCGTAGGTGTTCAATGTTCCATGGGTGATTGAGGATTCACCCATCTGGATCTTTCAACCAATAGTTTCTAGCTCTTAGCTCTTTTATAACCGTATAAGGTCCTTCCTAATTTGGAGCCAGCTTGCCTTGCCGGGTATCTTTATTGAAGGTCGCTTTTCGAAGGACAAGGTCCCCAGCCATGAACCTTCTAGGTCGAATCTTCTTATTATAATGTCGAACGATCCGTTGTTGATTAATGAACTGAGTACAGAGTGCTTTCTCCCTTGTTTTTTCCAGAAGGTCGAGGCTGACCCGGAGGCCTAGTGAATTCAGGTCTTCGTCAAAGTGCCGCAACCGAATAGTCGGCATGCCCACTTCAACCGGCGTTACTGCTTCAGCTCCATATGTTAGCCTGAAGGGGGTTTCCCCCTTTGAATTCTTGTGGGTTGTTCGGTACGACCATAGGATGCTCGGCAATTCTTCGACCTAACATCCTATGGCAGTGTCTACCTTTTTCTTTAGTGCCTAGAGGATGCACTTGTTAGCAGCCTCTGCAAGGCCATTTGATTTTGGCTGTGCTACCGAGGCCAATTTGAGGTGAATGTTGTACTCTTCACAGAAGTCGCGGAAGCCCTTGCTATAAAATTGAGTGCTGTTGTTAGTGATAGGTGACCGAGGCACGCCGAAGTGACAGACGATGGATTTCCATACAAAGTTTGTGACATTGCTTTCACCGATCCTGGCCAATGGTTCAGCTTCGATCCACTTAGTGAAGTAATCGATGGCTACAATGAGAAACTTCCTTTGCCCTGAGGCTAAGGGAAGGGGCCCTAATAGATCCAAGCCCCACTGGCCGAAAGGTATAGGGCTCAAGATGGGAGTTAACTCAGTCGCAGTTGTTTTTTGGGATGGATGAGAAGTATTGACATCTTTGACAATGAGACACGAGCCTAGTCGACTCAGCTAGGATAGTCGGCCATTAGTAACCCTGTCGGATGATTTTCTATGCTAGGGTTCGAGCTCCTGGGTGGTTCCTACATATACCCTCGTGAATTTCCCTGAGTACATAGAGGGCTTCGGGTGGCCGTAAACATCGCAAAAAAGGCCCTATGCTACTACCGGTGTAGGATACTCGGTAGAGTTGATCCCCTATCAAGAGATAGCGATGAGAGTTTCTCAGCAAGCATTTGGCTTCAAGCTGATCCTTGGGTAAGATGCCTTGAGTTAAGTAGAGGAGAATAGGATCTAGCCAACACGAAAATGTGGGGTCTTCTATTTCCATGACTTTCTTTAATGGTTTGGAGATGTTGGGATGTTCCAAGGTATCCATATAGATAGGCATAGAGTTCATTCCTGAACTTGTCAACCTTAGCTTAGAGAGGGCGTCTGCTTGAGCATTGAGGGCCTGGGGGACTTGGACCACCTTGGTCCCCCTAAATTTTGATAAGTGATCTTTGGTGGCCTCGAGGTATAGGACCATCCTGGGATCCTTGGCAGCGTAGCATTCATTGATCTGGTGGACTATCAGCTGTGAGTCGGCCAGGATATAAAGGTTCTCAATTTTCAAGGCCTGGACCGCTCTGAGGCCGGCGAGTATGGCTTTATACTCGGCTTCGTTGTTTGAGGCCGAGAACTTGAATGAGATGGAATGCTCATATATTGTCCTATCAGGGCCTCGAAGGACCACTCCTGCTCCACTGCAATCTTCCCATGAAGATCCATCCACCTGCAATTTCCACCAAGAGGTATACTCAGGTGACTCATGCTCCAATGTGCGATGAGTGGGCAGAGTCGCTTGTTGCTTTGGTGGTGAAGGCTGCAAGGTGGGCAAATCCATGTTTGATTCATCATTTTGGGAAGTCCACTCAATCAAGAAGTCCATCAAAGCTTGGGCTTTAATGGTCGTTCGTGGCTCGAACTGAATGTCATTTTCACTGAGCTCGACTGCCTAAGCAATCATTCTCCCCGACGTCGTACGGGTGCCTAAAGCTTTCTTCAAAGGAAGGCTCACCCTGACGATAATGGTATGAGCTTAAAAATAGGGACGGAGTCTTCTTGCTATAAAGGTGAGAGCGAATGTTGCTTTCTCTATGAAAGGGTAGTTGAGCTCGCCGGTCTGGAGGATTCGACTCACATAATAGACTTGCTTCTCAGTATTTTCTTCCTCTCGGATGAGGATAGAGCTCACTGCTTCGGAGGAGATGGCTATGTAGATGAATAGGGTCTCCCCTTTCATAGGTTGGCTTAACAATGGCTTAGTGCTCAGGTAGGCTTTGAGATCTTGAAATGTTGCTTTGCATTCAGCCGTCCAGGTTATACCCTCTTTCGGGTTCCTTCTCCCTCTTAGGACATTGAAGAAAGGGAGGCTTCTCTCTGCATATTTAGACAGGAATCATCATAGTGTGGCGACCTTCCCGTTCAATCTCTGAATTTCTCTCAATGTACAGGGTTGAGGTAGTCTCTCTATCGCCGTAATTTTCTCAAGGTTGATTTCAATTCCCCTTTGGGTAATCATGAACCCTAGGAACTTTCCCGGTTGCACTCCAAAGGCACACTTAGCTGGATTGAGCTTCATCTTGTAGCACCTCAATGTAGAAAAAGTCTCGTCCAAGTCGGAAATATGGGCTTGTTTGGATTTTACTAACAGGTCATCCACATAGGCCTCAAGGTTCCTACCGATTTGGTACTAGAAGACCTTGGCCACGAGCCTCTGATAGGTGGCTCTAGTGTTCTTTAGTCCGAACGGCATCATCTTGTAACAATATGTGCCCATATCAATGATGAATGAAGTCTTCTCCTGATCATGCCTTGCCATGAATATCTGATTATAGCTCGAGAAGTCATCCATGAAACTGAGAAATTCATGTCTGGCACTCTCGTCGACTAGCTGGTTGATCCGAGGCAGGGGGTAGCTATCCTAGGGGCAGGCTTTATTGAGGTCAGTAAAATCTACACACATCCTCCATTTGCCCAATGCCTTTTTCACTAAGATGACATTGGCTAGCCATTCTGGATATTGGACTTCTCGGATAAAGTTAGCTTGCAGAAGCCGCTTTACCTCGTCGGTTGCTGCCTTCTGGCACTCTAAGCCAAGTTGTCTCTTCTTCTATCTGACCGGCTTGACATGTTTGTCCATAGCCAACTCATGGCGTATGACTTTAAGAGGGATCCCTAGCATGTCGGCGGGTTCCCAGGCGAATACATCGGTGTTGACTTTTAGGAATTTGATCAAGGCCCCTTTCAGGGGTTCAACAAGACCAGATCCTACCTTGATCGCCTTTGTGCCGGCTGAGTTGATGGGAATTTCCTGGAGTTCCTCTACCGGTTCTGTCCTTGGTCTTTCAACCACTTTTTCCATTTGCAAACAAGCTTTTTCGATGGACATGGTGCCTTGAGCACCCTTTCCCTTGACTTAGAGTAGGTAACAGGACCTGGCTTCTTTCTGGCTACTCCGGGCAACTCCCACTCCATTCGTGGTTGGAAATTTGAGAACTTGGTGATAGGTGGAAGCAATGGACCGCAAGGAGTAGAGGGCGGTCCGACCCAATATGACATTATGGGCCAATTTCTAGTCCATCACAAGGAATTCAATCTGAGTAGTGACTTGTTTAGGAGTAGCCCCCTGTTTGGGGAGAAAATTTGTTTCTTCATTGAGGTACTCATTACAACTTCAGTCGTTATAATAAAAATACAAAAAGATAGTCTTTTTATAAGACTTTTACACAATGAAAATATAATTCTCATCAAACAGCGCAGAGATCGTTTATCAGTCTTCTGCTTGCGTGGGATCTTATCCTGTGACGGGGATGTTGATATCCATGGACCACCTGACAATCAGATCAGATCCAAAGCTTTGTTGATTCGCAAAGGAATCTAGAAGCCGAAGTGCTTATCTCAGCAACAGCGAGATAATTGCTCTTCTTAAGATCACCGCAACGAGGTAATCTTAAGGGACGAACCAAGATGCAGATCTGACGAACTCCGCTTCTTTATGCCAAAGAATCCGCTGAAGTCTCCTCCTCCTCTCTGAAATTTGTGGTTTTTCAGTCCTCAATCTGATAGGGATTCACCAACGCTCGAGAATTCCCAATCTCAAAAAAATGAAGGCCCTAGGGCTGTATTTATAGGCTTCAGGAGCCCTGTATTTAGATAAGAACGGTCGATTCCCTCTTATCTTTAGTTAAAACCACTTAATCACATTATCAGATCAGTTGGAGCAAATCCAGGTGGTTAACGATCGAAAAACTGCCAAAAACAACCAAAATCAGCGTTTTTTGTATTGCAGACACTTCTGAGTGTCTTGGCGTGGCCGAGACACTCAAGAGTGTCTCGGCCAAGCCGAGACACCTTGGAACTGCTCTCCGCTTGGGCAAAAGACACTTATAAGTTGTCTTCGGCCAAGCCGAGACACTTGGAAGTGTCTTGGCATGGCCAAGACACTTATAAGTGTCTTGGCCAAGTCGAGATACCCGTCTTGGTTTGACTTTTTTTGGTTTTGGCGCGTCGAGTTTGTTTCCACCGTAAATTCGTCGTCCGGACTCGTAATTACATGGTTCAAGATGCGTTAGAAAACCAAAGAGAAGATCTACAGGTTCCCATGATTAAATCATATATGGCATAAATGGAACACAAGGGGTGCTCCATCTTTTGTAAATGACGCGGGGCTCCCAATCAGCTCTTGTTTCCGTTATTCCGAAGTTCCGTTGCTTCGTATGATCCGTCGACTCACTTCATGTGTTTGTCATGGTCAAACGAGCTCCTATGACTCTAATAGCGACGTTCATCATCTTCTCTCTGTCTCGAGCCATGTGCGGGGATGTATAGGCAATTTTTGACGTCTACAGATACCCCCTCCAAAGTGTTTCAGTCTCGTTTCTTTTATAGATGAGCCTGAAATACTTTGGATATGATCGGTCCAAACTTCAGTCGGTGTAAAAGGACCTGTTGTTAGCTTTGATTCTTGACTCCTTTAATTTTCAATCTATTCGATGTTTTGACGAATAGCTGAAGTTTTCCCTGCACTGCATTTATCGTCTGGCCGTCGTCAAAATCTTGAATCAAAACCGATGAGTTGATTTTGGCTCGTATCGTCGAGTTGACTTTGAACTGACTTTCTCTATCACGATATATTGACTCATATCGCAACGCGTTGACTGGCATTGACCTAGGGTTACACATTGACTGGCGTTGATCTAGGGTTTTGAATCGTCCGATGTTGATTTTTTAATCGCAACGCGTTGATTGACATTGACCTAGGGTTACGCATCGACCGGCGTTGACCTGGGGTTTCGAATCGTCCGATGTTGACTTTTTTATTGTAAAGCGTTGACTGGTGTTGACCTAGGGTTATGTGTTGACCGGCGTTAACCTAGGGTTTCAGATCACCCGACGTTAACACAGTTTATACTCGTATGTTTACTGGAGTATACACAGTTTTAGCTCTTAAGGTATTGGAGCATGGCGGTCCTAACAGTTGGTGCTGCAGGACCAACTGTTAAAGCTGATTCATCTGCAGATATGGATCTTACCCCGAAGTTGTTGGATGCTCGAGTCATGAGACCAGTTAATAAAGCTGGTGTGTCAATGACTTTCACACTTTTAGGATTTTTGGCAAACCCTCAGCCATCAACGGATTTGATGAGCCTTTACCGACTACCGTTTGAGTCAGGCTAGCATGCAGATTATTTAAATCTGTTCTGCATGTAATGTTGTGCTAAAAGAGTTAACTCCTTTAGTGCTACGATATTGAATACGTAGACTTCGTCTTTCTTACGGGAATAGACTACCCGGCGACGTGTGTTAGACGTAAACTTAGGATTTTTGGCCAACCCTCAGCTTTCAACGGGTTTGACGAGCCTTTACCGATTAGCGTTTGAATCAGGCTTGCATACGGATTGTTTAAGTCCGTTCCGCATGTAACGTTATGCTAAAAGAATTAACTCTTTTAGTGCTATGATATTGAATACGTAGACTTAGTCTTTCTCACGGGAATAGACTACCCGGTAACGCGTGTTAGGTACTGACTTATTCCTACTTAGGCTTCGGGATAAAGTTTCCCAGACTAGAATTCTGGTGTCTTCTTCAATCGGTGAAAGACTAAACCAGCAACGCATGTTAGGCGTTGACTTATCGCTACTTAGGATTCGGGATAACATTCCCCGCACGTGTAAAGCACGTATTTTGGTGTTATTAATAACAACCTGTTACAATGTCGAATATGTGGGCTTTTGTCCTTTTTACGGTCAAGGACTAACCGGCAACGCGTGTTAGGCGCTGACTTATCCCTACTTAGGCTTCGGGATAAAATTCCCCAGACTGGAATTCTGGTGTCTTTTTCAATCGGTGAAAGACTAAATCGGCAACACGTGTTAGGCGTTGATTTATCCCTACTTAGGATTCGGGATAAAATTCCTCACGCGTGTGAAGCATGGATTTTGGTGTTATTAATAACAACCTGCCACAATGTCGAATATGTGAGCTTTTGTCCTTTTTACGGTCAATGACTAACCGGCAATGCGTGTTAGGCGCTGACTTATCCCTACTTAGGTTTTGGGATAAAATTCCCCACGTATGTGAAGCACGGATTTTGGTGTTATTAATAACAACCTGCCACAATGTCGAATATGTGGGCTTTTATCCTTTTTACGGGTTATTAAAAACACCCTGCCACAATGTCGAATATGTGGGCTTTTATCCTTTTTACGGTTAATGATTAACCGGCAACGCTTATTAGGCACTGATTTATCCATACATAGGCTTCGGGATAAAATTCCCCAGACTGGAATTCTTGTGTCTTTTTCAATTGGTGATAGACTAAACCGGCAACACGTGTTAGGCGTTGACTTATCCCTACTTAGGATTCGAGATAAAATTCCCCGCGCGTGTGAAGCACGGATTTTGGTGTTATTAATAACAACCTGCCACAATATTGAATATGTGGGCTTTTGTCCTTTTTACGATCAAGGGCTAACCGACAACGCGTGTTAGGCGCTGACTTATCCCTACTTATGCTTAGGGATAAAATTTCCCGCGCATGTAAGGCACGGATTATGATGTTATTAATAACAACCTGCCACAATATCGAATATGTGGGCTTTTGTCCTTTTTACGGTCAAGGACTAACCGGCAACGCGTGTGAGACGCTGACTTATCCCTACTTAGGCTTTGGGATAAAATTCCCCACGCGTGTAAGCCACAGATTATGGTGTTATTAATAACAACCTACCACAATGTTGAATATGTGGGCTTTTGTCCTTTTCACGGCAAAGACTAACTGGCAACGCGTGTTAGGCGCTGACTTATCCCTACTTAGGATTCAGGATAAAATTCCCCGCGCGTGTAAGGCACGGATTATGGAGTTGAGAATAAGCGGTGCCTTCTTTTGGGGCAAAGATGGACCCAGAATGGGAGGGGAAGAATTTTATATTCTATCTCCCAAAACTGAAGAGGAAGAATTTTATATTCTTTTCAGTTGCAAAGGAGACTCAAAGTGGGATCTCCACCTCAAGAATCCGAAAAGTTGAAACTAGTAGTGGGATCTCCACTCCGAGAATCGGAAAGATTCAGATAACCCTAACTTTTATAGAATTGGTTACCTGATTCGAAAATGAAATTCTGACTCCAGTCCTAACTTTTATAGGTTTGACCGAAGGGGAAAGAGCGAAAGCCTTTCGTTTATCGAAAGGGAATTCTAATTCTAGCCCTAACTGTTTACAGGTTTGACCGAGTGGGGGGTTTGAGACAATCCTAACTTTTATAAGTTTGATCGCTCAATTTGAAAATGGACCTCTCGTTCATGGAAGGAATCTAGAGGGGACTTTGATTGGGGGTTCCTAGTGTTAAGTGACAAATACTTAACACGGAAGGGTTTGATAATTGTCAATAAACAGAAGATTAAAATCCCGAGTACTATGTCCAGACTCTAACAATAGGAGTATTGAGTGCACAGACATAGCGGGAGTTTGAGTGGGAGCTTAGTGTTTATCACTTTGCTTGTAATGATCAGGTTATCCCTAAGAATATTACATTTAACATTCTTCCAGGAACTTCCCATTACATGAATCATCTACCCCCAGCTTTCTTTGCGAAACTAGGTTTATCATTATATTCTGTTGAATGACCAGGTTATCCTTAAGAATACCAGGCATGGCACTCTCCAGGAACTTCCCGTGAAAGAAAGGAAACAACTTAGACTCATATACCGGTTGGAGTTTTGAGGAGCAGTTTATACTCGTTTACTCTTCGGAGTGTGAAGGAGCAGTTTATACTCTTATACTTGTCGGAGTTTAAAGGAGCAGTTTATACTCTTATACTTGTCAGAGTTTTCATTCAACTTAATTGAGCGTTATGACGCCGGCTTCAACCAATGTTTGGATGCTATTTTTGAGAGTAAAGTAATCCTTGATGGGATGAAGGATCCTCCTTTGATACACACAGTACTTTGGATTCAAGATATTATCAGCTTCCTCCTGATTTGTGATAGGTGGCAGCTTAATCTTGTTGTTTTCAAGGAGGGATTCGAAAATAGCTGGAACATCTTCATCCTTGAATGAGTACTATTTTTGGAGTCTTAGACCCGAAGTCTTCTGCTATCATCGGGGTTGCTGTTGTGACATCTGATTAACATCAACAGCAGTTGTAGGGGCCTTTTCTTTACCACGAAAGATGAAGCTTGAGTTCGGAGAGTTAGTCGCTGGTTGGCTTCTCTCGGTTTTCTTCCTTCTGAGGAAGCGTTCGGCCTGCTCTCCGCGCGTCTTCAACTCTTTCCATGTGTTGGATGGTACGACTCCCATAACTTCCAATATCTCAATAGATAGGTTGTTATGATATATTTGGAGGATGAAGTCCTCCGTGATCGGATCTCTCCAATTTATCGTCTTATTTCGGAAACGTTTGATGAAGTCGTCGACTGTCTCTTTGTCTTCCTGTTTCTCCTCAAAGAGTGTCCTGATGGATATCTCAGCGTCATCGTTAAAGAAATTACCGAGGAATGAGCTCTCCATACCATCCCAGCTGTTGATACATCCAGGCTTGAGACGACGGTACCAATCGAAGGCAGGTCCACGAAGGGTGCCGACGAATGACCGAACCATCAAGGCTTTATTGCCGGAGATTGTGCCCAAGTGAGACTTGAAGTAGATTAGATGCTGATTGGGCAAGCCTTTTCCGTCAAACGGTGTGAAGTTGATCAAGTTGAACTTCGCCGGATACAGGATCGAATCCCACTCTCTCGGGTAAGGACACGGAATGCCGGTCTTCTTTACCTCTCGAGTAGACATTAGAGCATTAAGTTTGCTCTCGTGGTCTTTCATCCTCTCGTCCTCATCTGTATCATGTTTTGGACGATTTACAAGAGGAACAATGTGGTCACCCCCGGCATTATTATCCTTGGCGGGACCACCCCCAGCGTTGTTATATTCTTTTCAGTTGCAAAGGAGACTCAAAGTGGGATCTCCACCTCAAGAATCCGAAAAGTTGAAACTAGTAGTGGGATCTCCACTCCGAGAATCGGAAAGATTCAGATAACCCTAACTTTTATAGAATTGGTTACCTGATTCGAAAATGAAATTCTGACTCCAGTCCTAACTTTTATAGGTTTGACCGAAGGGGAAAGAGCGAAAGCCTTTCGTTTATCGAAAGGGAATTCTAATTCTAGCCCTAACTGTTTACAGGTTTGACCGAGTGGGGGGTTTGAGACAATCCTAACTTTTATAAGTTTGATCGCTCAATTTGAAAATGGACCTCTCGTTCATGGAAGGAATCTAGAGGGGACTTTGATTGTGGTCCTAACTGTAGGAAGGTTTGACCGAATGGGGAGTTTTGAGACAATCCTAACTTTTATAGGTTTGATCGCTCAATTTGTGGACCTCTCGTTCATTGAAGGAATCGAGAAGGGATTTTGGTTGTGGTCCTAACTATTTAAAGGTTTGACCAAGCTGGGAGTTTTGAGACAATCGTAACTTTTATAGGTCTGATCGCTCAATTTGTGGACCTCTCATTCATTGAAGGAATCGAGAGGGGATTTTGGTTGTGGTCCTAACTATAGGAAGGTTTGACCAAGTGAACAGTAAGAGTGGGAGCACAAATCATAGTAGGAGTGTTGATTCGTACAAATCACTCAAAGGGGGTTCCTAGTGTTAAGTGACAAATACTTAACACGGAAGGGTTTGATAATTGTCAATAAACAGAAGATTAAAATCCCGAGTACTATGTCCAGACTCTAACAATAGGAGTATTGAGTGCACAGACATAGCGGGAGTTTGAGTGGGAGCTTAGTGTTTATCACTTTGCTTGTAATGATCAGGTTATCCCTAAGAATATTACATTTAACATTCTTCCAGGAACTTCCCATTACATGATACTCGTCGGAGTATCGGAAGGAGCAGTTTATACTCTTATACTTATCGGAGTCTTGATTCGGCTTAATTTAGCGTTATGACGCCGGCTTCAACCATGGTTTGGATGCTATTTTTGAGAACGAATCAAGCCTTGGTGGGATGAAGGATTCTCCTGTGGTACGCACAGTACTTTGGATCCGAAATATTATCAGCTTCCTCCTGATTTGTGATAGGTGACAGCTTGATCTTGTTGTTTTTAAGGAGGGATTCGAAAATAGCTGGAACATCTTCATCCTTGAATGAGTACTATTTTTGGAGTCTTAGACCCGAAGTCTTCTGCTATCATCGGGGTTGCTGTTGTGACATCTGATTAACATCAACAGCAGTTGTAGGGGCCTTTTCTTTACCACGAAAGATGAAGCTTGAGTTCGGAGAGTTAGTCGCTGGTTGGCTTCTCTCGGGTTTCTTCCTTCTGAGGAAGCGTTCGGCCTGCTCTCCGCGCGTCTTCAACTCTTTCCATGTGTTGGATGGTACGACTCCCATAACTTCCAATATCTCAATAGATAGGTTGTTATGATATATTTGGAGGATGAAGTCCTCCGTGATCGGATCTCTCCAATTTATCGTCTTATTTCGGAAACGTTTGATGAAGTCGTCGACTGTCTCTTTGTCTTCCTGTTTCTCCTCAAAGAGTGTCCTGATGGATATCTCAGCGTCATCGTTAAAGAAATTACCGAGGAATGAGCTCTCCATACCATCCCAGCTGTTGATACATCCAGGCTTGAGACGACGGTACCAATCGAAGGCAGGTCCACGAAGGGTGCCGACGAATGACCGAACCATCAAGGCTTTATTGCCGGAGATTGTGCCCAAGTGAGACTTGAAGTAGATTAGATGCTGATTGGGCAAGCCTTTTCCGTCAAACGGTGTGAAGTTGATCAAGTTGAACTTCGCCGGATACAGGATCGAATCCCACTCTCTCGGGTAAGGACACGGAATGCCGGTCTTCTTTACCTCTCGAGTAGACATTAGAGCATTAAGTTTGCTCTCGTGGTCTTTCATCCTCTCGTCCTCATCTGTATCATGTTTTGGACGATTTACAAGAGGAACAATGTGGTCACCCCCGGCATTATTATCCTTGGCGGGACCACCCCCAGCGTTGTTATATTCTTTTCAGTTGCAAAGGAGACTCAAAGTGGGATCTCCACCTCAAGAATCCGAAAAGTTGAAACTAGTAGTGGGATCTCCACTCCGAGAATCGGAAAGATTCAGATAACCCTAACTTTTATAGAATTGGTTACCTGATTCGAAAATGAAATTCTGACTCACCTGATTCGAAAATGAAATTCCAACTCCAGTCCTAACTTTTATAGATTTGACCGAAGGGGAAGAGTGAAAGCCTTTCGTTCATCGAAATGGAATTATGATTTTAGCCCTAACTGTCTACAGGTTTGACCGAGCGGGGATTTGAGACAATCCTAACTTTTATAGGTTTGATCGCTCAATTTGTGGACCTCTCGTTCATTGAAGGAATCGAGAAGGGATTTTGGTTGTGGTCCTAACTATTTAAAGGTTTGACCAAGCTGGGAGTTTTGAGACAATCGTAACTTTTATAGGTCTGATCGCTCAATTTGTGGACCTCTCATTCATTGAAGGAATCGAGAGGGGATTTTGGTTGTGGTCCTAACTATAGGAAGGTTTGACCAAGTGAACAGTAAGAGTGGGAGCACAAATCATAGTAGGAGTGTTGATTCGTACAAATCACTCAAAGGGGGTTCCTAGTGTTAAGTGACAAATACTTAACACGGAAGGGTTTGATAATTGTCAATAAACAGAAGATTAAAATCCCGAGTACTATGTCCAGACTCTAACAATAGGAGTATTGAGTGCACAGACATAGCGGGAGTTTGAGTGGGAGCTTAGTGTTTATCACTTTGCTTGTAATGATCAGGTTATCCCTAAGAATATTACATTTAACATTCTTCCGGGAACTTCCCATTACATGAATCATCTACCCCCAGCTTTCTTTGTGAAACTAGGTTTATCATTATATTCTGTTGAATGACCAGGTTATCCTTAAGAATACCAGGCATGGCACTCTCCAGGAACTTCCCGTGAAAGAAAGGAAACAACTTAGACTCATATACCGGTTGGAGTTTTGAGGAGCAGTTTATACTCGTTTACTCTTCGGAGTGTGAAGGAGCAGTTTATACTCTTATACTTTTCGGAGTGTGAAGGAGCAGTTTATACTCTTATACTTGTCGGAGTGTGAAGGAGCAGTTTATACTCTTATACTTTTCGGAGTGTGAAGGAGCAGTTTATACTCTTATACTCTTCGGAGTGTGAAGGAGCAGTTTATACTCTTATACTTTTTGGAGTGTGAAGGAGCAGTTTATACTCTTATACTTGTCGGAGTTTAAAGGAGCAGTTTATACTCTTATACTTGTCAGAGTTTTCATTCGACTTAATTGAGCGTTATGACGCCGGCTTCAACCAATGTTTGGATGCTATTTTTGAGAGTAAAGTAATCCTTGATGGGATGAAGGATCCTCCTTTGATACACACAGTACTTTGGATTCAAGATATTATCAGCTTCCTCCTGATTTGTGATAGGTGACAGCTTGATCTTGTTGTTTTTAAGGAGGGATTCGAAAATAGCTGGAACATCTTCATCCTTGAATGAGTACTATTTTTGGAGTCTTAGACCCGAAGTCTTCTGCTATCATCGGGGTTGCTGTTGTGACATCTGATTAACATCAACAGCAGTTGTAGGGGCCTTTTCTTTACCACGAAAGATGAAGCTTGAGTTCGGAGAGTTAGTCGCTGGTTGGCTTCTCTCGGTTTTCTTCCTTCTGAGGAAGCGTTCCGCCTGCTCTCCGCGCGTCTTCAACTCTTTCCATGTGTTGGATGGTACGACTCCCATAACTTCCAATATCTCAATAGATAGGTTGTTATGATATATTTGGAGGATGAAGTCCTCCGTGATCGGATCTCTCCAATTTATCGTCTTATTTCGGAAACGTTTGATGAAGTCGTCGACTGTCTCTTTGTCTTCCTGTTTCTCCTCAAAGAGTGTCCTGATGGATATCTCAGCGTCATCGTTAAAGAAATTACCGAGGAATGAGCTCTCCATACCATCCCAGCTGTTGATACATCCAGGCTTGAGACGACGGTACCAATCGAAGGCAGGTCCACGAAGGGTGCCGACGAATGACCGAACCATCAAGGCTTTATTGCCGGAGATTGTGCCCAAGTGAGACTTGAAGTAGATTAGATGCTGATTGGGCAAGCCTTTTCCGTCAAACGGTGTGAAGTTGATCAAGTTGAACTTCGCCGGATACAGGATCGAATCCCACTCTCTCGGGTAAGGACACGGAATGCCGGTCTTCTTTACCTCTCGAGTAGACATTAGAGCATTAATTTTGCTCTCGTGGTCTTTCATCCTCTCGTCCTCATCTGTATCATGTTTTGGACGATTTGCAAGAGGAACAATGTGGTCACCCCCGGCATTATTATCCTTGGCGGGACCACCCCCAGCGTTGTTATCTGTAGGGGGTGCATTTGAACCACCCCCAGTATTTTTGGGGGGTGCGTCGGCCATGATGATTTCATCCACTTTTGGATCACTGTCAACTGCGGCGTTCTGGGTGCGACGGCTGGATTCACCAAGTTGATTGGATAGAGCCTGTATCTATCGATCATGCTCTTCCTTCATCTGTATCATGGCTATTTCCAATTCGAATTTGATGTTCTCTTTTTGTTTAGCCAAAGCATCCTCGATGATCTTGGTCATTTGTTCCATGTTGATCATGAACGCCTCACGAGATTGTCCTATGCTGGACACCATATTGTCAGAAGCGATGGCAGAGTTCTCATCTGATGCTTCATCATCTGAGGATAATCCGCTATTCATCTTCTGATTGTCCCTACGCCTAGTAGTTCCTGCGCGTAACCGAGTTATGCGTTGGGATACGTCCGAAAAATAACGAGAACTGAAACTTTGCGTTGACTTCCTTTTATCAGCCATATTGATAGTGACCTCTGGGAGTTCGTCGTCTTGCGCAGCTAATCTTTTTCTACGAAAACGCCTTGGCTTAGTTTTCGGTGCTTTATAGGAAAGCCTTTGGAATACCAAGACCCTTTGTGGAGCGGTCTTGACGCAGCTGCACACTGATAATACTGCCATGATAAGTTTGGTACATGGACAGTGAGAGTCCGCTGTTTCCGTCGAAAGTTGCTGTTTTCATTGCTCTTTTTGAAATCTGTTACAACTTCGGTCGTTACAACAGAATGAAAATGAAAACAAAATGATTACAACTTAAACGAAAATAAACACGAGGTCCCGGTTTGGTGCGGTCTCGCTTGCGTGGGTTGTTAGCCTGTGACGGGGATGTTGATATCCGTGGACCGCCGACTCTTCAAGATCCTTCCGGGAAAATCCGGCAGAGCTTCGTCTATCCGCGTGGGATATAGAAGCAGAACTTCGTCGATCCGCGTGAGATCTAGAAGTGTAAAGCGTATATCTCGGTTAAACGAGATAGTAGCTCTTCTCGGTATCGCCTGCGAAGGGAAATACCAAGGACAGAAGGGGGTGAACGAAGGGTTGTTGATGAAGACCTCTCACTCCTCGATCCGGCAGGGCTTCGCCGCTCTCCTGCAGACTCTGACTCCTCACTCCGGCAGGGCTTCGCCGCACTCTTGCAGAACGATCCTTGGCTAAGATAATTCAGCCTTGAATCGATGCAAAATCAGGAGCCCTTCACAAAGGAGGCCTAGAGGGCCTATTTATAGGAAACAAGAGAGGGGGGGGCTGTTTTGAGACACCCCTGGGGTGTCTCGGCCAGGCCTTGGCACCCTAGGGTGTCTAGGCTTTTCCTAGACACCCACGGGGTATTTCGACTTGCCGGGACTCCGTTTAGGCCAGGCCGAGACACCCCTTGGGTGTCTCGGCCAAGCCGAGACACCCTAGGGTGTCTCGGCCTGGCCGAGACACCTTGGGGGTGTCTCGGCCTGGCCGAGACACCCCTGGGGTGTCTTGGCTTTGCCAAGACACCCCTCGGGTGTTTCGTGCCTGCCGAGACCCATTTGGGTGTCCCAACGCAGTCCGAGGCTGTGCCGTTGTTCTGCCGTTGACTCGCCGTTGACTTTTCGTCCGAACTCGGATTTGAGTGATTTCGGATGCGTTGGAATCGTGACGGCGAGCTCTGTAGGCCCCGATGGTTGGCTTATCAGTGGGGTGATCGGGACATGGCGGGTGTTGGTTCAATTGCGGTGATCGCGGGGTTTTCGGTCAACCCGTATCCCCGTAATTCTGACATTCTGTCGGCTCACGTAGTCCGTCGGTTCGCTTCAGGTGCTCACCGGCGTCATTTGAGCTCTTGTGAACTGGGTAGCGTCGTTCGATCGTCGATCGTTAACACCGAGCTGTGAGTGGGGACCTATCGGCAATTTTCGATGCCTACATCCGCTTCCCGGGTACTTTTCTTTCGAGGTTTATTCATACCCCCAACCCGATAGTACAACTCATCGGCATTATGCCCGGAGCAACCTATCGGCTGTTTACATGAATTCTCAGGTATAATGCGTTCGTCTGTCTGACGTGTTTTCTTCTGAGTAAACAACACATTGTTGGTGTTTGCAGGAGTCACATGTTTGGAATCACACCTTTCTGAGGGTAAAACCTTAACGGGCTCCTGGCCTTCTGTACGCACCCCTAAGCGGGCGGTTACAGGAATCAACTTGTTAGGAGGTCGCATACAACCCCCAGTCTGGATGTTTGCTCGAAATTTCTTCAATGGTCCTAAGTGTTCCTTAAAAGGTGGTTTGCCTCGATCTTCGTGCAAAGAACCTAGGTGTTCTGCTATTGCTTTCCTGCCTCTGGATATGTCCATATTATCACGGAGCTTCGCCGGCGGTGTGGGATTAGAAGGAGCGAGATCTGAAGTTGACGAAGGTTGGAGAGCAGCCTCGGATGCTTTTGCCTTAGGCACTGATTTGGCCTTTGGCATCCAAACTTGCTTAGATCTTGGTAGCTTTTTGACCACCTTTTCCTTCTGCAACTCCTGTGCCTTTCACACAAGGATCCTTGTCTGTACTAGCAGTGCGCGGCGCTTATGGATTCGCTCCTCAAGGGTTGAACAAGTCTTTTTGATAGGAACCCATTCATTGGTTGCTGGTTTGGAGGAGGAGGCATTTGCTTGCTGCTGGAACACTTGGCGCCTTTTGAGTTTCAGATCCGCATCATAGCAGGTCCCGTCAACAGGCTCCAAAGCCTTGGCAAATTGACGCGTGAGATGTTGATGGCACCTTTGACGAGCCCTCTTCATCAGCACTGGTGCACTTTCAATGGGCAACTCCTTGAATTTCGAGGAGTTGTCACGAATGTTGGATCTGGTTTCTTTGGAGGCTGGAGAGGGGTCTTCCGTTGCATTCGGGTTCAGATCATCAGCCCTGGTCTTTGGATCTAAAGTCACGTTCTTCGCGGCAGTGGTTTTCCTACGTTTGCAAGAAGAAGATCTGGAGGAGGAGGAGGAAATATAGTTTTCCTACGTTTGCAAGAAGAAGATCTGGAGGAGGAGGAGGAAATATATTCCTTGAATTTCTGCTGGTCGAATTCGTATTCAACCTCTTCGAACACCAGGATCTTGATCGTCGGCTATGGCACGACAGCTTCGGCAGCGAAGCTATTGTCTCCCACTATGGTCGCCAGCTTGTTTGGGGAGAAAATTAGTTTCTTCATTGAGGTACTCATTACAACTTCAGTTGTTACAATAAAAATATAAAAAGATAGTCTTTTCATAAGACTTTTATACAATGAAAATACAATTCTCGTCAAACAACATAGAGATCGTTTATCAGTCTTCTGCTTGCATAGGATCTTAGCCTGTGATAGGGATGTTGATATCCGTGGACCACCCGACGATCAGATCAGATCCAAAGCTTTGTCGATTCGCGAAGGAATCAAGAAGCCGAAGTGCTTATCTCGGCAACAGCGAGATAATTACTCTTCTCAAGATCACGGCAACGGGGTAATCTTAAGGGACGAACCAGGCTACAGATCTGACGAACTCCTCTTCTTTATGCCGAAGAATCTATTGAAGTCTCCTCCTCCTCTCTGAAATTTGTGGCTCTTTAGTCCTCAATCTGGCAGGGCTTCGCCAACGCTCGAGAATTCCCGATCTCAAAAAAATAAAGGCCCTAGGGCTGTATTTATAGGCTTCAGGAGCCCTGTATTCAGATAAGAATAGATGATTCCCTCTTATCTTCAGTTAAAACCACTTAACCACATTATCAGGTCAGTTGGAGCAAATCCAGGTGGTTAACAATCGAAAAACCGCCGAAAACAACCAAAATCAGCGTTTTTTGTATTGCAGACACTTCTGAGTGTCTTGGCATGGCCGAGACACTTATAATTGTCTTGGCCAAGCCGAGACACTTAGAAGTGTCTCGGCCAAGCTGAGACACTTGGAAGTGTCTTGGCTTAGCCAAGACACTTATAAGTGTCTTGGCCAAGCCAAGGCATCACGGGGTGTCTTGGTTTGGCTTTTTCTGGTTTTGGTGCGTCGAGTTTGTTTCCATCGTAAATTCGTCGTCCGGACTTGGAATTACACGATTCAAGATGTGTTAGAAAGACGACGAGAAGATCTACAGGCTCCTATAATTGAATCATGTGTGGGATAAATGGGACACAAGGGGTGCTCTGTCTTTCATAAATGACGCGGGGCTCCCGATCAGCTCTTGTTTCCGTTATTCCGAAGTTCCGTTGCTTCGTATGATCCGTCAACTCACTTCATGTGTTTGTCATTGTCAAACGAGCTTCTATGACTCTAATAGCGACATTCATCATCTTCTCTCTGTCTCGAGCCGTGTGCGGGGACCTATAGGCAATTTTTGATGCAATATCCTCCTGGTGAAGCCTACAAGGGGCGCTCTGCAAGGCTGTAGGCAGGATCTGTTGATCCCTATCTGATCAAAAGTACTAGTGTATAGGACGTCCACCGAGCTTCCTGTATCGACCATAATCTGCTTCACTTGATATCCATTAATAGTCACGGAGATGACAAGAGGGTTATAATGGTGTGTTTCAACACCTTGTAGGTCCTCCTCGCTGAAGGACACAAACTCTTATGTCCTCATCTTCTTAGGATCGTGGTCGACATGCAATATCCTCCTGGTGTATTTTTTTCGCTCGTTGCTCCAATGGTCGGGCCCCCAGTGATTACATTGATGATTCCCTTATAAGCAGTCTCCACAGGCTTCTCATTTACTATGGGCTGAGGTCGGGGGGACCGTGAGTGGGATCTTCTATCTTTTTGAGTTGGAGCAGGGTTCCTATGCTCTGCTGGTAGCACGAGATCCTTCAAGTATCCTCTCGCGATCAAATCTTCTAGATCCCTCTTGAGGATTCGGCAATCGTTAGTGAGATGCTCATGGTCTTGATGATATCGACAAAATTGTCTTGTATCCCTGCTTCTACGGTCCGACACCATCTTGGGCATGGGATCTTTGAGGTATCCTTCCTTCTGGGTCGACTTCAAGGCATTAGTGAGAGAGATGTAGAAGATGGGCAAAGGCTCCTTCAGAACTGAATTTCTTGGCTGATCCCTCTTGTCGGGTTGATTAGGGTGGGGGTTAACCTTGGGAGGATCCTTACGCCATTCGGGCTTCTGGTGGTCCTGGGGCGGCATCGTCGCTTGAGGGTTCAAAGGGAAGGTCATCGCTGGCGGAGTTGAATGGGCAGAACTCGAAGTGTCCATTTTCCTTACTGACGCCTTATAAACCCGGGCGTCTTCCATATCCATGTATCCATAGGCTTTGGACATTAGCTGCTCGTAGTTGGCAACTGGCTTCTTGGCAAGGGAGTCGGCCAGTTCATTATCCTGAAGACCCACCACAAGCGCCAACATAGCAACTACGCTTCCGGGATCATTAACTTCCAACCTCTTTGCTTGAAATCTCTTGAAGTAAGCTCAGAGGCTTTCGTCTGGTCTTTGTCTCATTTGGATCAGCACGTGAGGAGGGATCTTCTACTTTGTGTCCGCCAGAAAATGATGAATGAACTTACGACTTAGTTCTTTAAAACTATTGATGAATCTCTTCTCGAGAGCATTCCACCAGAGCTTAGCACTTCCTTTGAGGGTGATGGGGAAGCATCAACATAGAACTGCTTCAAATACTTGAAGCATGCTCATTATATCAAAATAATTTTAAACATGCTCCGAAGGATCCACCTCGCTTGAGTACGTCTCTTGGTGAGGCCTCTTAAATCTCTCAAATGGGAATTCCATTATCTTGTCAGATAACAGAGTATTTCGTTCGATAGTATCAAAAATTGTTTTGTACCCTCGGTCTTAGCCGGAGGCCCTTGCAGTGGTTGACGAAGTTAAGGAGTCGTGGCAGTGGGGTTTTTAGAGAATCTTTCCTTTGGCACGTCCCCCCGAACAGCTAGGACCGGGGCTTTTATCATTATTGTTTAGTTGCTTAGGGCGGTTTTCTGCCCGTTCGTGGTGGTTGGGAGGAGGCCGCGGCATGTCCCGTGACACTTCATAGGTGTCAGTTTCCGATCGCCGGTCTTCAGGTGGTGGAAGTTGTTCATCAGCATGTGGCTGCCGCAGGATTCGCCATAGGAGTTCATTGGTCAGGGCGGCAAACTTCTCTCTCAGAGATGAAGAGAGTTTTTCTACCGTCTGTTCCAATTGACCTTGGGTCACATAGTTTGGAGGTCACCTTATAGGAGATTAGCTAACTCCTCGCTCAGAACTTGACATTTCTTCTCAAAAAGAGGAAAGTAGCCCCACGGTGGGCGCCAAACTGTTGATGCTGGTGAACAAATAGTCGATGGGGGTTACAGAGTTGCTGGATTATCGAGAGGGATAGAGGTCTGCTTTCCTTCTTCGATTTTATGCCTGGTTCTCAGAGCTCGGGGTGGGCGGATCACCTGCACACATAAGAATCGCGGGAGTACGGGGCTTGCTTCCCCCGTGGTACCTCCAACGATCAAACAGCTGGTGTACTTGGTCCAAAAAATAGAGGAATAGTATCCTCTTCTAATATGTCACTAGAGAATTTTCTTTAGGTAGTGATGGAGAGACCGAACCTCTTCCTGTGGTGAATAGTGTTTTTTCTTATAGAGGACGCCAGGAGCAGGATCGGCATGTGAGAGTGTAGTTCATGATGATGGTGAGGGATGGGCTGGAGTCATCCTTTGCCGGATATGTGTCGATTGGTAAGTTATGGGAGGTCACTTCGGTGACATAGGGAATCAGCAGCCGTTGCGGCCTGTCAGCGAGTGACGTGGAGTCATTTCCGTGATATGGGGATCCAACAGACGTTGTGGCTTATCGGCAAGTGACGTAGAGTCACTTATGTGTTATGGGGACCCAGCAGTCATCGAGGCTTTTCAGCGAGTGACGTGGAGTCACTTCTGTGTTATAAAAGGTCAAATAATACTAAGAAATAATATTCCAAGTCGTCCTTGGGAAAAGTGTCGGTTGATCGATGGGTAATCATATTTTACTCGACTAAGTCCGCCCTTCGAGTTGTCTTGGAATGAAGTCGACTCGACCGACCCTGCTCTTGGGATAGCATATTTGTGGGGGGAACAGGGAACACCCCATAACAAGTTGTAAGGGCATCATATTTGTTCTAGTGATTTTTCCTTAGATCTGACAACGGTTACAAACTTTGGTAACTCATAAGAATCTTTAAACAGAGTGGGCCAATATAGCCTACACTAGAGAATTTTCTCGGCTATTTCTTCTTAGGCCAAAGTGGCCCCCACATTCTTGCTCATGACAAAAGGATAGAATACTCCTAGTTTTTTCACTTGGAATACACCTTCTAAAGATCTAATCAGGATAATACTTAAACATATATGGATCATCCCAGTAGAAATATTTCACTTGAGAGACAAAATAGGATCTATCTTGTTTAGACCAATGAAAAGGGCTCTATTTTTCGACTACATAATTTACAATATCTGTAAACCAAAGAACTGATTGGATTTATAGGAGTTATTCATCCGAAAAATGTTCATTGATTGGAACATTTGATGTTGGTGCATTTAGAAGTCTAGATAGATGATTTGTTATGGGGTTATCTACTCCTTTTCAGTCTAGAATTTGGATGTCAAACACTTGAAGCAGGAGGATCCATCTAATAAGTCGTGCTTTAGCATCTTTCTTGGTCAAAAGATACTTAAGTGTGGCATAATCCATGAAAACATTAGTCAAAGACCCGATAAGATAGGACCTAAATTTCTCTAAGGCAAAGATAACAACTAAAAACTCTTTTTTAGTGATAGAGAAATTTTACAGGGTGTCAATTAATGTCCTACTGGCATAATAGATCACATGAGGTTTTCCATCAATTCATTGTCCTAAGACAGCATTCATTACAAAATCGAATGCATCATACATTAACTCGAAGAGTAAGGTCCAATCTCGTGTGTGTGAATTATAGGGGTAGTCGTTAGCTCCTTTTTTAGATAATCAAAGGCATTGAGGCATCCACGGGAGAAGTCAAATGGTATATCATTAGCTTTTGTAAAAAACACCATTCCATGGGTGTTTTTTAGTAATCAAAGGCATTGAGGCATCCACGGGTGTGTTTGGTAATCAATGTGTTTTTTTTTTTTTTGCTTTTGTAAAAAACACCATTCCATGGTGTTTCTTTTTCAAATGTGTTTTGGAAACACCATTTTAGTCAAATTAGTTTGACCATCTCATATTTTACTACTACGGAAGCAGTGTGGCGCGACGTGACACGACGGCAACGGCAGTGCGGTAGGGCGGTGGCGCGGGTAGCCGGCGCAACGTGCGGGCCGCGGCGACGATCTGGCTGGGTGGTCCGGTGGACGGCTACGGCGAGCAGCGACGGGCGGGCAGCGGCGGGACCGAAGAGGTGTGCCGGGTAGCCCGAAGGGGGCCCAGCCCTGAGCCAATATAGCGTCCTAACACGGACGAGGCGTAGGCCGCAGGGCGGATTGGCGGTGAATGCGGACGTGGCACGGCGGCGGGGGACCTAGGAGTGGCCGACCCGAAAAGAACGTGCGGCAATTCTGGACGCCAGACGGCACGAGGAATCGCGGCACAGGTAGGTGACCGAACGGTGTAGGTCGGCGCGGCGTGATGTCGATGTCATCCTAGCAATTCACTCCGAGCGGGGCGGAGTGTTGCCGGCGGCGGTGTCGGGATATAACCTGGCGCAGACCAAAAAGCGGCTAGATTTCTGCTCACGACGATGGCCGGTGGAAAACCAAGACATGGCCTGAGAACGGGCCGATGGGGTCGAGGAAGGGTTGGCCAGGCGCACTGTGCACGACGGGCAGTCGAGACGGGCGGGTACAAAGACTAAAAGCTGAAAAGGCGATTGCAGAGCTGGGGCCGGAGCGTCCGGACGGTTGAATCAAGGTCAGTCGCGCTTTGGCATTTCATAACTGAGAGTCACCACATTACTTACTATGGTGATTGTCCTCCGAGAAGGTGAAGTCATACATGACCAGCATCGGACAGTTCGCTCTCTAGTTTGTGTCACGTGGCGAACTCGAAACATTCGATATCGTCAAATTGTTGGCGACCCAGAGAGTTCAAAGCATTGCGATCAAGAGCCGACGTGCTCATCCAAACTGACGATGCGGTTGACTGCAAACTGCAGCCGCTAGGTTTGTGCGATTGGCGGTGAGTGGCCCGGATGGCAGGCGTCCTGCTGTGCGGTTGGCCGACGGGCAAGCTGAGCGCAGGAGCTAGAGAATCGCCCGGGGTGGCCTACAGACAAGAGGCAGCCCCGTGGGTAATTAGCCAGACCGCGGGGAGCAGAGGGCGGCGGCGCCGGGCGGGGTTGGCGCGGGCACGGACGCGGCGTTAGCCACGGGCTGGCCAAACGGCAGCGGGCCGAAACGGGCTCGAACGGTTGACGGTGGGTGGCCGGCGGCGAGACTGGATAGGGGAAGAGTGGCCGACCAGCGCTGGCCAAGCGGCGACGACGGTGGCCGGCGGCGAAGTGAGCCCCCGGTCGGCTCATCGATAGCAACCAGCGGACGCGAGGCGCAGGCGACAGATGGCCGGAGCGGCAGTTGACGCCGGGATGGAGGTGGCCAGCGCGCGAAGCTGCTTCGATAATACAGGTAACCGACAGCGCAGGAGCCGGCGGAAGCGGCGGCGCGAGGCGCGGAATAGCAGGTAGTCAGCGTGGCACTTAGATGAAAAAACGGAATCTCAAAACATATTTTTAGTGTTTTGTGAAAAGTGTTTAATTTTTAGATTTTGTAAAGGGACAAGTCAAAAAAACGCCCCGGTTACCAAACGTGTTTCTTTATTTTTGTTGAAAAAAAACAGAAACGATAAAAACGCCACGGTTGCTAAATGCTCCCTAAGAGATTGGTCAAAGATCTAGCAATTTTGCTAAAGCCTTTGATGAACCGTCTATTAAAACTAGCATGACTAAGAAATAATTTGACATCCTTGACATTTTTAGGAGGAGAAAAGTTAGAAATGAGATTTATCTTATATTTGTCAACTTCAATATTCCTATTGGAAACTACATGCCCTAAGATAATGCCTTGCTTGACCATAAAGTGATGTTTTTCCCGATTGAGATTCATATTTTTCTCCCTACACTATGACAGAACCAGTTTAAGATGATGTAAATACTCAGAGAATGTATCACCAAAAATAAAAAAGTTGTCCATGAAAATTTCTAGGAAACATTCTACCATATCTGAGAAAATGCTTTTGAATGTGGTAGGTGCATTACATAGCCCAAAAGGCATGTGTCAGTAAGTAAAAATTTCATATAGGCATGTGATAGTGGTTTTCTCCTGATCTTCATGAGCAATGAGGATCTGATTATAACCTGAATATCCATCCAAAAAATAATAGAACTCGTGTTCTCCTAGGCGCTCTAACATTTGTTCTATAAATAGAAGAGGGAAGTGATCTTTCCGGGTGGCTAAGTTGAGTTTTCTATAGTCAATGTAGACTCGTCATCCAGTTTAAATTCGAGTGAGAATCAGCTCATTAGCCTCATTATGGATCACGGTGATCCTAAATTTCTTTGGAACTACATGGACTAGACTTACCCAATAACTATCCGAAATGAGATAAATGATCTCATGATCAAGACAATTGAGAATGTCTTTCCTAACTGCTTCTTTTATCATTGGGTTAACCTATGTTGGGGATCTCGAATAGGTTTGGCATCATCTATCAAATAGATTCAGTGTTGAATAATAATTAGATTAACTCCTTTGATATCAGCCATAATCCATCCAATGGCTTTCTTATTCTCTCTTAAAATATCTAAGAGGGCATCCTTTTAATCGGGTGTCAAATCAGAAGAAATGATGATTGATAAAGTCTCACTTTCTCCTAAGTAGACATATTCTAGATTTTTAGGTAAAAGTTTGAGCTCTAACTTAAGGGGTTCCTCTATGGATGGACAAAGTTGGACTCAGGACTCTATATCCAAGGGTTCAGGTTGGCAGCTAATTGAAGATACTGTTGGACCCTAGAGGAGGGGTGATTAGGGTCACAAGGTTAAAATTGTGCAATAAAAGTAAGACAAGCAAAACACAATATCCAAAAGCAATCAAAATAGAGGAGATAGAGTTAGGAATCGTTATCTTATGACGCGCGATGTGTTAACGAGGTTCGGTCCGCTGACCTACGTCCCCGCTCCCCACTCTCGAGGAGAAATCCACTACACAACCCGGTTTGGAAGCCGAAACTTCTTCTACACAGCGATCCCCTCACGATCTCACACTACACAGTTGATCTCACTAGATCACACTCCCACACAATTGATCTCTACAAGATCAAGCTCTCAAAATAGTAGAAATGGTGTAAAAACCCTCTCTTTACAATGTCCCTATGGCAAAGAGAAGATCACACTGAAGCTGGGATGTGAAACACAAAAACTCAGAAAGAAACAGGTTTGAAAATTGAGCTCTGTAAAAACGTTCTCTGAAATATTTTGAAAGAGTTGGGACAATGAGGAAGAAGAAGAGTATAGGTTTAAATAGAAAATCACAGCTGTTTGAACCCATACCCAATCCCCCAAAACCTAGAAACAGAACTGCACTGAGATCGTGCAAAATCAGTGCTGAAGTTCTGTACTAGATGACCGTTTAAAATGAACGGCGGCTCGACCGTGACTTGGTCGCGGCTCGACCGCGAGCATCCGCAAAAACACAATAAACCTTCCAGAGAGTTCGCGCGTCGACCGTGTGCGGTCGATCCGTCGGAATCTTGATGACTCCACGTTCGACCACGAGGCGGTCGATCGTTGAAATTTTTGGCTGCCCACTGACGAATATGAACCTCAAGCCGCGGTCGACCGTGGAGTGTCGACCAGCGGACTGATACAGTTCAAAAAAAACTGATTTATGACTCATATTAAATTTGTAAGAGATTCATTTGACTTCTGAAAATGTGAAAACTTTGTAAAACATATTTTTAATACTAAAAATAAATTGTTGGAAAAGAATTTTGCAAATAGGTCCTCATACTTGCTGAAAAATGATATTTTGTCAAAACGCTTAAAAATATAAGTATGAAAATGTGTGTGTGATATCCCAATAGCTTCAATTTAAATCTAAACTATTTGCCTACATTTTAGTACTAGAGAGAAAATAAAAACTAGCTAATATCCTTACGAGAATACAATTCTTGAGTCTTGATATAGCTTGAGTTGGATGAAGCTTCTAATTGAATTTGGTGTTCTTGATTAAACGTTGCTTCATCACTATGCCTCCTCCTCCTTTGGATATCATCGTTATAGCGCATATTCCATCCAATCCTTCATTGGTGGTACTAACATGCTTGATATGTATATTAACTATATTATCACTCAATAAACAATTAGTACCGATAATGGTGGTTGTAAAACATCATCAAAACATAAGGGCTAACAATCTCCCCCTTTTTAATGATGACAACCAACCATTATATAAGAGCAAAAATAAATATAGCTTATAGATAGATGCTCCCCCTATCTATGAGCTCCCCCTAAATATATGCAACAATTGAGGAGATTTCTCTCCCCATTTGTCACCATCAAAAATGGGGTAAAGAGAAATGCATGCAAAATGCAACTAAACAAGCAAGCAAATAGAACTTTCACAAATAGAAATCTTATGCGATAAAAATCATCTTCACCAAGAGGCTTAGTAAATATATCCGCTAATTGAGATTTTGTGTCAACAAACACTAGGGATACATCTTGTCTCTCTACATGATCGCGTAAGAAATAATGGCACACATCAATATGCTTGGTTCTAGAATGCAAAACCGAATTTTTGGAAATATTAATAGCACTAGTGTTATCACAAAAGATTTTTATATTCCGCTTCCGTAGTGGACAATGCAACACAATTTTGTTTCATCCATAAAACTTGGGCACAACATAAGCCGGCGGTAATATATTCCGCTTCCGTAGTGGACAATGCAACACAATTTTGTTTCATGGAAGCCTAAGAAACAAGAGAATTTCCTAAGAATTGGCATGTTCCACTCGTACTCTTGCGATCTACCTCTCATGGGAGTAGGCGCATGCTTAGAATTCTCCAACTTGAATTTCTTCACCAATTCCTTCGCATACTTGCTTTGTGAAATGAAGATCCCATCCTTAGTTTGCTTGACTTGGAGCCCGAGAAAGAATGTAAGCTCTCCCATCATACTCATCTCAAAGTGATCCTGCATAACTTTAGAAAATTCCTTGCACAAGGATTCATTAGTAGCACCGAAAATGATGTCATCCACATATATTTGAACTAAAATGAAATCATTTTTCCTTTTTCTCACAAAAAGAGTGTTATCGATTGTTCCTTTTGAAAAACCATTTTCAACAAGAAAACTAGAGAGGCGAGCATACCAAGCTCTAGGAGCTTGTTTCAACCCATATAAAGCTTTTTGTACCCGGTAAACATGATTAGGGAAAGCATGATCTATAAAGCCGGGGGGTTGCTCAACATACACTTCCTCTTCTATAAAACCATTTAAGAAAGCACTTTTGACATCCATTTGAAATAGTTTGAAAATTTTAAAGCTAGCAAATGCCAAAAACATCCTAATAGATTCCAACCTTGCAACCGGTGCAAAGGTTTTGTCATAGTCTATGCCCTCCTGTTGATTGTATCATTGGGCAACCAAACGAGCTTTATTTCTAGTTACAATGCCAAGTTCATCAAGTTTGTTTCTAAAAACCCATTTAGTACCAATAACACGAGCATTGTTAGGTCTAGGAACTAGTTTCCAAACATTATTTCTTTGAAAAATATTTAGTTCCTCATGCATAGCTAAAACCCAAAATTCATTATTTAAAGCATCATTAACCTTTTTAGGCTCTAGTTGAGATAAGAAAGCAACATTACCATACTCACTCAAAGCTTTTGAGCAAGTAACAACTCCTTGTGAATGGCTCCCAATTATTTGTTCCTTTGGATGGTTTGATGCGAATTTCCAAGCTTTAGGAAGTTCAACTTGTTCATGACCATTGGAGCTATCCACATCCTTTTGTGCTTCTATAGAGGGTGTATCATTGATTTGTAAAAAGTCCAATCCTATAGAGGGTGTATCATTGATTTGTAAAAAGTCCAATCCTCCCTCATCATCATCATCTTTCCTAGGTAAAACAACTTGAGAACCAACATTAGTCTCATCAAAAGTAACGTTTATAGATTCTTCAACAACGAGAGTTCGTTTGTTGAAGACCCTATAAGCCTTACTTCGAGGTGGATAACCTAAGAAAATACCAACATCAATTTTGGAATCAAATTTGTCATTATGATCTTTTATTTTTAAAATAAAACATTTGTAACCAAAGATACGAAAATAACCAATAAAAGGAGTTTTTCCATAAAATAGTTCATAAGGAGTTTTCTTAAGCTTTGGTCTAATTAAAACACGATTTAAAACATGGCAAGCCGTATTGACGGCTTCCACCCAAAAATATTTTGACAAATCAAAGGAATTTAGCATAGTGCGTGCCATCTCTTATGTGGTGCGATTTTTTCGTTCAACAACACCATTTTGTTATGGTGTTCTAGGAGCAGAAAACATGTGAGTTATACCATGATGAGCAAAAAATTCATAGAAAAGATCATTTTAAAATTCACCACCATGATCACTTCTTATTTTAACAACTTTCAAATCTTTTTTATTTTCAATTCTTTTGACATGATTAGAAAATTCTTCAAAACAATCATTTTTATTTGCAAAAAATATTGTCCATTTAAAATGAGAAAAATCATCAATAATCACAAATACATAGTGTTTGCCTCCAAGAGAGGTAACACGCATAGGACCAAATAAATCAAGATGAAGTAATTGCAAAGGTTTAGAAGTCGATACCTCAGTGATGGATTTGAAAGAAGATTTTGTTTGTTTACCTTTGGCACAATCTTCACATATGGTATCTTTGATGAAGTGCAAGTTAGGTAACTCTTTTACAAGATTTCTCTTAGACAATTTTGATATCAACTTCATGTTTGCATGTCCAAGCCTCTTATGCCAAATCCAAGGGTTTTTATCAATTGCCGCAAGGCACTTCACATCTTGATTCACTAATTCATGCCAAATCCAAGGGTTTTTATCAATTGCCGCAAGGCACTTCACATCTTGATTCACTAATTCATTCATCTAAAAAATGTACACATTAGACTTCACATCTTGATTCACTAATTCATTCATCTAAAAAATGTACACATTAGATTTGCGATTAGCAACAAAATTTTTTTTTCCATTCATACTAATAATGCATTTGTCCAGTTTAAAGGAAATATCAAAATCTTTATCACTCAATTGGCTAATGCTAAGAAGATTATGATTCAAACCATTTACCAAATAAACATCTTCTATAACGGGTGAAGGTTTCTTACCAATAGAACCTATACCAATGATTTTACCTTTCTCACCACCACCGAAGGAGACGTTACCTCCTTCAATCCTTGATAGGGTTGCAAATAGCTCTTTGTTGCCCATCATATGATGTGAGCAACCACTATCAAGGTACCACATCTCTCTACGTCGTGGACATGATGTTCCCTACAAAAGATGAAGATGTAGTAACTTTAGGTACCCAAATCTTGGGTCCTTGGTGGTTAGTAAACTTGGTACCTTTGGGTACCCATGTCATGCCATAGAAATCATGATTATCTTTGATCCTACAATGAGTAGAAATATGACCATGTTTCATACAATAAGTGCACACAAAATTTCTCTTGTGTGTTTGAGCATGATATCTATGAAATCTATTTCTACCATGGTGATGATGATTAGCATAAGCATGAGTGGGTCTAATCCTACCACTCTTAATTTCTAGTCTTTTAATTTTGGATCTTAATTGCTTATTCTCAAAATCGAGATCTCCTAGCAATTCATCTTTTAGTGCAAGAGAGGTTTGTAGTTATTCTAGTTTGATATCACAAGAAGCATGCAACTTTTTAAAAGAGGAAAATTCCTTTGACATTATTTTAAATTCAATGTTCAATTCTTCTAAAGCCATAGCTAGATCACATTGCATGTAAAAGGATTCACTTTCGGTGTCGGATATTACCTCTTGTTCAAGGACCATGAAACAAATATTGGGATCATGAAGAGCAAGTTTAGCTCCTTCTTCATTACTATCCGAATCACTTGGTTCAGATTCCTCCCATCCAGCATACATAGCCTTCTTCTTCTTGTACTTCATGTACTTCTCCTTGAGCCTTAGGCAATCCTTAGCGATATGGCCCGGTTCATTGCATTCAAAACATTTTCCTACACGTGAAGGAAATTTGTTGTTAGAACGGGGATTAAACTTCTTATTCATTTTTATGAGTCTAGAAATTCTTCTAGAGAGATGAGTCACTTCTCTAGAAAAATCAATTTCACTATCCGATGACGAAGAGGAGTAATCACAAGCTCCTTTGAGAGCTATGGTGTTCGATTTTGGTGATGGCTCCTCAACTTCCCGTGAGGGCACTTCCTCCTTCTCCTTTCCCTTGAGCTTCTTCTCATGAACCTTGAGCTTGCCGATGAGGCCATCGAGAGGTAGAGTGGTAAGGTCATGAGCTTCTTCTATCGCCGTCGCCTTGGGTTCCCACATCGCAGTCAATGAACGGAGAATCTTGTCGTTCGTCTCTTGAATAGTCAATTTCTTATCAATACCATGCAATTCATTGATAATGTTAGTGGAGCGAGAAAACATAGCATCAATTGATTCATTTGGAAGCATTTGAAATAACTCATATTCATGCACAAGCCCACTAATTTTGGATTCCTTAACTTGGGGAGTTCCTTCATGTGTAATACATAATTTCACCCATATTTCGTATGCAGTTGCACACGTGGAAACCCTATTATACTCATTGGGGGAAGACCACAAATTAAGGCATTCATAGCCTTTGCATTGAGATTGGCTTGGTGCCTTTCTCCATCGGTCATAGTTCCGACTTTGGGCTTTTCTACATATTTCTTTTCTATGAGTTCTAGGATATCAAGATCAATGCAACGAAGGTAAATCCTCATCCTAGCCTTCCAATAAGCAAAATTACTACCGGTAAAAAGTGGTGGTCTAGTGGTGGATTGTCCCTCTAACATGTGCACATTTATTGAAGCCTCCATAAGATCTTTTCTCTAAGGTGATTAAACCAAAAACTAATATAGAGACCAAGCTCTGATACTAATTGTTGGACCCTAGAGGGGGGATGATTAGGGTCACAAGGCTATAATTGTGCAATAAAATTAAGACAAGCAAAACACAATATCCAAAAGCAATCAAAATAGAGCAGATAGAGTTAGGAATCATTATCCTGTGACGCGCGATGTGTTAACGAGATTCGGTCTGCTGACCTACGTCCCCGCTCCCCACTCTCGAGGAGAAATCCACTACACAACCCGGTTTGGAAGCCGGAACTTCTTCTACACAGTGATCCCCTCACGATCTCACACTACACAGTTGATCTCACTAGATCATACTCCCACACAATTGATCTCTACAAGATCAAGCTCACAAAATAGTAGAAATGGTGTAAAAACCCTCTCTTTACAATGTCCCTATGGCAAAGAGAAGATCACACTGAAGCTGGGATGTGAAACACAAAAACTCAGAAAGAAACAGGTTTGAAAATTGAGCTCTGTAAAAACGTTCTCTGAAATATTTTGAAAGAGCTGGGACAATGAGGAAGAAGAAGAGTATAGGTTTAAATAGAAAATCACAGCTGTTTGAACCCATACCCAATCCCCCAAAACCTGGAAACAGAACTGCGCTGAGATCATGTGAAATCGACGCTGAAGTTCTATACCAGATGACCGTTTAAAATGAGCGGCGGTCGACCGTGACTTTTTCGCGGTCGACTGCGAGACATCCCAAAAACACAGTAAACTTCCAAAGAGTTCTGCGGTCGACCGTGACGGTCGACCGTGGGAATTCTCAAGCTAACGGTCGACCGCAACGGTCGACCGTAAAAGTTTCTGCTGCCCACTGACGAATGAACTCAGGCGCGGTCGACCGTGGCGGTTGACCGCGGACTGATACATTCAAAAAACTGATTTATGACTCATTTAAAATATTTGTAAGATATTCATTTGACTTCTGAAAAATATGAAACTTTGTAAAATATTTTTAATACTAAAAACAAATTGTTTGGAAAAGGAATTTTGCAAATAGGTCCTCATACTTGTGAAAAATAGTATTTTGTGAAATACGCTCAAAAATATAAATATGAAAACGTGTGTGTGATATCCCAATAGCTTCAAGTGAAATCGATAACTCTTTGCCTACATTCTAGCACTAGAAAGAAAATAAAAACTAGCTAATATCCTCACGAGAATATAATTCTTAAGTCTTGATATAGCTTGAGTTGGATGAAGTTGCTAATTGAATTTGGTGTTCTTGATTAAACGTTGCTTCATCACTATGCCTCTTCCTCCTTTGGATATCATCATTATAGCGCATATTTCATCCAATCCTCCATTGGTGGTACTAACATGCTTGATATGTATATTAACTGTATTATCACTCAATAAGCAATTAGTACTGATAATGGTGGTTGTAAAACATCATCAAAACATAAGGGCTAACAGATACATGATCGACTGACGAATCTAACCTAATTTCATGATTGAAAGTCTCCTCAATAATTAAATCAAATAAATAAAGATCCGACTTACACTCTCCCTCTTGTTGTTCACTAGAAATTCTCTGTATAAAGTTCACCTCTATGGATTGATTAAATGGATCACTGGACTGTTTTCCTAGGTTGAACATATTGAGATCAATAGTCATGTTTCTAAAAAATAGCTTTATTTAACCAATTTTATAATTGATCAAAGCATTTGAGGTTGCTAAGAATGGTCTACCTAGGATAACTTGGATTTAACTTTTGAGATTGGAAATGAGTTACATTTCCAAGATAATAAAATTAACAGGAAAAATAAACTCTCCAACCTTGATCAAAACATCCTCTACCTCTCCTTTAGGAATTTTCACGGATCTATCAACTATTTGTAGGATGCATCTTGTCGGTTTAAGTTCTCCTACACTTAGCTATTAATAGAGGAATAGGAAAGAAGGTTTACATTAGCTCCTAATTTTAAAAGTGCCTTATCAATGAAGGTATGATACGAGTCGCCGTGCGAGAACCTTCGATCGCAGAATTATCAAAGGTGGGTTAAGAAGAGGATAACAAAAATACAAGAATAATTCAGTATGTGGTGAAAGAAAATACCCTCTCTAGATTATGATATAAAAAGATTACAATCCCTCTCTCACAATCTCACTAGAATCGAGAACAAACTCTCAATTCTCTTTAAACCCTAATCTCTCTCGATTAGAATCTCTCTTTTTACATCTGACTGATTAGAAACCCTAAAATAATCCCTTATATAGGTGTAACAACGTGGATAGCAAAGTAGTACATAACCAAGCCTAAACCCCACAGGAATTCGTGCAAACAGAAACCCAAACGAACCAGGAATCCTTTGATGAGTCGACTCATGTGCACATATGAGTCGACTCATGACACATGGGTCGACTCATACAGTGATGAGTCGACTGGTCAGATACTTTTGACAAAACGGCTGAGTTTTATGAGTTGACTTATGACAGGCATGAATCGACTCATGACGGCTGAGTTTTATGAGTTGACTTATGACAGGCATGAATCGACTCAACCTGATGAGTCGACTCATGACTGTTATGAGTTGACTCACAGGCTAAAAACTTGATGCTTCGATTCTTCGATTTGCCGTCTCGTTCCACGCTTCAACCTGTGTTCTACTGTGTTGGTTTACACCTCTATTCTCATGTTATCATAAGAATCATCTATCCTCAAGCTCCTATGAGGATCACTAAGTTCCAAAGAGAAGATACACCCATATCATGGGTCCCCCCTCTAGGAACTTGAAGTCCCATTCAAGTTAGAAATTCAGGTGAGGAAACTCACGAGCTCCTCTATCCTTTCTGTACCACCTGGCCTTGTTAGGAACCTAATATCGACGTACAACTGGAAACGACTCCTTCGTTCCTCATCTCATCATAGTCGTCTTCCGCTCCAACATGAAACTCCTTTTCGATGGCTCATCATGAAGTCTAATGCACAGCGAGACAAACTTCTTGCTTGCATTCACTAGCATCTTTGCTCCTATCACCGTCGCCAAGTTTGCCTCCCTCAGAAGAGACGCCGAACAAAATATGAACTTTTCACCATCCTTGATGAATGTGTGCTTCTGAACCCGCCTTTCGTAGATCACGTATCTATCCCACATGTACGGATTGCCTAGTATAACCTGACAAACATCCAATGGAACAACGTCACCACGTGACCTCATCAATATACGACTCGTGGAGCGCAAATCTGACAGTGCATTGATCAACTATAATTACTCCCTTCTCCTTCTGAATCCACCCCAATGGATAGGGTTTCAGATGCTTGACTATCTCCAGACTCAGCTTCTGAATCAAGGCCTCGGATATCAAATTATTTTCGCTGCCTAAATCAACAATGACATCAACCAAACTGGTCTTCACTTACAATTTCAGCACAAAGAGCTGCTCTTAGGCGGTCTTCGTCCTCTTTCGTGGTCTGTTTCCCTGCCATAAGATTAAGACTATTGTTGGGCTGTGTCATCAAAGAAACTTCCTTCGGACCCTGTGCTATCACGTATGGCTTTTTCTCCTCTTTCTTCTTCAACCCCTTTGGCTTCAGATGAGGATACTTCTCCCAGCATCGATCAGCGATATGTCCTGTCTTCTCACAGTGACTACAAATTAGTTCTGCTCTCGCTAGATCACCCTTCTTCTCCTCCTTATATTTGGAACCACTAGACTCACCTCCCGTCTGTTTTGCATCTCCTTTTGCCTCGTTGCTCTTCTTTTGCTTTCCCTCGATGGTAATAGCTTTCATGCTTGCCTCTATAATAGACTCGACCATGAATAGCTTCATCTCCTTCCGGATGTATTCGTTCAGACCCGCCATGTACTTCATAAAGATGGAGTATTAATCCGTCGTGATGTTTAGAACCATCGCCTGCTGCTGGAACTCCATCATATACTCTTAAACGATCTAATTGAATCTTTGGCGCAAGCCATACCACTTGTACCAATGCTCCTCAAGGAACCCTACTGGGTAGAACTGCTTCCTCAATAGCTCCTTGAACTTGTTCCACGACACCGCCTTCTTCTCTTGCTTGTAGTAGGATTTCCACCATGTCAACATGTGCCCTAAAACCTTCAAAGTTATGAACACAATCTTCTCCTTAGATGAATATCCATAGAGAGTAAAATACATCTCCATACGCTCGATCCAATCATCGAACTTCTCTATATTAACACTCCCATCATAAACAGGAATCTCCACCTTAAAATCAATTTTTAAGTTCTGGTAGTAATTCTTACCCCCTTGATGTGGAACAGTCTTCACAATCTCGGCCTCCTCATCAGAACTAGTTTTCTCGCCTTCTCCATCGAACTCTTCGAGCTTCTTCTTACCCTTCGAAGAAGATTCCTTCTTTTTGTCCTTTCTATTGATGAGATCTATGAGCTGATTGAGTGTAGAACCGATCGTCTCGATCTGCTTCTCTATTTCATCAAGTCTTGCTGAATTATCCCCTTCAGTCATCTTCTCCTTCCAATAAAATAAGGATCTCACCTAGCTTCTTGTATTACGATCAAGTCAGGACCATACACAGGATGCCCCCTTCACAGGATCTGATCACCCTGATACCAACTTGATACGAGTCACCGTGTGAGCACCTTTGATTGTGGAATTATCAAAGGTGGGTTGAGAAGAGGATGATAAAAACACAAGAATAATTCAGTATGTTGCGAGGAAAATACCCTCTCTAGATTATGATATGAAAAGATTACAATCACTCTCTCACAATCTCACTAGAATCGAGAACAAACTCTTAATTCTCTCTAAATATGAAAAGATTACAATCACTCTCTCACAATCTCACTAGAATCGAGAACAAACTCTTAATTCTCTCTAAACCCTAATCTCTCTCACTAGAATCGAGAACAAACTCTTAATTCTCTCTAAACCCTAATCTCTCTTGATTAGAATCTCTCTTTTTACATCTAACTGATTAGAAACCCTAAAACAATCCCTTATATAGGTGTAACAATATGGATGGCAAAATGGTAAATAACCAAGCCTAAACCCCACAGGAATTTGTGCAAACAGAAACCCAAACGAACCAGGAATCCTTCGATGAGTCAACTCATGTGCACATATGAGTCGACTCAAGACACATGGGTCAACTCATACAGTGATGAGTCGACTGGTCAGAGACTTTTGACAAAACGACTAAGTTTTATGAGTCGACTTATGACAGGTATGAGTCAACTCAACCTGATGAGTCGACTCATGACTGTTATGAGTCGACTCGCGGGCTAAAAACTGGATGCATCGATTCTTTGATTCGCTATCTCGTTCCACGCTTCAACCTGCGTTCTACTGTATTGTTTTACGCCTCTATTCTCACGTTACCATAAGAATCATCTATCCTCAAGCTCCCATAAGGATCGCTAAGTTTCGAAGAGAAGATACACCCATATCAAGATATTTCGTATAACACATGAAATAATAGGACAACTAGGGTCCTTATATTTCAAGAGTATGGGCTTTGAAAGCATGCCACTGAGGCTGGTAGCCGATAAGACTTTCTTTAGAACATTAGTGGTTATTTTCTTAGTGCATAAGTCTTTTAAGAATTTTGTATAAGAAGGAATCTGTTCAATTGCATCTAAGAGACGGATGTTAACCATGACTTGTTTAAAAGTTTCTAGAAATTTATCGACCTGAGGAGAGTTTTCTTAGGTCTGAGTCTATCTGAATGGCTTATACCTATCTAGATTGGGCTCAGTCTCAGTTTCAACTTCTTGGTCATCAGAATGAGTTGATTTAACAGAAGGAGTGTGTTGAACTGGAGAAGGGGTTTGATCAGGAGGCATTCTAACTTATTATCTATCTGTTTCCCATATCACAACGTATAAACTACATTCACTTGAGTTGAGTGGTTTGAACTTGATCCATTATTTTTAGGCTTGGCAATAGGTTGACTTGAAAATATTATTTTCTCTCTTTCACTCATGGCATTAGCTAGTTGACCAAGTAGGATTTCTAATCTAGCTATGGCTTGAGTGTTCGAGTTGAGCACTTTGCCAGTTGTTTGTATGAAGGAATTCGGAGTGTTAGATGACTGAGTCAACATGTTAATGATCTATATAAAAGCTTTAATCATAGCCTCCAAACCCTTTTCCAAAACGTTAAGATGTTTATCATGATCAAAACTTGGAGGATTTACTGTTTGATAATGAGGATGCTGGTTTAGAAAAGGCAGATTAGATTATTGAAAATTATTTGGTGAGTTTAATGGAACTATGTTTCCTCTAGGAAGTTGTTGGTTTGAAGTGAGAGTGAAATTTTGACTTCTGGAGTAGTTTCCTTGATTTCATGCAAAATTAAGATAATTTCTCCAAGTTGGATTATAGGTTAGAGAAAATAGATCATTTCTAGAATGCTGGAATATAGCATTCATCTGCTTTAGTGGTTGAGTATTTCCTAAGAGGAGACATTCCTCTGAAACATAG